>NC_092707.1:158826745-159187401 GCF_047496885.1 Scyliorhinus torazame
TCTGCCGAGGTTGCCTCTATTTGACAAAGATAACTTATAAATCTATGGTTAGCAACAACTACTTACATTCATAAAGCACCTTTAATTTGGTGAAGTACCCCAAGGAATTGCGCAGGAGGATAATCAAACAAAATTTGATACCAGTCTTCATCAGGATATATTATAACAATAACCTTTATTATCGGCACAAGTAGGCATACATTAACACTGCAATGAAGGTACTGTGAAAATCCCCTAGTCACTATATTCTGGCGCCTGTTCGGTTACACAGAGGGAGAATTCAGAATGTCCAAATTAATGTGATCAAATGCTTGATTAAAGAGGTAGGTTTGACGGAGCTTATTAATGGAGGAGAGGGTAAGAGGTGGTGGGGAGTGGGATTGGGGCGAGGGGGTGGTTGGTTCCAGAGCAAAGGGCCTTTGCAGCTGAAGACAAAGAAACAACTGGTGGATAGTTCAAGCTTCATAGGTTTTGACACTAATCTTCATATATTTATGCAGAACTACAGATAATTTGTAGCACAGTTTCAGGCCGCTCATCAGGTGTTTATGGTCCACTCACGCTTCCCAACTTTCTATAATCTCACCCAATCCCCACATACCTTTCTTACTTTTTGACTCATTTACTTAATTTAGTTTCCCTTTAACGGCATCCATGTTTTTTACATCTATATCCAAAAATGTTTGCTGGTAATATTAGCCAATGAAATTAAAGTGTTTGACATTTCTTTGTTAATTGTTTTAGCAGAGATATTTACCTTTGTTTGCCTTATGTCCTGATCACGGCAGATATTATTTGCTGAGGAAGCAAAATCCAGAGGGAAACCTGTCTTACTGGTCATAACTATTTTTTTTTGTATTCTGAAAATGAGGGGAAAGAACTACTGATCCCAGGCGCATAGAATTTCAGTAACACTTTTGGATTTAAGAAACAGCAAAATGTTCATTAACAAAAATAAAATAAAACTCAAGCACATAAGGTAAAATTACATATTTAAAACAGTCTTACAAAACTTCCCCTCCCCCATCCAAAACAACTACTTAGAACATACAAGTAAACACCTTCTTGGCAACACTCCCATATAGATTTTTAACTCTTAAAAATGAAGTAATATTCTCCCTGTGTTTGCGTACGTTTCACCCTCGCAACCCAAAGATGTGCAGGGTAGGTGGATTGGCCACGCTAAATTGCCCCTTAATTGGAAAAATTAATTGGGGACTCTAATTTTTTTTTTTTTTTATGAAATAATATTACCCAAGTCAAAACTGCTGTCAATTTAGTAAAGGTACACCACACAACTTCTTATTCCCTTCATCTCTATTGTGGAAATCCAAGAAGATACAGAAACAAGACTTTGTCTGAAATAAAAATTCTTCGGGCTTCTGGATGGCTGCTTCAGATTTTGCACCTTCCCTTAGCACAGAGCTGTCCCCAGAAAATATCTTCCCCGAACAGCCAACACAACTCAGCTCAACATATTCCCTGAAATATAACTTTTCCCTTTCATCTTTAATTCCATTGTCCTCAGCAGCTCTTTGAACTCAGCTTTTCCAAAAATATAAAAGGTTTTCCTGTCATCCTATAGCCTTCCCTTTCAGGTCAAATAAAATGCAATAATCTTTCCTTGTTTACTTACTGAATCATTGTAAGTTGTAAAAGTTGTTTATTCTCCCTTGAAATTTAACAGCTAAAAAGCTAAGCCCCTATCTATCTCCTAATGCAAGTGTTTAAATCTAAATTATTTACATATAAATCCATTTCACCGTCGCTTCTCATTACAAATGGATGGATTTACCATCTTTACCACTTTTATCTCTCAAATCTCCCAGACAAATTGTCTCTATTAACCTTTCCCCATCATTAATCATTTTTGCAGGCACAGAGGGACACACAGCTTTTTTTTTAGAGACTAACACAATATTTCCCCAAAACATATAAAAGAAACAATATTATTCATCCTCAAACTTAGTAAATTCAATTTGAGTTAAATACCTGAGCTAGTTTCTCATCTCAAAAAATAACTAGTTAGACCTAAAAACATTGTTGTTTTGAGTTTTCTTGGTCCTTTCAGTGTCAACTGTTTGGAAAACTGAGCATGATATATTGATGGATGAAATGAAGTAAAATGGGAGGAGGATTGTGTGAAGCATGAACACTGACAGAGATGAATTGGGCTAAATGGCCTGTTTCTGTGTTCTCATGATTTGACATAATTCTCTATACTTACAACAACTGTTTGGAAAACTGAGCATGATATATTGATGGATGAAATGAAGTAAAATGGGAGGAGGATTGTGTGAAGCATGAACACTGACAGAGATGAATTGGGCTAAATGGCCTGTTTCTGTGTTCTCATGATTTGACATAATTCTCTATACTTGCATCATCATGAGAGAGATGTTTTTCCTACCTCTGGGCAAACTATGGGTGGATGATGTTGTCCGTTTTACAGCCCAACCAATATTACTATCCACTGACTTCAGTGGGATCACTAGTTGGGCAGGATGTACATACACAGTAAGATGTAGAATACTGAACAGTATATAGGTACAGGCAGAAACAGGGTGGAGTAAAGTCTGCCACCTCTGGAGGCAGATCAGAGATGGCCACAGAGGCATGCAAGGAAGGTTGTTTAGAAGGCTCACCTCAGTTCTTTGGTACATCGACCAAGTTCAATAGAAGGCCATTTGGGCGACTAGCCATCAACCCTCATAATAATACCATTATGAATGTCTCGTCATTTGTGGCTGTTGATACAGTTACTGGGCAGCCTCATTATGAATATTTAGATAATCTTCAAGAATGGATAATGCATGCAGCTCAGCAGGGGTCTGTTTATACAGCTTGAAGGAGATCATTAGCTTTGATTGATTGATATCTTTATGAGGTTGCAATACATTTTAATTTATTTGATGCAGTTTTTTTCATGTATGTATGTTTATTTGGACACAATTAAGAGGTGTGAAGTATGGTAAAGCTTCTGTTACTGATGCTATGAATGTCTGTGTCTGATTGATACTTTTAGAAATCTGTAAAATGGCCAATTTTAAAGAGATTTTTTGAATGGGTGTTTTCTTCATGGACATTTCAAAGACTCGCAACTGTTATTACATGGCTCATTGGTTCTGTACATACTGGATAAATGGGCATGGAGGAAGCAGAGAGAATATGAGGGGGCACGAATAAGACCCTTTAAACGTACTTGCAAAAATGTTCCGGAATCGAGAATATGGTTCATGACTTCCGAGGAGCCATGAACCATCTGTGGGATACTCCATCGGCGGGATCCTCCGCTTCGCTGACAGCACACTCAAGCCCGCGGGTTTCCTGACGGCGTGGGAAGGCCACAATGGGAAACCCGGCTGGATCCTGCTGCGAGCGGGGACACATCGCACCAGAAAACGGGACTGACAAGATGGAAATCCCGCCCCATGTATCTTGGAGAAGTTGACCAGAGTCCACAAATATTGCAAGTATAGGTGTCTACCCCCACAATGGAACTAGCCAGGTTGGAAGTGAAGGGAACTGGCTGCACCCTCATCCCACTCTGGCAAAAATGACTAGAAACAGGATTTGCGGCAGGAAGCCACAGTCATTGTGATTTCCCCCATTCAGTATTTCTATTTACATAACGAGGAAAAGGATCATTCCCTCTAAATTCCTTTATCTCAAAGGCAGAGGCCATCCATTCCTTTGCTGCTGATGATTCACCGTCTTCCATTTTCCCACTAAGCCAAAACTACCTCAAGGCCTTTAGTTTAGAACCCACAACACTCTGTCTCTCTCTCTTGTTTCTTCACATCTCCCCTCCCTCCCCCCCCACCCCACCCTGGGACACCTTTGTGAATTGTAACCTTTATGATAGCATGTCCTCTGTTTCCAAACCGTGTGAGGAGAGAAATGTGCATAAGTTTCAGGTGCAAAATAAAAATATAGAATATGACATCCTAAAACAGCATGCTGAATGGAAAATTCCAGAATATGAAAAGAGCACATTACAGGCAGAGAGCACACTATTCTGCCTTTAACGGAGCTGAGTTGGGCCATGGGAGTGGGGGCGGGGTGGGTAGGTTACGATCAATAGGTGAATACGAGCTGCAGTTTAGAATTTTGTTCTTGGCCTTGAATTCTGAACACCTGGAGAGTTCACTGACTGCTATCGGCAATGTGAATGTGTCAGCTTTTGAAGTTAGTCCTGCACATCATAGTTTCCAACAAGTTTCTTAGTCTCACGCGGAGCACTTCAACAAAATCCTTCAACAACCTATCAAAGATCTGTCAGTAGGAAGGAATCAGCAGGTGGCATTGGTCATGCTGGACTTGAGTATGAATGTATTTCATAATTTAAAAAAACAAACCCTGTAACTGAACCTTCCTTCCAGCAATCTCTCTTAGAAGCTGAAACCAATTCATGAAATTTAAAAAGAAAGTGAGTAAATTCATTGCAGACTGTTTTAGTTGACAACTGACAGACAAAATTAGCCTGCCGGTCCCATGTATTCAGCTCCATTTCAATCTTAGCACCCCGAGTGCCAGTTCTGACCAATCAGACTCTGATCGGTTCCCAAGTCTGGAGATGGAGGTTGTCATGATATTCAAACACACACATCATGATGGACACACCAACAGACAAATCAGAGCACACAACACCACAACCAATCACACACAAGGACACCAACCACATAAAAGCACGAGCACGACACCTAGTGGACAGTAGGTCTGGGGACAAAGACACGGACAAGACCTGTTACAAGATCACAAACAGAGAATCCCCACGTGCAGAGTATCAAGACAAAACTGTACATAGAAGGTTTAAATAAAATAGCGTTGTACCATATACAACTGTGTTGGCTCATCTGTGTGTCAGAACGCCCAACACCACATGGTACAGGAGTGGATCGATACCTGCCAACTAACCTGCCATTCTGGACATGGACCGCACCGACAAACCGCAGCCGTTGCAAGTCGCGGGGAACCTAGGTACCAATTGGAAGCTCTTCAGGCAGCGATTTGACCTGTACATCCGAGCCAACGAAAAGCAGAGTGCCTCGGATGAAACGAAGATTGCAATGCTCCCCTTCTACGCAGGTCAGCACGCCCTCGACGTCTTCAACTCACTGGTGTTCGAAGAAGGCGAAAACCAATCCAAATATGACACGGTCATCCTCAAACTGGACCAGCACTTTAAGGTTGAAGTGAATAAAAGTTTTGAAAGATACCTCTTTCAGCAACGCCTGCAAGATAAGGAGGAGCTTTTTCAACCCTTTTTGATACACCTCCGAATTCTAGCGCAGTCCTGCGGTTACGGCAGCACCACAGAGTCCATGATCAGGGACCAGATTGTTTTTGGCGTTGCCTCTAGTGGCCTACGCCAGCAGCTTCTTAAAATAAAAAGCCTCACCTTAGCGTCTGCTGTGGAAGCCTGTGTCCTCCACGAGAATGCAACCTGCCGTTTTGCCCGATTTCAGGCGTCCGAGTTGGCACGGAGGGGGTCCCCAGCCGTCGAATCGGCAAGCCAGGCCGCCCACGACGCCGAACGCATCCAGGCCGTCGATCACTTCCCGACCCACGGCCCGGACGACAGCGGCCGCTTCCCGCGCTTTTCGCGGTCTCCCGCTCTGTTGCGCGCCAAAAATAACGGCCACATCGAGGGACGCACTGCGCAGGCGCGCCCACCGCACGATCGCACTGTGCATGTGCAGTGGCGCAACGAACGCCGTGACGTCATGACGTGCGGCAATTGTGGAGCTGTACACTTAAAAGGGCAATGTCCTGCTAAAAACCGACAGTGCCTCAGATGTGGCAAGATGGGCCACTATGCTGCCCACTGTCGTTCGGCTCAACCCATGGATCCTGCACATCCCCGACAATCTCGCAGACAAGTCAGGACCGTCCAGCCCACGCATCAAGACTTCCAGTTAAGTGATGCAGATGACCAGGATGCCTTCCGCGTTTCCGTCATCGATGTCAACAAGGTCAATGCCATCAATCCAGCCGATGAGTGGTGTGCCACCCTGACGGTCAACCGATCGCGCGTCACCTTCCGTCTGGACACCGGCGCATCCGCCAACCTGATTGCATATTCTGCATTCCAGGCCATGAAGGTCAAACCACCCATCACGCCATCCCGGCTCAAGATGGTTGATTATAACGGGAACGTCATCCCGTCCATAGGATCTTGCCAGCTACAGATAACTCACAAGATGCACACGGCCACACTCCGCTTCAAAGTTGTCGGCTCATCAAAAGACTCGTTACTGGGCGCACAGGCGTGTAAGGTCCTTCACCTGGTACAGCGCATTATGTCTCTCTCTCCAGATGAGATATCCGACTTCCCGGATGCTGAGTTCCACGCAAATCTCCATTCCCTCCTTGCTCACAACCAGGAGGTTTTTGAAGGCATTGCCATACACGTACAAGATTCGACTCAAACCTGACGCCATCCCTGTCGTTCACGCACCTCGCAGGGTTCCTGCGCCACTCAAAGACCGCCTCAAGTTGCAGCTGCAGGATCTTCAGGACCAAGGGGTCCTATCCAGGGTCACGGAGCCCACGCCATGGGTCAGCTCCATGGTCTGTGTAAAGAAGCCCTCTGGCGAGTTCCGCATATGTATAGATCCTAATGATCTGAATAACAACATCATGCGGGAACACTATCCCATCCCGAAATGAGAGGACCTCACCAGCGAGATGGCGCAAGCCAAAATATTTACCAAATTGGATGCGTCCAAAGGATTTTGGCAGATCCAATTGGACCCGGCCAGCCGAAGGCTATGCACGTTCAACACCCCTTTTGGCAGATTCTGCTACAACCGGATGCCATTCGGCATCATTTCAGCATCTGAAGTTTTCCACCGCATTATGGAGCAGATGATGGAAGGCATCGAAGGGGTACGTATATATGTGGACGATATCATCATTTGGTCCACCACTCCGCAGGAACACATGCATCGTCTACGACGTGTCTTCACCCGCATACGACAAAATGGCCTGCGTCTCAACCGCGCCAAGTGTGCCTTCGGCCAGATGGAGCTGAAATTCCTCGGGGACCACATCTCACGATCAGGGGTCCGTCCCGATGCAGACAAGGTTAGCGCCATCACAGCCATGCCACGGCCAGCTGACAAGAAGGCTGTCCTAAGATTCCTGGGCATGGTCAACTTCCTTGGGAAGTTCATTCCCAACCTGGCTTCTCATACAACGAATATGCGCCATCTCGTAAAAAAAATCAACACAATTCCACTGGCAGCAATCGCATCAGCTGGAATGGGAGGAGCTCAAGCACAAACTGGTCACAGCACCAGTGCTGGCGTTCTTTGAAACGACTCGCCCTACAAAGATCTCAACAGACGCCAGCCAATCTGGTATTGGAGCGGTACTCCTGCAAAAAGACAGCACGTCGTCATGGGCCCCGGTTGCATATGCCTCACGAGCCATGACCCCTACCAAACAGCGCTACGCGCAAATAGAAAAAGAATGCCTGGGCTTGTTAACTGGACTGGACAAGTTCCACGACTATGTGTATGGCCTGCCACGATTTACGGTTGAAACTGACCACCGCCCCCTGTTCAACATCATTAACAAAGACCTGAACGACATGACCCCTCGCCTTCAGCGCATCTTACTTAAACTCAGGAGGTATGATTTCGAACTGATCTGCACTCCGGGGAAGGATCTCATCGTGGCGGACACGCTCTCCCGAGCAGTGAGCACACCACCAGATGCGGAGGGGTTCATGCGTCAAATTGAGGCACACGTGACTCTGACAGCAGCAAATCTGCCAGCTGATGATCCAAGTCTGGCCCACATACGCGCAGAGACGGCGACTGACCCCCTTCTGCAGCGAGTGATGCGCCACATGACGGAAGGGTGGCTCAAAGGGCAGTGCCCCCAGTTTTATAATGTGCGAGATGACCTTACCAACATAGACGGGGTCCTTATGAAATTAGACAGGATCGTTATTCCGCACAGCATGCGCCAGATGATTCTTAATCAACTACACAAAGGCCACTTGGGCGTCGAAAAATGCAGACGAAGGGCCCGAGAGGCGGTATATTGGCCGGGTATTAATGAAGACATAGCCAACATGGTGCTCAATTGCACAACCTGTCAGAGGTTTCAGCCGGCGCAACCTCCGGAGACGCTTCTACCACACGAGTTGGTGACGTCCCCCTGGGCGAAGGTGGGTGTTGACCTATTTCACGCGCTCGGCAGAGATCACATCGTTATTATAGACTACTTCTCAAACTACCCGGAAGTCATGCCTCTCCATGATCTGACGTCGTCCGCAGTCATTGGGGCCTGCAAGGAAACATTTGCTCGCCATGGCATTCCAAGGACTGTCATGTCAGACAATGGACCCTGCTTCGCCAGCCGTGAATGGTCGTCCTTTGCCGCAGCATATGGTTTCACTCATGTGACATCCAGCCCTCTACATCCACAGTCGAACGGGAAGGCTGAAAAGGGCGTCCACATTGCCAAGCGGCTCCTGTGCAAGGCGGCTGCTGCCGGATCGGACTTTAACCTCGCCTTGCTGGCCTATCGATCGGCCCCGCTATCCACGGGTCTCTCGCCAGCGCAGCTACTAATGGGTCGCTCCGTCAGGACGACGGTACCGTCCATCCTGGCACCAACAACAGACCATGAGACGGTTCTTCGGAACATGCAAATGCAGCGTGATCGCCAGAAAAGTCAGTACGACACACGAGCGATGGACCTGCCCCCCCTGTCCTCCGGGGACAAAGTACGCGTCCATCAACCGTATGGTGACTGGTCAGCACCGGCCGAAGTCCTCCGACATGTGGCTCCCCGCTCGTTCCTGGTTCGCATGCCGGATGGTTCAGTGCGTCGCCGCAATCGGCGCGCCCTTCGCCGACTTCCACGCTCGCAGCCACACAGTACGCACACGCCAGATCCTCAACAGGCTTCCGAGGATGACTTTGTGGAGCTGCCGCAGGTCACACCCTCTCCATCACCACCCATGGCCATGCTTGCACATCAGCCGGTGGTTCTTGACCCACCCTTGAGGCGGTCAACCCGAACTCGTCGCAAGCCCATTAGACTGGACTTATAACACCGTTCATATGTCTAACAAGTTACACAATTTTATATGATAACCTGTTGTTGTTTATCGTTCCAGATATCGTCTGACTGGACCACTGTTCAAGTTTTTTTCTCGTTCGCATTCATGTTCTGTTATGGTACAACCTTGTTCATGTGACGCACCCGACATCGCCCCATATAAATAGTTACGTCATATGCACATGCTGTACACAACACACACACACTCTTAGATGCACTCACGACGCGATCATATTTATTACCACGTAGGCACATATCTTTGTAAAAAGGGGGGATGTCATGATATTCAAACACACACATCATGATGGACACACCAACAGACAAATCAGAGCACACAACACCACAACCAATCACACACAAGGACACCAACCACATAAAAGCACGAGCACGACACCTCGTGGGCAGTAGGTCTGGGGACAAAGACACGGACAAGACCTGTTACAAGATCACAAACAGGGAATCCCCACGTGCAGAGTATCAAGACAAAACTGTACATAGAAGGTTTAAATAAAATAGCGTTGTACCATATACAACCGTGTTGGCTCATCTGTGTGTCAGAACGCCCAACACCACAGAGGTGATGATGGGGCCAAGATTAAGTTTGGAATTATTATTGTGACGCCTGGAGGAACACTCCTAGTTCAACAAGCAGCTCCACCGCCCCCTCCCCGCTTCAAACATTCTGGCCCATCCTCAGGCTGGTTATGATCACAGTAGAGACCAGTAATGTATGTTTTTCATTCCGAAAACATAGAATTAAGCCACAAGTTTCACAGTTTAAACAGAAGAATTTTACCACACAAAAATCAAAGAACATGAACACTAATAACTATATGCTATCTTAAATATTTTGTTACTTTAATGATAAGCAAAGTACAATGAACACACTTATTTGTACTCTAAATCAAACATCATGGGCGGGATTATCCATCGGCCAATTCCGATATCGGGAAAGGAGATTGGGCGGAGAATCAGTTCCGACAGCGAAATCGCAGCGTGCGCCGATTTGACGTCAAATTTCCATTCTCCGTCACCTCAACAGCGGCGCCAATGCATTCCAGAATGCACGGACTGTGAACACCGTTTGCATATGATTAGCGGGCCAGACCCGGTATTCTCCGGGGCCCCCGAGATTCTCCGCCTCCGTTGGGCCGAGTTCCCAACGGCACGGTTCACTTGTGCTTTCAAAAATCGTCAAACCAGCATCGTGGCTGATGAGGGAGAGAGAGGGGGTAGGAAATGGATTTAGGAGAGCTAGAAGGGGGCATGAAAAAGCCCTGGTGGAAGGATTAGGGAAAACCCCACGGCATTCTACACTTATGTGAGAAATAAGAGGATGATCAGAGTGAGAGTAGGGCCGATCACGGTTAGTGGAGGGTGTAGTGATCTGTACATCTGTACATACATCTGCACATACACCAGGGACTGCAGACAGATGTAACAGCCACATCATCACTAGAGGGCATCAGAGACGGGTATAAAAGGTCCAGCCCAAGGCAGGGTCCAGCCCAAGGCAGGATCCTCCTCTTTCAGAAGCACAGGGCTAGGGAGCAGCAGCAGCAGACAGAGACAGCTCAACATAGGCAGCTTACCTTAGCTTCACTGGTCATACCACTTGACTGTATTACATCTAGTTAAGCTCTGGAAACAGAACAAACCTACTGAATAAAGTATTTGTATTAACTGGAAGTCTACAATCTTTATTCAGACTTAGAGAATAATATATGATACCAGGAGTGATTTCAGAAAGCTAGCTAGACATCAGCAAGAGAAGAAAAACTTAAACCAGATATTTGACTGTGGAAAACGTCACAGCAAATGGATCCTCGACGACTAACTGATTCGATAGAACTTGTTGGAACTCCATGGCGGCTGGAAACAACCGGTAATTTAAGTTATAACTGGAAAATGTTTGAACAGATGTTCCAAATATTTATCACAGCTAATGATTTAAGCCATGCCTCCGATGCAACAAAAATAGCCCTACTTCTCTCAACACAAGGGCATGGAGCTAGATAAATCTATGATTGTTTTAATTACTTAGAAGATAAAGACAAATCCAAAGTAGAAATCATACTCAAAAAATTTGCTAAATGCTGCAACAGTCAGGCTGGTGAGATGCTGGAAAGATTTAACTCTTGTCAGAGAAATGGAGGGCCCATCTGTGATTTTATTACAAATCTCAAGTTAATACCACAAGGCTGTGATAATGCTGGTTTCAGAGACACTGTGATAATGCATCAATTAATTTCTGGACTAACTGATAAAAATTTGAGGGAAGAACTATTACAAAATAAGCATCTAACTCTAGAAATTGCTGTACAAAAATGCCTTGCTCATGGACAAAAACAAAATCAATACTGTCAGTCTTTACAAACACAGAATCAGCGTCTAGAAAAGAAAATCGGAAAAACTGCTCCAAAACTTACCACGAGGCAGAGACAGGATTGAAGGAAGTTCTGAGCGGCAGCCATCTTGAGGAAGGAGCTGCACGTGCACAGATGTGCCAAGAGCGCATAGTAAAGGAAACTCGAATTGCACATGGGCAATCGAGTCCGGCACTTGATGTCACTAACGTCATAATGTCAGGTAACCAGGACCATGGCCACTAAAAAGGGAAATGCATGAAAATGAACAAAAAGAAATTTAAAGCTGTAACACCAAATTTTCTTGCCTCAAAAGACAGAACAACGCCCGAACTTACACCAGCAGTTAAAAATAAATTTTACAACACCATGGAACAAGCAGTTAGCACCGCCCTAGAAGATGGTATAGTCCTTGTAGACTACAACTCAGACGAAGATGGCTACCCCCAGTACCAAATCTGAACCGCAACTAGAGGTGTTGTACCGTGAAGACCCCGACGATGAGTTCTTCAGAATAGGGAATCTTCAGCCCAGCACATATGACATCCCGACTCGTGAGTGCAGGATTATGCTGTGGCCTGATGCCAAGAAACAGAGAGTGGTCCACGCACCACGAAGGGTCTCAGCCTCCACACAAGATGACGATTTGTTCATTGAACATAAAGAGAACGATCACGACTCCGAAACAAAAAGCGATGATTTGTCTATCGAACAATACACACAATACTGCTCAGACATGGCTGAGTTATTCGGAGATCCTGATCACAGCATCAGCAACACGGTTGAATAGTTCAATACGACTCTTCTCATGGTAGATGAATCCAACACCATGATGCCATGGCAGATCGTCGATATTTTGGATGACAGCAATACCCAAGATGAAGACGACGCCACACGGAGAGCACAGAACGACTCCATTAAGAGAGCACAGATCGACTCTACAGGGAGAATACTGCACGACTCCACAAAGAGAGCGATGACAGACTCCACAGAGAAAGCGATGACAAACTCCATAGAGAGCGCGATGAAGGGCTCCACAGAGAGAGCGATGAAGGACTCCACAGAGAGAGCGACACAAGCCTCCACAAAGAGAGCAACGCAAGCCTCCACAGACAGCTCGGTGACAAACTCAAAAATGGCAGCAAGCAAATACTCCATAGCGAACGCCATGCATGTCCAAGACCATGAAGATCTATCAAGCTTATTTGAGCCACCAAAAGAAGACACTGAATGTCTACCCACTGTATGTGAGACAAGTGACAAAGAAATCACAATTCCCATGCAGGATGTGCAGGATCACAGCAGGACTGACATATCTCAGCTCGTCTGCACAGAAGCACTCAATAATCAGAGGATGGCCACCCAAGAGTCCAGAGAGACCACGTCAATTGAAATCCTGAAGATTTTGGCTCCAGAAAAGGAGCACAAAGAGATCACAAATGATTCAAATGAATCTGAAATGACTCCAAAATAGGAGCACCAAGAAATCAATGATAATTCAAGTGAACCTGAAATGACTCCAAAAGAGGAGCACCTAGAAATCAATGATGATTCAAGTGAACCAGAAATGACTCTGGAAGAGGAGTACCAAGTAAGCAAAGAAGAAGAATCGAATCCACCACAAATGACTGATGTCACCAACATGAAATGAATGAAATGAAATGAAAATCGCTTATTGTCACAAATAGGCTTCAAATGAAGTTACTGTGAAAAGCCCTTAGTCGCCACATTCCAGCGCCTGTTCGGGGAGGCTGTTACGGGAATTGAACCGTGCTGCTGGCCTGCCTTGGTCTGCTTTCAAAGCCAGTGATTTAGCCCTGTGCTAAACAGCCTAATGTGCTAAACATCAATGCAACATCAGATCGTTCTCACAATTCTCAAGAAGATACGCTCAATGTAGCAGAGACCACAAAGGACACGGGCACCACTAACTGTGACAAGGACTCAAATCATCCACATGGCACACTCATTGAGCGCAACAAGAATACCAAGAACCGGACGAAGCACATCAGAAACAAGAACAACAACAGCAACAACAAAAACAACATGCAGCGCAACAAGAACGACAAAAGCAACCAGAAGCATCCCAGAAACAACAAGCACGACAAGAAAAAGAGCAAGAATAAAAGCGAAAACAACGAAAACAGAATCAACAAGCGTGACAAAAAGAACAACAAGAATGACAACAATGAAACAACGACCTGTACAACATTGTACAACTCTGCACGTGAAGGACAATGTCACAGCACACTGCGAAACAATGACAAGACTACAAACATGCCATGGCATGATAAAGAATCTCACAAATTCACATCTGCTCCAGAACAAACAAGCAAAACAGCTTTCACGAACGATGACCTACAGAATCAATACCACAAACACAAGAAAAAATCGAGGTCAGACAACGGTGCGACACAGAATCGCTACCCGCAATCAAATGGAACATGGGAAAAAGGTGTCCACATCATTAAACGGCTCATCAGCAAAGCAGCCGAGTCAAGTTCTGACATCAACCTAGCTCTGTTATCATACCGTGCAACTCCATTGAGCTCAGGATTGTCGCCAGCGCAAATGCTCTTCAGCAGAGACATCCGGACAACCCGACCGGCAAAGCAATTCCAAGACCCCGGCAACGCACCGGTTCTCGACGACATGCGGGCACTATGCTCCAAACAAAAACTATACTATGATCAACATGCGAACCCACTCAAATCACTGACAATAGGTGACACCATCAGAACCGCCGGGATCTTTAGAAATTCGACCTACAACGCCAGTATTTCCCACACTGGACTTGACTGAGTCCATTTGTCCACAGGCGTTCCTCGCCACACAACGCCAGACAGTACTCTTGATGACATCAAACCATCATCCCTACTACCACCGTCAGAACGCTCCAGCAGACGCCATAAGACACCCAACCGGCTAGATTTGTAACGATACTTCAACACATGCACAAGACGAATATGGACATTTCTCACGATGGACTCACAACACAGTTAATTGTTTCTGTATTACTTTTATCATTATCACAGTGTGCAGATTTGCATATTCTCACCACTTGTTATGTACAGTTTTCTTGAGGCCAGTCTAGAAAACATGTCCAATAAAGGGGGGGGGATGTAGTGATCTGTACATCTGTACATACACCTGCACATACACCAGGGACTGCAGTCAGATGTAACAGCCACAGCATCACTAGAGGGCATCAGAGACGGGTATAAAGGGTCCAGCCCAAGGCAGGATCCGCCTCTTTCAGAAGCACAGGGCTAGTGAGCAGCAGCAGCAGACAGAGGCAGCTCAGCATAGGCAGCTTACCTTAGCTTCACTGGTCATACCTCTTGACTGTATTATACTAGTTAAGCTCTGGAAACAGAACAAACCTACTGAATAAAGTATTTGTATTAAATGGAAGTCTACAATCTTTATTCAGACTTGGAGAATAATATAGAGGGAACTTGTGCCTAGAGTCTGAGGAGATGGGGAGGCCCTAAATGAATATTTTGCTTCAGTATTCACCAGAGAGAGGGACCTTGCTGCCCATGAGAACAGTGTGAACCAGGTTAATAGACTCGAACAGGTTGATATTAAGAAGGAGGATGTGCTGGAAATTTTGAAAAGCATCAGGATAGATAAGTCCCCTGGGCCTGATGTTGTATACCCAAGGTTACTAAGGGAAGTGAGGGAGGAGATTGCTGCACTGTTGGCGATGATTTTTAAGTCCTCACTCTCCACTGGAGTAGTACCGGATGATTGGAGGGAGCCGAATGTTGTTCCCCTTTTCAAGAAAGGGAATAGGGAAATCCCTAGGAATTACAGACCCGTCAGTCTTACGTCTGTGGTGAGCAAAATATTGCAAGGATTCTGAGATATAGGATTTATGATTATTTAGAAAGACATAGTTTGATTAAAGATAGTCAGCATGGCTTTGTGAGGAGCAGGTCATGCCTCACAAGCCTCATTGAATTCTTTGAGGATGTGACGAGACACATTGATGAAGGTCGGGCAGTGGATGTGGTGTATATGGATTTCAGTAAGGCTTTTGATAAGGTTCCCCATGGTAGGCTCATTCAGAAAGTTAGGGGGCATGGGATACAGGGATATTTGGCAGTCTGGATACAGAATTGGTTGGCCGAAAGAAGACTGCGAGTGGGAATGGATGGAAAGTATTCTGCCTGGTGGTCGGTGACCAGTGGTGATCCGCAGGGATCTGTTCTGGGACCTCTGCTCTTTGCGGTTTTTATAAATGACTTGGATAAGGAAGTGGACGGGTGGGTTAGTAAGTTTGCCGATGACACGAAGGTTGGGGGAGTTGTAGATAGTGTTGAGGGCTGTTGCAGGTTACAACAGGACATTGACAGGATGCAGAGCTGGGCTGAGAAGTGGCAGATGGAGTTCAACCTTGATAAATGTGAAGTGATTCATTTTGGAAGGTCGAATTTGCATGCTGAATACAGGGTTAAAGGCAGGATTCTTGGAAGTGTGGAGGAACAGAGGGATCTTGGGGTCCACGTACATAGATCCCTCAAAGTTCGCACCCAGGTTGATAGGGTTGTTAAGAAGGCATATGGTGTGTTGGCTTTCATTAACAGGGGGATTGAGTTTAAGAGCCATGAGGTTTTGCTGGCAGCTTTATAAAACCCTAGTTAGACCACACTTGGAATATTGTGTCCAGTTCTGGTCGCCTCATTATAGGAAGGATGTGGATGCTTTGGAGAGGGTACAGAGGAGATTTACCGGGATGCTGCCTGGAATGGAGGACATGTCTTATGAAGAAAGATTGAGAGAGCTAGGCCTTTTGTCGCTGGAGCGAAGAAGGAAGAGAGGTGACTTGATAGAGGTGTACAAGGTGATGAGAGACATGGATAGAGTGGATAGCCAGAGACTTTTCCCCAGGGCAGAAATAGCTGTCACGAGGGGACATAATTTTAAGGTGATTGGAGGAAGGTATCGGGAGACGTCAGAGGTAGGTTCTTTACGCAGAGAGTGGTGGGTGTGTGGAATGCACTGCCAGCAGAGGTGGTGGAGTCAGCGTCATTAGGGACATTTCAGCGACTCTTAGACAGACACATGGACAGCAGTAAATTGAAGGGGTGTAGGTTAGGTTGACCCTAGATTAGGATAAATGGTCGGCACAACATCGTGGGCCGATGGTCTGTACTGTGCTGTACTGTTCTATGTTCTATGACACAGAGAGCCCTGAGTGTGGGCTGCCGGGCCGGTCACTGTCTGGGCTGGCTGGGGCAACTCCCGCCCCCCTCACCCCTCACCCCCATGCAACCCGCTCCCTGATACATACCTGCCGCACTACAGAGTGTGGGCCCTGGGTTGGCAGTGACAGCAGGTCTGGTCCATGGGATAGAGGATGATGACAACCTGTTCTGCGATGAGCTCTGGTGCTCCGCATCATTGACAATGTCCGATTCCTGCCCACGGTAGCACATTCCACCGTCTACCTGGGTGATCCCTGCAAATGAGCTGGCCATTAAATCACACGGCCCCATCAATTCCCTGGGTGGCAGTGATAGAGACGGTCAGGGAGCGGGGGGGTGAGGGGTGTGGGGAGGGGGGGGCAGGAGAGATGGGAGCCCAGGACACCCACAACGTTTGCCAATTCCCCCCCCCACCCCCCCCCCCGCCCCCCGGCACCCCATCCCTGACCATCCCTCCCCTCACACCCATTTAGCAGGTTGTAACAGTGTGAACAGGCTTTTAAGGTGCACAAATATTTACAGATACGTGCCCTAGTTCCCATCACTAAACTGTGCCCTGCAGCCGTGCCAACTTAACTGTTGTCTAACTTTCTGGCCCTCTGGGACCTAACGCTACGTCTGGGTGGATCCCCAGATTGTACATCAGGAGTGGAGGAGGCTTGCTGTGAAGCCTGCCCTGCAACCTGGGTCCCCATTGGCAGTGGTCTTCTGGGACGGCCCGGCCTGGATGGGTCCAGCTGGATGGGTCCCGGGTGGCGTGATGCCGCCCTGTTCTGCCTGCTCCCCACTAGATGAGCCAGGGACAGGAGCGCGGTGTCCAAGGTGCTGCGGTGTTCCAGCACATCCCCTGCAGAAGTCACTGGCATGGGCCCCATCACCTCCTCCTCCCTCGGGGTGCCTAATGGCCACAGGGCTACTCCATGGGACTCGGATGCGAGCAGAGCCAATCCTTGAGGCTCCCCCACCACCTAGTGCTGCCAATCCTGGAGACCCATTCTGGTCTTGACCGGGGTCTGCATGCTGGCGGCCATGGAGCACAGAGAGTGGACCATTGCCGTCTGGGACTGTACCACATCACCCATTAACTGGGCCACCTCCCTCTGGGTCTATGTCAGATCAGCCAGTGACTGTGTCATCTCCCTCTGTGACTGGGCCACCTCGCTCTATGTCTTTGCCACGCCAGCCAGCGCCTGGGCAGTGCTCATTCTCAGCCATGGCCTGCTGTGACTGGGCCGCGCTCAGAAGCGCCACTGCAATGTCCAGGTGGCTCTGGCACATGGCTGCCTGTGAGGCGGCAACCCTGTCCTGGGCCTCAGCCAGCAACTGCACAGAATACCCCAGGCCTTGGACAAGGTGATCCATAGCTGCCGCCCTCGCACCCAATTCCTCCACCGCACAACCAGCCGTATGGTGTTGGGCTGGGTGGCACGCATTGTCGGCACCACCTTCTGCTGCTGCAGGCGGTTGGAGTCCTCCACCTGCACCTGTAGGTGCTGGATGCTCGCCGGTGGCCACTCATGTAATCCCTGACACGGCGACTGTATCGATGGGACTGTCCATTCCAGTAGCTCGAAACCCATCTCGACGGCAGCCTGACCCTGGGGTCAGCTCGCCCTCCGACCATCTGGCCGCTCGTGAGTTCCTACCTCCATTGATGTGTGTGGTGTGCACCAGGTAGTGTCTCAGGAGCCTCTTCACTGAAGTGCCACCAAAGTAATTGTCTCTGGGATGGTGGCGGCTGTTGGGGATAGCTGTGACGGAAAATCTGTTGCATCCTCGGATTCGAGCTCCAGCGTGCTTTGGGTCTCATGTCCATGGCCCACGTCCGTGCTGCCGTCCTCATCACTGCTCAGCACTCAGGACTCCAGCTGTGGCACTGGCTGGGGGCGGGGGACACCAGATGGTCCAGCCCGTCACCAGCAGATCCTGCAAGACACAAGACAAGACGCATGATCAGACCACGGGCCGAGGGGGAGCGGGGGAAGTGGGGGTGAGGGTGGGGTCGAGTGTGGGCTTAAGGATTTGGGTGGTGTGGAGGTGAGGGGCGGTGATGGTGGTGTGGGGGTGAGAGTGGTGTGCGGGTGATGTTGGGGGGGGGATTGACACACGTGTCACAGGGAACCTCAACTCAGCAGGGTCTCACATCCTCGCCCGCGGCGATCTCCACCCCGCCGATATTCCTTTCCTCTGGGCCGCTGACCATGCCCAGGGCCCTCTGCTCAGCCACGGTCAGGGGCAGGCGGTCCGGTGGTCCCTTTCCACTTTTTTGCCGCTCTCGGCGGTTATGGGCAGTCTTTTCCGGGATGGGCGGGGAAACAGGAAACAGCAGTGTTAGACAGTCCGACGCATGCAGCTCAGGGGGTGAGTAGCTGGTGGCCTCAGTGGCCAGGGTTTTGCCCCCACAACCCAAAGATGTGCAGGATAGGTGGATTGGCCACGCAACATTGCCCCTTAATTGGAAAAATGAATTTATAAAACAAAACCTCGCGTGACGGCTGTGGACTGTGCCCAGCGCCACCACAGTCGGGGGGAGGGGGCTGCTCAGCTGGCCAGTGGGGCTTCGGCGCAAGCTGGGGGAACTGGTGGGGGGTGGCAAGTGGGGTTACAGGAGGGCACTATCTGGCAGGCCAGGTCCGCATCCGACCGGCGCATGTTGTACAGCACGAGCGCTGCAGGTCGTCACTGTGCGCATGCGCAGCTATGGAACTGGCAATTCTCTGTCTGTATCTGCAGGGAAAGCTGGGGGTTTTATGTGGTGCAGCTGCTAGCCCCCACCAGGCGGAGCATCGTTGGGGGGGCAGCGCCGACATTTTGATTGTAATATGAGACACATGCTCCGGACATAGCCTCAAAATCGGAGAATCCAGCCCTCAGTCTCAGGAAGTAAGACTAGTTCTTGGTTCCCTTAACTCCAATTTCCATCTACACATATATGACTTCATCCCCAAATTCAAAAGTTAAATTAGATTCTTGTCAAAGGTTGGAAAATATACCTCTTGACCTGAGTCTATTTCAAAGGCTCACATACAGGATTGGATTACCTAGTCCTTCCATTTACAGGAAGTCCTCAGACTTATTACATTATTGGTTCGAGCAAAATGCATCTTAAGTCAAAACGGTGTAGTGCAATTTTACCAAAATGTTTCTCGGTGTGGTCACGAGCGGGAAATTCAGCGAGCTTCCCGACGTTAGGCCCTGCATACCCGTCACCGCTATAAAAGGTTAATTGGTCCACTTAGCGAGGCCCCATGGGATTCACGCCACAATTCATGGTTCACTGGCTGACTCGCCGGGACCGTGCTCACTAACAATTGACAGCTGCACTTACACCGCACCGGCACAGCCAACCCCACCCTGCTCTCAGCCATGCCGCCATGGTGATCAGTCCCACTCTTTGGTAACGCCGACCTGGGACAACTGCTCAACGCGGTGGAGACCAAATGGAAGGTCCTGGTCCCCTGAGTGTCCAGCCACAGAGCAGCCACTGCCAGCTGGGACGAAGTGGCAATGGCCGTAAGCTTGGGAGCGTGATGAGGAGGACTGGCACCCAGTGCCACAAGAAGGTTAACGACCTCCACTAGGCTGCACTGGTGGATTGGCACCGGACTTGCACGCCCCCCCCTCTATCCCCTCACCCCCCGGAATGCACCTGGCACCATCCCAGCCCAGCTCCGTTCCATGCCCCAGCCCACCCATGGCCAGCAGTGCCACGCAGGCTGACCCATACTCCCACCATCCATCCCATACTATCCTCCCTCCATACACCGCTGCCCCATTCCGCCAATCCCCACACACTGTGCATCCCCCCTTCCTCCCCATCCACCCATATGGCCCATCCTTCCCCCACCGAAACCGCCACCCTCCCCCCCCCCCCCCCCCACGGCCGCACAACTCAAGATGAGTGTAACTCATGATGCCCCCTCTGTGTCCTCGCAGGAGGAGCTGGCCCACGCAGGACAGAGAGGGCCCAGACGGGCGGCGGGGTGCCGGACATACGAGTCCTCACCACCTACGAGGAATGGGTGCTGGAGGGTACGGGGGCGGCTGAGGATAGATCCATCACCATCGTGGAGGTCGGCAGCACGGTGCAGAGGTGAGGATCCACCGGCCCCCTCTCAGATGGCCTGTCATACATGAGTTGTAGATGCCACACAGACTGACCCATCCCTCCCACTGACCACATGTCCATTCTCCCACAGGATCCACATCCAATGGCTGCCGAGCCATCTGGGGTGATCCCCCCTACCCCCTGCAACCCATGAGAACATCTCGGAGGAGAGCTCCAAGGACACCACCTTATCCTCGTCACACCTATCAGCCCCAACTTCCACCAATGCAGATGCACACACCTCGGTGGTTGAATATGGTCGACCGACCTCTGGGGCACACTCTGCTGAGCATCACACAGTTGCAAACGCACATCAGATGGAGGCAGGACCGCCCAGTCATGACAATAGTCGATGGTCTGCTGGATCCCAGGACCCAGCTGGGTCCCAGTCAGATGATGAGCCTCAGGACCAGGATAATCCAGAGCTGATGCAAACAGTAGGGTGCGGACGGGACATTCAGCAGGGGTATGTCAGCAACACTCCAGCAGGAGATGGCGCCGGCAATGCGCGGCAGAACGTCGGTGCGCATGTATGAACCAACTTCATAATAATATTTATTATTGTCACAAGTAGGCTTACATTAACAATGCAATGAAGTTACTGTGAACATCCCCTAGTCGCCACACTCTGGTGCCTATTCGGGGACACAAAGGAGCATCCAGACTGTCCAATTCACCTAACAACACGTCTTTCGGGAATTGTGGGAGGAAACCGGAGCACCAGGAGGAAACCCACGCAGACAGGGTATCCCCCTGTGCAGACTCCGCACAGACAGTGGCCCAAGCCAGGAATCGAACCTGGGACCCTGGCACTGTGACCATTTATAAATGTTTTAAATGTCGTTTGTTGTAATTCGAATGCCGTAAAATCGAGGGCCGCCTTCACATCTGGGAAGGTTGCCCCTTCGGATCTCCCACAACAATCCTAGAATTGTAAACTCCCCATTCGACACAGGCGCGTCTAGTGTCTTGAGCGAAGCCACCTCGGGTCAGATTGCTCCTGGTTCTAACATTCTTTGTAATATTAGTTGCGGTATTCTTTAGAATATTTAGATGCAAAATCTCTGAATCTAAAACTCACATCTAAAACTCGTGCTCTCTTTTTCAGCGTGGGTATATCAGAAATTCAATGCACTGACAGTAGAGCCCTTCAGTTAGCAAGAGTTTTAATCATTTTAGCCAAATCAAAGAATTTCAATTGAATTCAGAAGCGATGTTTCCTTCACTTCAGCTTGTTTAAAACTAAAAGAAAAAACCTGCTTGAACATAGAGCCACATTCAGACCAGAATGTTCCAGCTCTTCCCACTGATGGGATCTCCCGATCTCATCAAAGTCAAGGGATATTTGAATGGCCGGCTGCATTTTCCAACCCTGCCCACACCGCGTGTGCCCTCACAATCTACTCACCCTATAATTAACTTGCTGCTGACCTTTTTTCACTTTTATGGATCTCCCAGGTAACAGTAACATGATCATTTACTGGAAGCCAGGTAGTCGCCATAAGTCTTCTACCATGGGAATCATAGTTCCAAAAGGCACTATCACCCCAAGGTAAAATGTAAGGTTTTTTCCCCCTGAATAGCACATGGGCCATCACTGACTCCCACACTCCACAAATGTGACACCCCACCACCACCTCCCTTCCCCAAACCCCTCAGCCCCACATTTACAGTCAGCAGCCTCAATCCCTCGCCCGCTCAATGGTACTGAGGCCAATTACTCCAATCCACGGTAACCTTTTTCCAATGACTCTGAGCAATCACCAGCAGTTAATATCAAAGCCCAATGAGTGATTAACATTTGGAATGGACGCCTGCACAGAGCAGTGGAGCAGAGTATCCTGCAATCATTTCAGAAGCGATTTGGAGCCGCAAGGAGGTGGGGTCTCTCTGGAAAAGTGAACACATATTTAAATGTACTTTGAAGCTTTATGAAGGCCAAAGCAACAGATGCGGTCATGTGCAGCCACTTAGCTTTAAGTGCCTGCATCCCTTTAAGCTCTTAGAGTCATAGAGTCATACAGCACAGAAAAGGCCATTCGGCCCATCGATTCTGCACCGGTCAAATACAATCACCTAACTATTCTAATCCCATTTCCCAGCACTTGGCCCATAGCCGTATATGCCTTGGCCAAACCTTTCCACAGCCCCCAATTTTGCATACTGCAGGGGCGACATGGTGGCACAGTGGAAAGCACTGCTGCCTCACAGCACCAGGGACCTGGGTTCAATTCCGGCCTTGGGTGACTGTCTGTGTGGACTTTGCTCGTTCTCCTAGTGTCTACGTGAGTTTCCTCCGGCTGCTCTGATTTCCTCCCACAGTCCAATGATGTGCAGGTTAGGTGGATTGGCCACGCTAAATTGCCTCTTGGTGTCCAAAGGGTAGGTGGGGTTATGGGGTTACAGAGATAGGGTCGGGGAGTGGGCCTAGGTAGGGCGCTCTTTCGGTGGGTCGATGTAGACTCGATGGGCCAAATGGCCTCCTTCTGCATCATAGGGATTTCATGATTCTTTGATATATCACTGTACAAGATCAGAGCTGGGTCAAACCTCTCTGAATTATCATTCAAATGAGCTGCTCCACAGAATTTCTGGCTTACCACTTTCCTTTGGTTAGTTCTGTGCAGCCAAGGGAAGGAAATATATACTGAGCCTGTGGAGAAAAATCAGCCCCATTGTATTTCTGTCCAGGTGTCCACAGCGGTAACTATCACACACAGCCAAAATCAGCTCAAAACGCTCATCTCACCCACCTGGTTTGAGTTTGTTAAACGGTTTTCTCTGCGCCAGCTCAAAATAATTGATAATGTTGAACGTGTGCAGTCTTGCTGAGCTCAGTGGGGCTTCTTTTGTTCGACATGGGGCATGTAAATCTCCATTAACACATTAGCAGAAATGACCCTTCAATATCTGAGCAAAACTAGTGAAGGATAAATTTCCAGTGGAGCATTTAAATTCCAACTTTTTACGCAATCCCTAATTAAAAGTATTAGTCACGCGCCCGTACATTATTATTAAAGTAGAAGCATTGCTGATCGACCAGCTCTAATTCCACTTGACAAATGAGACAGTGGAATATTATGCAGCTCGCTCATAACATAAGGCGTCGTAGGTCTAAATCTTACAAGGAGATTATTCATCCTTTAGCACCAAGCCCTCATTAAATAGGCTCCTTTCAATAAATTTTAATGGGGATAATAGCTGAGCCTCATTAAGAATGATCAAGAGCAATGATCTTTGTAACCCTATATTGCATTAACGCCTACAGACACTCCAGCAGTTCTTCAAAGTGTAGACGTTATTAATGTGAAAAAATATATTGAGTATAATGTCTTTAATTTTGATAATCTAGGCTGACCTCCATCAAGCAGCTTGCCCAGTTGAAGAAGCCAAAAATCAGCACACTTCCCTGGACAATGGCGTCAAAGGTAAGTCGCGGAAAAGGAAGATGAGTGAGGAAAACGAGTGTGGCAGTCAATTGTCAGTGGAGTGGATCAGTGGAGCCCCTCTGGCTCATCCTTCTTTTCAATTACCACCATGGTCTCGCATAGTGTGAGGTTGAGTTAGAGTGTAGGTTGTATTAGTGAGAGATGATTAATTACTGTAACATAGATTCAATACTATTATTTTGTTAGCTGTTACTCAGTAGAGTGTGCAAACCATTTCTTTGGTTTAAACATATAGCTCAATGTTTTTTGTAAACACTGCAACTTTGGCTATCTTGGAGAACAATACAAGGAACATAACATGATACCAGTAGTGGAAATTCCTAACATGGTATCAGGAAATTACTGAAGTAATTTAGCTAAAAATTAGATAGAATCTAAGAAGAAAGAAAGGCAGCACGTGCTCAGACTTCGACGGCAAGACTGCTTCTAGACATGCTACATCAATGCACACAGACAAGTCCAGACCTCATGGAGAAACTGCAGACTCTGAAACAGTTCCGGACTTCTAGTAAAATTGATGTAAATTGGAAAATACTTAAACGGCAATTTCAACTATACCTCTCTGCCTCAGATTTAGATAATGCTAGTGATAACAGAAAACCAGCGTTATTTTTAACAATGGCTGCACCACAGACTATTGAACTATATAACACTTTCAATTTCTCCACGAAGATGATAAAAAGAAATTTGATATAATTATTGAAAAATTTGATTTTCATTGCAAAAGCTCAAATTAATTAAACATATGAATGACTTGTTTTAAAACAAGAGTTTAGAAAGATGGAGAATCCGTAGATTGCTTCATTACTGATTGAAGATTAAAGTCACAAACCATTTCAAGTAGTGCAAAATCAACTAGCTTTGGCTTAAACATATAGCTCTATGCTCTTTGTAAACACTCCGACTTTGGTTATCTTGGAGAACAATACAAGGAACATAACAGGCTGGATTCTTCACTCCCCAGCTGCGTGTTTCTTGGCGGCAGGATTCGATACCCCCGCCACTTGTCAATGCCATTTCCCATTGAAGCCAAATCCCAATGCCGGGAAACCAGCGGAGGGAGGTAATCTGCCGGTAGAAAAAGTGAATCGCAACAGCCGGAGATTTCCGTCCTTACATCAAAGCTTGTATTTGATATTATTGTCACCGCTTCTCCGGCGCCACAACAACAGCTACTGATACATTTGAAAATAGTACTCACATTTTTGTTTGTCACATAGGCTGCTGAAGAATCTGAAGCAGATGGTAGCCAATTTAAGCAAGAGTGCCTACAATAGGCACCAAATCCCTCATTTACGTATGAGAACGTTTCTGTGTTAATTGGCTGGCTGAATGCCTGTAAAGGTGCCCACACCAATATGGTGGCACCCGTACAACATAGCTAATGTTCGGGGAGGAAATACAGTGACACAAAATTGATCTTTTTTTCCGCCCTCCGCTGTTTACTGCCAGAGAAACAGGCAATTAGTTTTTACCCATTTCTGTGTTTCGCCACAGCAGGACATTGGTTCTGAAAGATCTCTTCCGTTGCTACCATGCCTGTACCATCAGCAACTTATATTTATACAGTGCCTTTAGCATTTAAAATGGCCCGAGACTCTGCAGAGAGAGCAGCCAATGAACAAAAGTGACAAACGCAGCCAAAGACGCAGTTGCAACATTGGTTTTGAAGGGATATTTGAAAGGCAGCGAGGAGCTGTGTCTTTACATATTTCATATCACTCTTTGAAGAACTGTTGGCGTGTCTGTATGTGTTAATGCAATCTAGCGTCACAAAGGTTATTGCTCATGATCATTCTTAATGAGGCTCAGTTATTATGGCCGGGATTCTCAGTCCAAATTTGCCCCGCTACCACTGCTAGCAAGCCGGGGAATTGTTTTTTAAATTATAAATTTAGAGTACCTAATTCACTTTTTTTCCAATTAAGGGGCAATTTAGCGTGGCCAATCCACCTAGCCAGCACATCTTTGGGTTGTGGGGGCGAAACCCACGCAAACATGGGGAGAAAGTGCAAACTCCACACGGACAGTGACCCAGAGCCGGGATCGAACCTGGGACCTCAGCGCCGTGAGGCCGCAGTGCTGACCCACTGCGCCACCCTGCTGCCCTTAAGAGCGGAGAATTTAACGTTAGCCAAAATTCCATTCACTGCAACGAGATTCCCGCTGGCATGAAGGTTGGAGAATTCCAGCCAATATTTCAGGTCTATGCAGAGGGGACACTAGTTCCTATGTGAGTAACTGTTTTATTTACAGCACTTTAAAATATCTACTCCATGCTACAGCTCTAGATTCCAACTCTTTCTGCAGCTTTGTTGGCTTTTCTCTGAGTCCCATTGGTCCCTAAAGCTGGATGACCCTTATTCTGCTGTGTTGCCCTTAGAGGGACAATCACCACAGAGAAAGAGAAATCAGGTATTCTCATCCCTAAATTCCATGGATGCTGGTGGCAAACTGGTACTTTCAAGCCAGCGCTGGATTGATTTTTGCTCGGTAATGGCATCAAGGTATATGAAGTAAAGGCAGGTAAATGGAGTTGAGATGCAGATCAGCGGAGATCCAGTTGAACGCTTGAATGGCTTCACCCTGTTCCTATGTTCGCTGAAGGCCACAGGCTCGTACATAGTCCTGAAAGAGGGTCTAAAGATAACAAAGAACAAAGAAAAGTGCAGCACAGTAACAGGCCCTTCAGCCAACCACGCCTACACCAACCGTCTTGCCCGTCTAATCTAAAACCTTCCACACGTCCCAGGTTTGTATCCCTCCATTCCCATCCTATTCATGTATTTGTCAAGACGTCCTTTAACTGTCACTATCGTACCTGCTTCCACCATCGCCTCTGACAGTGAGTTCCAGGCACCCACTACCGTCTGTGTAAAAAGCTTCCCTCGCACATCTCCTCTAAACTTTGCCCCTCACACCCATGTCCCCTAGTAATTGTCTCCTGCATCCTGGGAAAAAGCTTCCGACCATCCACTCTGTTCATGCCCCTCATAATTGTGTAGACTTCTAAAGTAGCGGGATTCTCCGACCTCCTGCCGGGTTGGAGAATCCCCGTGGGGCCGCGTAAATCACGCCCCGCAGCTCCGACGCCGGCTGCCGTATTCTCTGGCACCGGTTTTCTGGCGGGGCAGGGATCATGCCACGCCGGTCAGGGGCCGTTTGGCAACGCCCCCCCCCGGCAATTCTCTGGGCCCCGATGGGCCGAGCGCCGGTCAGTTTCTGGCCAGTCCCGCCGGCGTGAAATGGACATGGTCCCACATGTGGGACCAGGCTGGTAGGCTGGCTGGTGCGGTCCTCGGGGGGACGCGGGGGGATCCGGCCCCGGGGGGGGGTCCCCACGGTGGCCTGGTCCGCGATCGGGGCCCACCAATCTGCGGGTGGGCCTGTGCCATGGGGGCACTCCTTCCTTCCGCACCAGCCTCTGTAGGGCTCCGCCATGGCCGGCGCGGAAAAGACGCCCCCCCTGCGCATGTGCAAGAATACTCCGGCAGTTCTGTGCATGCGTTAACCTTCGGCACCGGTTGGCGCGGCGCCAACCCCTCCAGCGTCGGCCTAGCCCCCGGAAGTGCGGAGTACCATCGGGCCATCGGGAGATTCGGGAGAATCCCGCCCATATCGGGTCGCCCCTCAATCTCCGTCGTTCCAGTGTGAACAAACTAAGTTTATCTAACATCTCTTCATATCTAATCCCCTCCATACCAGGTAACACCTTGGTAAACCTCTTCTGCACACTCTCCAAAGCCTTCACATCCTTCTGGTAGTGTGGCAACCAGGATTGAATACTACATTCCAAGTGTGGTACACAGCTGACTTGCCAATTTGTATTCTCAGTGCCCCGGCCGATGAAGGCTAGCATGCCATATGCCTTCTTGACTACCTTCTCCACCTGCGTTGCCACTTTCAGTGACCTGTGGAACTGAACACCTAGATCCCTCTGCCTATCAAAACTCTTGAGGTTTCTGCCAGTTACTGTATATTTCCCACCTGTAATAGATCTTCCAAAATGCATTACCTTTGTCTAGATTAAACTCCATCTGCCATCTCTCTGCCCAAGTCTCCAACTGATCTAAATCCTGCTGTATTCTCTGACAGTCCTCATCGCTATCCGCAATTCCACCAACCTTTGTGTCACCAACAAACTTACTAATCAGACCAGTTACATTTTCCTCCAAATCATTTATTATATACCACAAACAGCAAAGATCCCAGCACTGATCCCTATGGAACACCACTAGTCACAGCCCTCCACTCAGAAAACCACCCTCCCACTGCCACCCCCAGTCTTCTATGACTGAGCCAGCTCACCTCTGATCCCGTGTGACTTCACCTTCTGTACGAGCCTGCCATGAGGGACCTTGTCAAAGGCCTTACTGGAGTCCATGTAGACATCCACTGCCCTTCATCAATCACCTTCGTCACTTCCTCAAAAAACCCGATCAGGTTAGTGAGACACGACCCCCCCCCCCCCCCCCCCCCCCCCACACATCCCCCACCCCTTCACAAAACCATGCTGCCTCTCGCTAATACATCAATTTGCTTCCAACTGGGAATAAATCCTGTCTCAAAGAATCCTCTCTAATCCTTCCCTAACTCAAACATAAGGCTCACCGGCCTGTAATTTCCTGGATTATCCTTGCTACCCTTCTTATACAAAAGAACAACATTAGCTATTCTCCAGTCCTCTCGGACCTCACTTGTAGCCAGTGAGGATACAAAGATTTCTGTCAAGGCCCCAGCAATTTCCTCCCTTGCCTCCCTCAGTATTCTGGGGGAGACACTGGGAATGTAGTGATCTGTACATCTGTACATACATCTGCACAGACACAAGGGACTGCAGACAGATGTAACAGCCACAGCATCACTAGAGGGCATCAGAGACGGGTATAAAGGGTCCAGCCCAAGGTAGGATCCGCCTCTTTCAGAAGCACAGGGCTACTGAGCAGCAGCAGCAGACAGAGACAGCTCAGCATAGGCAACTTACCTTAGTTTCACTGGTCATACATCTTGACTGTATTATATCTAGTTACGCTCTGGAAACAGAACAAACCTACTGAATAAAGTATTTGTGTTAACTGGAAGTCTACGATCTTTATTCAGACTTAGAGAATAACATAGGGGACTTATCGACCTTAATGTTTTCAAGACGCCCAACACCTCCTCCTTTTTGATCTCAATGTGACCCAGACTATCTACACATCCTACCCCAGACTCATCGTCTACCAAGTCCTTCTCTTTGGTGAATACTGACACAAAGTATTCATTTAACACCTCACTCATTTCCTCTGGTTCCCCACATAGATTCCCTTCCCTGAGGAATTTTAGAGAAATACTATTAGATAACAATACTGAAACAGGCCATTCAACTAGTCTTTAATATTAAAATACGTGTGCTCCCTGTACACCAGTTAGATGGTGAAGACTTGCACAGTTGAAATAATTTGTCTTATAGGTTACTTTTAGAAGCATTTTGCCTTCAGCTTCACATTCAGTTTGATTTTGGACTTGTTTAAACATTTTTTGATTTCCATCGCATAATTCAAATGGGGATATCTAATCTAATACAGTAGAATCCATTTGTTGTGATCATGTAGATGCAGTGTTCAATTGTTAAAAGCCAAAACACATTACACTTTATCTCTCCACCCACTGGTGGTGATAAATGCGGCTAAATGATGCTCGCATTAAAAAATCATTCTCTGGATATGACCATTGATGGCAAGGCCAACATTTATTGCCCACCCCTCGTAGCTTTGTGTGACTGAATGATCCACTTTGCCACTTCAGAGGGTAGTTAGGAATCAAACACATTGGTGTTGAATGGATGTCATTTAAAGGCCTGGCCAGATCAGACAGCAGGTTTCCTTCTCTAAAGATCATTGGTGAACCAAGTTAAGGTTTTATGGCAATCTGACAGCTTATTGAGCATTTTTACTGGTACCAGCCTCGTATTTCTTGATTTGAACCAAATTCACATTCTCAGTCTAGCATGGGAGGATTTGAACTCACATTCTCCAAAATTCACGACCCCACCATCTTTTCTCATTAATCTACTCAACCATCACTAAAAGGTGAATGAAGTTTCTTCAGAATCTGGCATGGACGGTGGGGCCGAATGGCCTGGTTCTGAGCAGTATATCCTATGCAATGAATCCACAGTAAAACTAACTCTAAGGGCTGGATATTCCATCTGGGTTGGGGCCCCGACGTGGGAATTAAAGGCAAAGCCCTACCCCATGTTGCAAATGGACACCCAACACAATTTCTCAAGGAATGGCCATTTAGTGACAAGATGGCATGCTCACAGTCCAATTATGTATAATGGTTGGGCTCTTGATGCTGGAGGGCTGAAAGGAAGCTCTCCAGTGGCAAAAGAGATTCAGTCTACCATTACAGGGAACAGAGGGCGGTTCAAGATGGCGGCACCCCCTCAGTAAAGTATATGAAAGTAAAAATGGTCACAGCTGCCAGTGGACGGGGAGCTGTTAGCGGGAGAGGGTCTCAAAGAAATCATTCAATGCCCAGGGCTGTTGGCCCTCACATCAAAACGTTTATTTCGCCGGCCGCGAGATAGCGTCTGTCAAAGCCCCAGACCGTTACCTCACATCCATTTTTATACATTTTTCAAAACAGCGACACAGCCCATTTCCCCTGGACCTTGTCCAATAATATTGGTTATACATTACATACATTAGTTATTTATCCAATTAAATTTGACATTACGTAAAGTGGGCTCGTGCCTTACCAGCCCCTAATTTCATGAAGAAATCACTCATACTAACTGTTAAAATTATCTTTTTTTGCTTGCATCTGGAAACCTTGGGCTAGCGAGGATGCATGAGCTCCTTGTCCTGTGGAGCTGTTATCACTCGCTGGTGAAGTACTCCCTAGAATCTGCCATGCCTGTTTCCCATTCAATGCCTTAATATCAATCATCCTAGTCTCCCTGACATTCTCTGCTGCCTGTAATAAAATGATGTTATTTATACCAGTTTGCAACTTAACCCAGTTAATGTTGAGGAATGTGGCTAATTCAGCTAAAGGCCATTTTATGTCTTTAGTATTGCTAACTCAGCTAACAGCCATTTTGTGTAACTTCTTTTAATTGTATGTCTGTCCTTTCTGATATTAGTAATTCTGAGGTTATACACTATTGTTTATACACTATCTATTCCTACAAATTGCCTCTTACACAGGCATCTAAGCTGTCGTGTTGGGTGTTCTGATGTACAAACGATCCAACACGACTGGAGAAGGTGTAACTCAATTTTATTAACTGGTTAACTGTAACAACACATTGCTAACTTGGGTACGTGCATTACCAGCTAATCTGTGGACCTTGTCCTATCACTATCTGGGTGAGGCACTCAGCACATGGTGAATGTCTGAGTGGCAGGCTCTTAGCTCAGTGCTCTGAGCGGCTGCTGCTGGAGTGGGCGGGCACTGTAGTGTCCCCTGTTTTTATAGTGCGTGTGCTCTCACTGATGATTGGCTGCGATGTTGTGTGTGTGTTAGTTGGTTCTACTGCAGGTCCATCAGTGTGTGTCTGATTGCCCCATGATATGCTGATCTAAATATCATGACATCCCCCCTTTTCGCAAATAATATGTGCTTACATGATAATAAATAAAGAAGTGTGGTGAGTGTATCTAATCATGTGTGTGCAATATTTACAACAATATGTACATGTGTCTATACTATATACACAGGAAGATGCCAGGTACAGAAACTAACTATGTTACACCAAGAACGAAACCAATGTAATTAACAAACAATAACAAAACCTTAAACATTATGGCAAAAAGTCAAAATCTTAAACAGTATGGCAAAAAGTCTGAAACAGTATGTCAGAACAAGTCAGTGAGTCCAATATGAAAAGGTTCATAAATTAAGTCTCTCAGGTGGGCGACGAATTCAGGTTGACCGCCTCAAGGGTGGGTCAGGATCCACCGGCTGAGGAACGGGCCGGGCCACGGTTGAGTGAGGAGGCTGCAGGGTGTCCGGAAGGTCAACAAAGTCCATTGCAGGGACAACAGGAGGGCGTGGCACCGGTGCAGGATCAGGTAGCAAGCGCGGAACCTGACGAAGGGCACGCCGATTGCGGCGGCGAATTGAGCCATCAGGCAGACGAACCAGGAACGAGCGGGGAGCTATCTGTCGGAGAACGTCAGCGGTTGCCGACCAGCCACCCTCCGGAAGGTGTATGTGGACATTATCTCCAGGCGCCAGGGCAGGAAGATCAGTCGCCCGAGCATCATGTGTCGCCTTTTGTTGCTCACGCTGTTGCTGCATCCGCTGAAGTACCGGAGCATGGTCGAGGTCTGGGACATGAATGGATGGCACAGTGGTCCTGAGGGTGCGACCCATAAGCAGCTGGGCTGGCGATAGGCCAGTGGACAGTGGGGCTGAGCGATAGGCTAGCAAGGCGAGGCAGAAGTCAGATCCTGCATCAGCAGCCTTGCAGAGGAGCCTTTTAACGATATGGACGCCCTTTTCTGCTTTGCCATTCGACTGAGGATGCAGAGGACTGGACGTCACATGTGTGAAGTTGTATGAGCTGGCGAAGAAAGACCATTCCTGACTCGCAAAGCAGGGGCCATTGTCTGACATCACGGTGAGCGGAATGCCGTGGCGAGAAAAGGTCTCTTTGCAGGCCCGGATGACAGCCGATGACATGGTGTCGTGCAGGCGTATGACCTCTGGAGAGCTGGAAAAGTAGTCCACGCCCACCTACGACCAGGGGGACGTGACCAACTCATGGGGCTGAAGGGTCTCACGGGGTTGTGCCGGCTGGAACCGCTGGCAGGTGGGGCAATTGAGCAGTTTTAGCAATGTCCTCACTTATTCCCGGCCAGTACACAGCCTCTCGGGCCCTCCTCCTGCACTTCGCAACGCCGAGATGGCCTTCGTGCAGTTGTTCTAAGACATGCCGGTGCATGCTGTGTGGGATCACAATGCATTCCAGCTTCAGGAGGACACCATCAACGACTGCCAAGTCATCCCGAACGTTGTAAAACTGTGGGCATTGTCCCTTGAGCCACCCGTCCGACATGTGGCGCATCACACTTTGCAGAAGGGGGACGGCCGCAGTCTCACGGCGAATGTGGGCCAGGCGTGCATCAGTGGCCAGCAGATTGGCAGAAGTGAAGGCTACATGTGCGTCGACTTGGCAAACGAAACCCTCAGGGTCGGAGGGCGTGTTGACTGCCCTGGACAGAGCGTCTGCTATGATGAGGTCCTTACCCGGGGTGTGTAGACAAGTTGAAAGTTGTCGGAGTTTGAGCAGAATGCGCTGGAGGCGAGGGGTCATATCATTGAGGTCCTTTTGAATGGAGTCAACCAGCGGGCGATGGTCAGTCTCCACGGTGAACTGGGGAAGGCCATACACATAGTCGTGGAACTTGTCAACGCCAGTCAACAGGCCTTGGCACTCCTTTTCAATCTGCGCATAGCGCTCCTCTGTGGGGGTCATGGCCCGTGACGCATAGCGACTGGGGCCCATGATGAGGCATCATCCCGTTGCAGGAGGACCGCCCCAATGCCGGACTGGCTGGCGTCAGTCGAGATTTTCGTCTCCCTTGCAGGATCGAAAAACGGCAGTACCGGGGCGGTGGTAAACTTGACCTTGAGCTCCTCCCATTCACTCTGGTGGGTGGGAAGCCACTGGAATTCAGTTGTCTTCCTGACAAGGTGCCAGAGAGCTGTGGTGTGGGAAGCAAGGTTGGGGATGAACTTCCCCAGGAAGTTGACCATTCCGAGAAAGCGTAGCACCGCCTTATTGTCTGTGGGCTTCTGCATGGCCATGATGGCTGCAACCTTGTCCGCATCCGGCCGCACCCCCAACTGGGAGATGTGGTCCCCCAGGAACTTGAGCTCGGTTTGTCCAAAAGAGCATTTGGCTCGGTTGAGACGCAGGCCCTGGTCCCGTATCCAATTAAAGACACGCTGGAGGCGACTGATGTGCTCCTGCAGTGTGGTGGACCAAATAATGATGTCGTCTACATAGACGCGCACCCCTTCGATGCCCTCATCATCTGTTCCAGGATGCGATGGAACACTTCAGAGGCCGAAATGATGCCAAATGGCATCCTATTGTAGCAGTATCTGCCAAATGGAGTGTTGAAAGTGCACAGCTTCCTGCTGGACTGATCCAATTGAATCTGCCAGAAGCCCTTTGAGGCATCAAGCTTGCTGAATATTTTTGCCCAAGCCATCTCGCACGTGCTCTCCTCACGTTTGGGTATGGGGTAGTGTTCCCTCATTATGTTGCGATTTAAGTCTTTCGGGTCGATACAGATCCGAAGCTCGCCGGAAGGCTTCTTGACGCACACCATGGAGCTGACCCATGGAGTCGGCTCCGTTACCCGGGAAAGCACTTCTTGGTCCTGAAGGTCCTGCAGCTGCTGCTTGAGGCGGTCCTTGAGGGGTGCTGGGACCCTGCATGAACTATCGGGGTGGCATCCTGTTTGAGCCGGATTTTGTACGTGTAGGGCAGTGTGCCCATGCCCTCGAAAACATCCTGGTTGTGCGTGAGGATTGAGTTGAGCTGCGCCCTAAAGTCTGCATCTGGGAAATCGGACGTGCCTTCTAGAGAGAGAGTGTACACGCCAAACGAGGTGGAGGATTTTGCACGCCTGTGCGCCTAGCAGAGAGTCCTTTGAGGAGCCCACGATTTTGAATGGTAGTGTGGCTTTACGTGAGTTGTGTGTCACTTCGAGCTGGCACGACCCCGTGGCGGGGATGACGTTGCCATTATAGTCAACTAGTTGACAGTTGGATGGCAGAATAGGTGGTTTAAACTACAGGGTCTGGAATGCTGACCATGCGAGGAGATTGGTGGAGGCACCAGTGTCCAGGCGGAATCTGATCTGGGATCGGTTGACCGTCAGGGTGGCACACCACTCGTCGTCCAGATCAATGCTGTGCACTGACAGCGGCTGGTGCTTTCGACTCAGGGACAGCTTGTTCTTGTTGATGACAGCAACGCGGAAGGGCTCCCTGTCCTCAGTGTCACTGGTCTGTGTGATGTCAGGATCGGACTCGTTGAACGTGGGTTGAATTGCCCGAATGTTTCTGCGAGGCTGGTTAAACGGATACGAGTTGGCAGGCTGAGCTGCTCAACAGCAGGCAGCATAGTGGCCCAACCTGCCACAGCGTAGGCATTGTCGCACTTTGACAGGACATTGCCGCTTCAAATGTGTGGAGCCACAGTTGCCGCACGTCGTGACGTCAGTGCGTTTGTTGCGCCACCGCGCATGCACGGTGCGGTCTTGCGTAGTGCACGCCTGCGCATCGCGTTCCTCTGCATCAGCGTCCCCTCTTTTGGCGCATACAAGCGCGGGAGGCCTCGGAAAGCGCGAAATGGCCGGACGTCTCCAGGCCGCGGCCCGGGAGGTACTCGATCGTCTGGACCCGCTCCACCTCGTGGGGCCCATGTCGCGCCGTCTCAGCCGCCTGGACGTGTGAGTACTGGCTGGTGGCATTCTCATGCAGGACACAGGTCTCGACGGCAGTCGCCAGGGTGAGTTGCTTGACCCGAAGGAGCTGCTGGCGCAGGGTGTCTGACATGACTCCGAAAACTATCTGGTCGCGTATCATGGAGTCAGAGGTGGTCCCATAGCCGCAGGACTGCGCGAGGATGCGGAAGTCTGTTAAGTAAGACTGGAAAGGTTCGTCCTTACCTTGCAAGCGCTGCTGGAAGAGGTACCTCTCGAAGCTCTTGTTTACTTCAACGCTGAAGTGTTCGTCGAACTTCAGGAGCACCGTCTTGTATTTGGTTTTGTCCTCCCCATCCGTAAATGTAAGGGAGTTAAAGATGTGGATGGCATGTTGCCCCGCCATGGGGAGAAGAAGGGCAATCTTCCTGGTGTCCGATGCATTCTCCCTGTCTGTGGCCTCGAGGAAGAGCTGGAAGCGCTGTTTAAACAGCTTCCAGTTGACCCCGAGATTGCCAGTGATTCGGAGCGACGGCGGCGGGTTGATGTTCTTCATGGTGCAGGACAGCGGATTGCTGAAACATTGCAGGTCGGTCTCACAGGCGCTGGCTTGCGTCTACTACTGGTATCATGCCGTGTTGGGTGTTCTGATGTACAAACGATCCAACACGGCTGGAGATGGTGTAACTCAATTTTATCAACCGGTTAACTGGAACAGCACACTGCTAACTTGGGTACGTGCATTACCAGCTAATCTGTGGACCTTGTCCTATCACTATCTGGGTGAGGCACTCAGCACATGGTGAATGTCTGAGTGGCAGGCTCTGAGCTCTGCGCTCTGAGCTGGCTGCTGCTGGAATGAGCGGCAACTGTAGTGTCCCCTGTTTTTATAGTGCGTGTGCTCTCACTGATGATTGGCTGCGATGTGTGTGTGTTGATTGGTCCTACTGCATGTCCATCAGTGTGTGTTTGATTGCACCATGATATGCTGATCTAAATATCATGACGTAAGCCAGGGTACCTTTATCTAAAATCTTCTTTCTAAATCTGACTTCAACAGGAGCCATGGCTGCAACTGAGGCCATTTCTCATCATTGGCTACTGCCAGGATGCCCACCTCTTCTCTGGCCATGTTTCAAAACCTTCAGGGGGCCCACCTGCCAACTGGCCCCTAAATTGACTCAATAGGCTCCCTGTCACTTGTCACAGGTAGCGGTTCTGGAGCCACCTCAGCCTCCTGGGTGGCTTGGAGTCTGGACCTTGCCAGGGAACCAGAACACTGGATGATGGTGGAAATATTCCAGGCCCGCCTACTGCCGATCCCATACCCATGAAAGTCTCAGCCTAAGATTGATCAAACGAATCTTGCTAAGCTTGTAAAGGTAATGACAGATATTACCACACATCCATTAACACAGAACTTGTACAGACAATTGTAGCGCACAAAGACTCCGTGAGACGAATAGAGTGAAGTCGATGAGGCTTTATTAAGCGTGTCTGTTCCCCCGCAGCTCGGTAGTAGAATGGCCTGTGGGGGAGGACTCCGGCATCTTATACTCCGCCTTCAGGGCGGAGCTAGAGGTCAACGGCCAACGAGGACCCGGGATCTGTCAGCCAATGACATTAGGGCTTCCAGTCCCACATGACCCCTAATACATACTACCACATTCACCCCTTGTCAAAAATGAACCCGGCGGGGTGATGCTTCGCATGGTGGTAAGGGTTTACAGGGCTGGTCCTGGGAGGAAAACATTCATATGGCAATACAGTATGTACAATTTTGTCCTGTTTCAACTATTTACAGAAGGTATCGGGAGAAAAGCAAAATGTTCTTGTGAAAAGTCCATATATTGATTTAGATCGACGCCACGAGTCGGTCGGGCGATCTGGTCGTCCGTGTCGATCGCCTCGGCCCCGGTGGTGGTGGTGGTGCTTGTACCGGTGTTGTCGTCTCCGGGAGCCTTACGGTTTCAGCTTGGGCTTTATTCTTGGTCGGGCCTGAGGGGAGGGGAACCGATCCTCCTGGGAAGGGGGCGGTCGCGGGGTGGGGCGGTGGCAAGAAGGGGGGGGGTTGGGTGAATGGTGTCGGGGGGTGTGTGTGTTGTCGGCGGGCGCCAGATCCCGCAGGGAGACCGTGTCCTGTCGGCCGTCGGGGTACTCCACGAAAGCGTACTGCGGGTTCGCGTGGAGGAGGTGAACCCTTTCGACCAACGGGTCCGCCTTGTGTGCCCGCACATGCTTTCAGAGCAAGATGGGTCCTGGGGCCGCCAGCCAGGTCGGCAGCGACGTTCCAGAGGAGGACCTCCGAGGGAAGACAAGGAGACGCTCATGAGGCGTTTGATTAGTGCTCGTACATAATAGCGACCGGATGGAGTGGAGAGCGTACGGGAGGACCTCCTGCCACCATGAAACTGGGAGGTCCCTGGACCGTAGGGCCAGTAGGACGGTCTTCCAGACCGTGCCGTTCTCCCTCTCTACTTGCCCGTTCCCCCGGGGGTTGTAGCTGGTCGTCCTGCTTGAGGCTATGCCCTTGCTGAGCAGGAACTGGCGCGGCTCGTCACTCATGAAAGAGGACCCCCTGTCGCTGTGGACGTATGCGGGGCAACCAAACAGTGTGAAGATGGTGTTCAGGGCTTTAATGACTGTGGCCGCGGTCATGTCAGAGCAGGGAATGGCGAATGGGAAGCGGGAGTATTCGTCCACCACATTAAGGAAGTATGTGTTGCGGTCGGTGGAGGGGAGGGGCCCTTTGAAATCCAGACTAAGGCGTTCAAAGGGGCGGGAAGCCTTAATCAGGTGCGCACCATCCGGCCTGAAAAAATGCGGTTTGCATTCCGCGCAGATGTGGCAGTCCCTTGTGACTGTACGGACCTCCTCTAAAGAGTATGGGAGGTTGCGGGACTTGATAAAGTGGAAAAACCGAGTGACCCCCGGGTGGCAGAGGTCCTCGTGGAGGGTTTGGAGGCGGTTAATTTGTGCGTTGGCACATGTGCCGCGGGATAGGGCATCGGACGGCTCGTTCAGCTTTCCGGGACGATACAAGATCTCGTAGTTGAAGGTGGAGAGCTCGATCCTCCACCTGAAGATCTTGTCGTTTTTGATTTTGCCCTGCAGTGCATTATCGAACATGAAGGCTACCGACCGTTGGTCGGTGAGGAGAGTGAATCTCCTGCCGGCCAGGTAATGCCTCCAATGTCGCACAGCTTCCACTATGGCTTGGGCTTCCTTTTCCACTGAGGAGTGGCGGATTTCTGAAGCGTGGAGGGTTCGGGAGAAAAAGGCCACGGGTCTGCCCGCTTGGTTAAGGGTGGCCGCTAGAGCTACGTCGGAGGCGTCGCTCTCGACCTGGAAGGGGAGGGACTCGTCGATGGCGCGCATCGTGGCCTTTGCGATATCCGCTTTGATGCGGCTGAAGGCCTGGCAAGCCTCTGTCGACAGAGGGAAGGTCATGGTCTGTATTAGGGGGCGGGCCTTGTCTGCGTACTGGGGGACCCACTGGGCGTAGTATGAAAAAAACTCCAGGCAGCGTTTCAGGGCTTTTGAGCAGTGCGGGAGGGGAAATTCCATGAGGGCGCGCATACGTTCGGGGTCGGGGCCTATTATCCCATTGCGCACTACGTAGCCCAGAATGGCTAGCCGGTTGGTGCTAAAAACGCACTTGTCCTCGTTGTACGTGAGGTTCAAGGCTTTGGCGGTCTGGAGGAATTTTTGGAGGTTGGCGTCGTGGTCCTGCTGGTCGTGGCCGCAGATGGTTACATTGTCGAGATACGGGAACGTGGCCCGCAACCCATGTTGATCAACCATTCAGTCCATCTCCCATTGAAAGACCGAGACCCCGTTTGTGACGCCAAATGGGACCCTTAGGAAATGGCATAATCGCCTGTCTGCCTCGAAGGCTGTGTACTTGCGGTCACTTGGGCGGATGGGGAGCTGATGGTAGGCGGACTTGAGGTCCACGGTGGAGAAGACTTTATATTGGGCAATCCGATTGACCATGTCGGATATGCGGGGGAGAGGGTACGCGTCTAGTTGTGTGTACCTGTTGATGGTCTGGCTATAGTCTATGACCATCCTTTGTTTCTCCCCTGTCTTCACTACTACCACCTGTGCTCTCCAGGGACTATTGCTGGCCTGGATTATGCCTTCCTTTAGTAGCCGCTGGACTTCGGACCGAATGAAGGTCCGGTCCTGGGCGCTGTACCGTCTGCTCCTAGTGGCGACGGGTTTGCAATCCGGGGTGAGGTTCGCAAACAAGGACGGGGGGTTGCACCTTGAGGGTTGCGGGGCCGCAGATAGTGAGTAGGGGTATTGGGCCACCGAATTTGAACGTAAGGCTCTGTAGATTGCACTGGAAATCTAATCCCAGTCATGTGGGGGCGCAGAGTTGGGGAAGGACGTGTAGTTTGTAGTTTTTGAACTCCCTCCCCTGCACCGTTAGGGTAACTATGCAGAAACCTTGGATCTGTACGGAGTGGGATCCTGCAGCTAGGGAAATCTTTTGTGCGCTGGGATAGGTGGTCAAGGAACAGCGTCTTACCGTGTCGGGGTGGATAAAGCTCTCCGTGCTCCCGGAGTCGACTAGGCATGGTGTCTCGTGCCCGTTTATTAGCACTGTTGTCGTCGTCGTCTGGAGTGTCCGGGGCCGAGCTTGATCGAGCGTAATTGAAGCGAGACGTGGTTGTAGTAGTGGAGCATCTTCCTCGAACCCCGTGGAGCCGTCGACACTGGGGTCCGTTGTTGCCGTCCAAGATGGCGTCGGGGATGAACAAAATGGCTGCCCCATACATCGCACATGGCTGGGGGGTCACAAGATGGCGGCGGTGGTGGACAAAATGGCCGCCCCCACGCGCCGTACAGGTCTGGGGTGGTCCAAGATGGCGTCGCCCTTCCTCCCCTCGTGGTGGCCGGGACCCAAAATGGCGGCGTCTGCGGGTTGCACATGAGGCGCTGGGGGCGTTGGGGAGCGTTAGGACCGCGCGGAGCTCCCTCATCTCTGGGGACAGCGGTGGTCGGGACCCAAATTGGTAGCGCCGGCGGGTCATACGTGGGGACGGGGGGGGGGGTTTGGGGAGCGTAAGCGGCGTGCAGGGCTCCCTGTTCTCCCGGGACCGCGGTGGTCGGGACCCAGAGCGGCTGCACCTGCGGGTCGTACATGGGGCGCTGGGGGGGTTGGGGAGTGTAAGCGGCTTGCAGGGCTCCCTGTTCTCCCGGGACAGCGGCGACCTCGCGGGACCGGCATACAACCGCGAAATGCCCCTTTTTCCCGCAGCTCTTGCAGATTGCTGCGCGGGCCGGGCAGCGCTGCCGGGGGTGTTTCGCCTGGCCGCAGAAATAGCAGCGGGCGCCCCCGGTGCGACTTGGCGTTTGGACCGCGCAAGCCTGTGGGGTGTCCGGGGGGGGGGTGGGTTTGTCGCGACGGGTACGTACGGAGCCCAATGGGCTGCCGCGCGGTCGGGGCCGTAGGTGCAGGTATTACGCGCGGCCACGTCTAGAGAGGCTGCTAGGGCCCGTGCCTCTGAGAGTCCTAGCGACTCTTTTTCTAGAAGTCTTTGGCGGATTTGGGAGGAATTAATACCTGCCACAAAAGCATCGCGCTTTAACATGTCCGTGTGTTCATTTGCGTTCACCGAAGGGCAGCTGCAGGCTCGTCCCAAAATCAGCAGCGCGGCGTAGAATTCGAACATCGATTCTCCGGGACTTTGCCGTCTCGTCGCGAGCTGGTAGCGAGCGTAGATTTGGTTAACTGGGCGGACGTAGAGACTTTTCAGTGCTGCGAACGCCGTCTGGAAATCCTCCGCGTCTTCGATGAGGGAGAAAATCTCCGTGCTTAACCTCGAGTGCAGGACCTGTAGTTTTTGGTCTTCTGTGACCCGGCCGGTGGCCGTTCTGAGGTAGGCCTCAAAACAAGTCTGCCAGTGCTTGAAGGCTGCTGCCGCGTTCACTGCGTGGGGGCTGATCCTCAGGCATTCCGGGATGATCCTGAGCTCCATAGTCCTTTTTAGGCACGCTTAATAAATTGTAGCGCACAAAGACTCCGTGAGACGAATAGAGTGAAGTCGATGAGGCTTTATTTATTTATTTATTTTAAATATTTTATTGAAAATTTTTGGTCAACCAACACAGTACATTGTGCATCCTTTACACAATATTATAACAACACAAATAACAATGACCTATTTTATAAACAGAAAATGAATAAATAATAAATAACAAAAATGAAAACTAACCCTAATTGGCAACTGCCTTATCACAAGTAACACTCTCCAAAAATATAATTTAACAGTCCAATATATAATTATCTGTAGCAACGACCTACACATATTATACAGTATGTATTAACAACCCTGAGAGTCCTTCTGGTTCCTCCTCCCCCCCCCCCACCCCCCCTCCCCCCCACCCCCCCTCCCCCCCCCCCCCTCCCCCCCCCTCCCCCCCCGATCCTGGGCTGCTGCTGCTGCCTTCTTTTTTCCATTCCATTTATCTTTCTGCGAGGTATTCGACGAACGGTTGCCACCGCCTGGTGAACCCTTGAGCCGACCCCCTTAGGACGAACTTAATCCGCTCTAGCTTTATAAACCCTGCCATGTCATTTATCCAGGTCTCCACCCCCGGGGGCTTGGCTTCTTTCCACATTAGCAATATCCTACGCCGGGCTACTAGGGACGCAAAGGCCAAAACATCGGCCTCTCTAGCCTCCTGCACTCCCGGCTCTTGTGCAACCCCAAATATAGCCAAATCCCAGCTTGGTTCGACCCGGACCCCGACTACTTTTGAAAGCACCTTTGTCACCCCCAACCAAAACCCCTGTAGTGCCGGGCATGACCAAAACATATGGGTATGATTCGCTGGGCTTCTTGAGCACCTCGCACACCTATCCTCCACCCCAAAACATTTACTGAGCCGTGCTCCAGTCATATGCGCCCTGTGTAATACCTTAAACTGAATCAGGCTTAGCCTGGCACACGAGGACGACGAGTTTACCCCGCTTAGGGCATCTGCCCACAGCCCCTCCTCGATCTCCTCCCCCAGCTCTTCTTCCCATTTCCCTTTTAGTTCATCTACCATAGTCTCCCCTTCGTCCCTCATTTCCCTATATATATCTGACACCTTACCATCCCCCACCCATGTCTTTGAGATCACTCTGTCCTGCACCTCTTGTGTCGGGAGCTGCGGGAATTCCCTCACCTGTTGCCTCGCAAAAGCCCTCAGTTGCATATACCTGAATGCATTCCCTTGGGGCAACCCATATTTCTCGGTCAGCGCTCCCAGACTCGCGAACTTCCCATCCACAAACAGATCTTTCAGTTGCGTTATTCCTGCTCTTTGCCACATTCCATCTCCACCATCCATTCCCCCCGGGGCAAACCTATGGTTGTTTCTTATCGGGGACCCCCCCAAGGCTCCAGTCTTTCCCCTATGCCGTCTCCACTGTCCCCAAATCTTCAGTGTAGCCACCACCACCGGGCTTGTGGTGTAGTTCCTCGGTGAGAACGGCAATGGGGCTGTCACCATAGCCTGTAGGCTAGTCCCCCTACAGGACGCCCTCTCTAATCTCTTCCACGCCGCTCCCTCCTCCTCTCCCATCCACTTACTCACCATTGAAATATTAGCGGCCCAATAATGCTCACTTAGGCTCGGTAGTGCCAGCCCCCCCCCCCTATCCCTGCTATGCTGTAAGAATCCCTTCCTCACTCTCGGGGTCTTCCCGGCCCACACAAAACCCATGATGCTCTTTTCGATCCTTTTTAAAAAAGCCTTTGTGATCACCACCAGGAGGCACTGAAACACAAAGAGGAATCTCGGGAGGACCACCATCTTAACCGCCTGCACCCTCCCTGCCAGTGACAGGGATACCATATCCCATCTCTTGAAATCCTCCTCCATTTGTTCCACCAACCGCGTTAAATTTAACCTATGCAATGTGCCCCAATTCTTGGCTATCTGGATCCCCAGGTAACGAAAGTCCCTTGTTACCTTCCTCAACGGTAGGTCCTCTATTTCTCTACTCTGCTCCCCTGGATGCACCACAAACAACTCACTTTTCCCCATGTTCAATTTGTACCCTGAAAAATCCCCAAACTCCCCAAGTATCCGCATTATTTCTGGCATCCCCTCCGCCGTGTCTGCCACGTATAGTAACAAATCGTCCGCATACAAAGATACCCGGTGTTCTTCTCCTCCTCTAAGTACTCCCCTCCGCTTCTTGGAACCCCTCAACGCTATCGCCAGGGGCTCAATCGCCAGTGCAAACAATAATGGGGACAGAGGGCATCCTTGCCTTGTCCCTCTATGGAGCCGAAAATATGCAGATCCCCGTCCATTCGTGACCACGCTCGCCATCGGGGCCCTATACAACAGCTGCACCCATCTAACATACCCCTCTCCAAAACCAAATCTCCTCAACACCTCCCACAAATAATCCCACTCCACTCTATCAAATGCTTTCTCGGCATCCATCGCCACTACTATCTCCGTTTCCCCCTCTGGTGGGGGCATCATCATTACCCCTAACAGCCTCCGTATATTCGTGTTCAGCTGTCTCCCCTTCACAAACCCAGTTTGGTCCTCGTGGACCACCCCCGGGACACATTCCTCTATTCTCATTGCCATTACCTTGGCCAGGATCTTGGCATCTACATTTAGGAGGGAAATAGGTCTATAGGACCCGCATTGTAGTGGGTCCTTTTCCTTCTTTAAGAGAAGCGATATCGTTGCTTCAGACATAGTCGGGGGCAGTTGTCCCCTTTCCTTTGCCTCATTAAAGGTCCTCGTCAATACCGGGGCGAGCAAGTCCACATATTTTCTATAGAATTCGACTGGGAATCCATCCGGTCCCGGGGCCTTTCCCGCCTGCATGCTCCTAATTCCTTTCACCACTTCTTCTACCTTGATCTGTGCTCCCAGTCCCACCCTTTCCTGCTCTTCCACCTTGGGAAATTCCAGCCGATCCAAAAAGCCCATCATTCTCTCCCTCCCATCCGGGGGTTGAGCTTCATATAATTTTTTATAAAATGCCTTGAACACTCCATTCACTCTCTCCGCTCCCTGCTCCATCTCTCCTTCCTCATCCCTCACTCCCCCTATTTCCCTCGCTGCTCCCCTTTTCCTCAATTGGTGTGCCAGCAACCTGCTCGCCTTCTCCCCATATTCGTACTGTACACCCTGTGCCTTCCTCCATTGTGCCTCTGCAGTGCCCGTAGTCAGCAAGTCAAATTCTACATGTAGCCTTTGCCTTTCCCTGTACAGTCCCTCCTCCGGTGCTTCCGCATATTGTCTGTCCATCCTCAAAAGTTCTTGCAGCAACCGCTCCCGTTCCTTACTCTCCTGCTTCCCTTTATGTACCCTTATTGATATCAGCTCCCCTCTAACCACCGCCTTCAGCGCCTCCCAGACCACTCCCACCTGGACCTCCCCATTATCATTGAGTTCCAAGTACTTTTCAATGCACCCCCTCACCCTTAGACACACACCCTCATCTGCCATTAGTCCCATGTCCATTCTCCAGGGTGGGCGCCCTCCTGTTTCCTCCCCTATCTCCAAGTCTACCCAGTGTGGAGCGTGATCCGAAATGGCTATAGCCGTATACTCCGTTCCCTCCACCTTCGGGATCAACGCCCTTCCCAGCACAAAAAAGTCTATTCGCGAGTAGACTTTATGGACATAGGAGAAAAACGAGAACTCCTTACTCCTAGGTCTGCTAAATCTCCACGGGTCTACACCTCCCATCTGCTCCATAAAATCTTTCAGTACCTTGGCTGCTGCCGGCCTCCTTCCAGTCCTGGACTTCGACCTATCCAGCCCTGGTTCCAACACCGTATTAAAATCTCCCCTCATTATCAGCTTTCCCATCTCTAGGTCCGGAATGCGTCCTAGCATCCGCCTCATAAAATTGGCATCATCCCAGTTCGGGGCATATACGTTTACCAAAACCACCGTCTCCCCCTGTAGTTTGCCACTCACCATCACGTATCGGCCCCCGTTATCCGCCACTATAGTCTTTGCCTCGAACATTACCCGCTTCCCCACTAATATAGCCACCCCCCTGTTTTTCGCATCTAGCCCCGAATGGAACACCTGCCCCACCCATCCTTTGCGTAGCCTAACCTGGTCTATCAGTTTCAGGTGCATTTCCTGTAACATAACCACATCTGCCTTAAGTTTCTTAAGGTGTGCGAGTACCCGTGCCCTCTTTATCGGCCCGTTCAGCCCTCTCACGTTCCACGTGATCAGCCGGGTTGGGGGGCTTCCTACGCCCCCCCCCTTGTCGATTAGCCATCCCCTTTTTCCAGCTCCTCACCCGGTTCCCACGCAGCTGTATCTCCCCCAGGCGGTGCCCCCCCCGCCCATCCCCTCCCATACCAGCTCCCCCCTCTCCCCAGCAGCAGCAACCCAGTAATTCCCCCCTCCCACCCCCCCCCCCCGCTAGATCCCCCGCTAGCGTAATTACTCCCCCCATGTTGTTCCCAGAAGTCAGCAAACTCTGGCCGACCTCGGCTTCCCCCCGTGACCTCGGCTCGCACCGTGCGACGCCCCCTCCTTCCTGCTTCTCTATTCCCGCCATGATTATCATAGCGCGGGAACCAAGCCCGCGCTTCTCCCTTGGCCCCGCCCCCAATGGCCAACGCCCCATCTCCTCCACCTCCCCTCCTCCCCCATCACCACCTGTGGAAGAGAGAAAAGTTACCACATCGCAGGATTAGTACATAAAACTCCTCTTTCCCCCCTTTTTAACCCCCCTCTTCGCCCCCCACATTCGCCCCACCACTTTGTTCAAACGTTCTTTTTAACAACCCGCTCATTCCAGTGTTTCTTCCACAATAAAAGTCCACGCTTCATCCGCCGTCTCAAAGTAGTGGTGCCTTCCTCGATATGTGACCCACAGTCTTGCCGGTTGCAGCATTCCAAATTTTATCTTCTTTTTATGAAGCACCGCCTTGGCCCGATTAAAGCTCGCCCTCCTTCTCGCCACCTCCGCACTCCAGTCTTGATAAACGCGGATCACCGCGTTCTCCCATTTACTGCTCCGAGTTTTCTTTGCCCATCTAAGGACCATTTCTTTATCCTTAAAACGGAGGAATCTCACCACTATGGCTCTGGGAATTTCTCCTGCTCTCGGTCCTCGCGCCATCACTCGGTATGCTCCCTCCACCTCCAACGGACCCGCCGGGGCCTCCGCTCCCATTAACGAGTGCAGCATCGTGCTCACATATGCCCCGACGTCCGCTCCCTCCACACCTTCAGGAAGACCAAGAATCCTCAGGTTGTTCCTCCTTGCATTGTTCTCCAGTGCCTCCAACCTTTCCACACATCGTTTCTGATGTGCCTCATGCATCTCCGTCTTCACCACCAGGCCCTGTATGTCGTCCTCATTCTCGGCTGCCTTTGCCTTCACGACCCGAAGCTCCCGCTCCTGGGTCTTTTGTTCCTCCTTTAGCCCTTCGATCGCCTGTAGTATCGGGGCCAACAGCTCTTTCTTCATTTCCTTTTTGAGCTCTTCCACACAGCATTTCAAGAACTCTTGTTGTTCAGAGCCCCATGTTAAACTGCCACCTTCCGACGCCATCTTGGTTTTTGCTTGCCTTCCTTGCCGCTGTTCTAAAGGATCCACTGCAATCCGGCCACTTTCTCCTCCTTTTTTCATCCGTACCCAGGGGGGATTCCCTTCTGGTTTACCGCACAGTGTTTTTAGCCGTCAAAATTGCCGTTGGGGCTCGATCAAGAGCCCAAAAGTCCGTTTCACCAGGAGCTACCGAAACGTGCGACTCAGCTGGTCATCGCCGCACCCGGAAGTCCGATGAGGCTTTATTAAGCGTGTCTGTTCCCCCGCAGCTCGGTAGTAGAATGGCCTGCGGGGGAGGACTCCGGCTTCTTATACTCCGCCTTCAGGGCGGAGCTAGAGGTCAACGGCCAACCAGGACCCGGGATCTGTCAGCCAATGACATTAGGGCTTCCAGTCCCACATGACCCCTAATACATACTACCACAACAATAAACTGCATGTAAAGTAAACAGTCGAAAGAGAATATCACGTGGGTAAGCTGGTAGAACATTGATCTGCACTTTTAGAAAATGCCCATTTTCATTCCTTTGAATTCAATGCACCAGGTTTTACAGCAACTAGGAAATCCACTTAATCCAACCCTCAATAGTAAACCCTTTTAGAGCCAGTACCGCACTGGTGAATCTGCACTACACCCCCTCCAAGATCAAGATATGTCTCCTGAGACAAGGTGAACAGATCTTGAACATGAAACTCCAGGTGAGGTCCAACCAGAGCAATACATCTGCAGGCTTACTTCTCCTTTGTATTCCAGACCGTCTTGAGATAAAGGTTAGCATAATGGCGCATTATGGAAAAATGCAGATGAGCAGAAAGACCTTGGCATCCATGCGCATAAATCCTTAAAGATGGAAGCCAAAGTTGATAAGGTGGTTTGTGCGACTTGGGTTTATAAATAGAGGAATAAAATATAAAAGCTAAAAGTTAAAACTTAATAAATCACTAGTTAGGCCATTGCCGGAGTATTGTGGACAATTCCGGGTATCAGACGTCAGGGCCGGGATTCTCCGGGGCGGGAGAATCCTGCCACACCACTCCAACGCTGGGCCGCCGATTCTCTGGCAACCAGAGAATCGGCACCAATCACACCCGTGCGGTCGCCGCAGCGCCGGTCGGGGGCCCTTGAAAGCGGCCCCCACGGCGATTCTCCACGCTCGACGGGCCGAGTGCACATATGGTTCACATATGGTCCCACCCGGCGGGACCTCGCCGTTTTGGCTGCAGGGGCCGTCCTCATGGAGGGGTGAGGGATCCGACTCCATGGGGGGGGCTCCACGGAGGCCAGGCCCGCGATCGGGGGCTACCGATCAGCGGGCACGCTCATTCCGGGGGGGGGCCTATATTCCTTTGCGCTGGGCCCTTGTAGGGTTCCACCATGTTACGCGGGGGCCGGCGCGGAGACAGCAACCATGCGCATGCACCGGCGCGGAGATGGCCATATTTATAAAGATGTTACCCATGATGAGGGACATCAGTGATAATGAGAGGTTGAAAAAGTTAGGACTGCTCTCTTTGGAACATGGATGGAAGTTTTCAAAATTGTGAGTAGTTTTGAGAGACCGGGGTTGGATTCTCCGATTTGGAGGCGATGTCAGGAGGAAGTGTCTAGTTTTACAACGAAAAAATCGGCGAGGCCCCAGCACTGACCCTCCGATTGGTGAGGGGCTAGCAGCCGCCCCACGTAAAACACAAAGCCTTCACAAAATTAATGGCCGGAGAATTGCCGGGTCTGTGGCCGCGGATGCGCACTGCGATGACCTGCAGCGGTCGTGCCGTACAACATGGCGATGGCCGCGTGCGGACCCGACCTGCCAGGTTGCGCCCCCCCGGACACCCCCTTGCCACCCCTGGACCACCCCCCACCAGTCCCCCCAACCCTCTCTGAAGCCCTCCCAGCCAGCGGCACGGCTCCCTCCCAACTGTGGCGAGGGATGCAGTCTGCAGCCGCCACACCGGGTTCACTAAAACTGAGAGAACACGTGAACACCGCCGTCGGGGACTCGGCCCCTCGGGGGCGGAGCATCGGGGGAAGGCCTTCAGGTAACGTCCTGAGGCCGTCCCAATGGTGTGCGGCATACTCCTCGATGATGCCGTTTTGGAGTTGGCGGAGCCTCCGAAAACAGGCGCCGTCTCCGATTCGGTCATAAACAGGGATTCGCCACCCGATCTCCGATTACGATATTGGCGTCGGGCAATGGAGAATCCCGCCCCGGAGTTCATTGTCGTCAGGATTCTCTACAGCTGCCGGGAGTACACCCTCACCGACGGGTTTCCCGGCAGCGTGGGTGTGGCGCCGAGAAACACGCGGCTGGGGGACCGGAGAATCTAGCCCAGAGTATGTATTCCCTCAGGGGAGTGGATCAATAATTACAGGTCATGGAATCAAAACCACTACAAAAAGATCTAGAGGACAGATGAAGAGAATTTATTTCATTTGAGAGACTTGTCGGGGTCTGGAATGCTCTGGTTGAAGAGGTAGTGGAGGCTGATTCCATAAATAATTTCCAAAGGGAGTTGGACAGTGTTTGAGGATGAGGAACTTGCAGCGTTGTGCAGTGGGGATGGAGAGAGACAGGCATGACTGCCATTTCAAATAAACCAAAGAGCCTCCTTCTGTGCTGTACGTTTCCAAGATTCTATTAATCTATGAACATGTGTAAAAGTAATAACCTGCCTAGAAAACAGAAGCTGAGAACACAAAAATAGACTGATGCAATATTGTAATAATGATGTAATGTTGTGTTGGAATTGGGATTTCAGTGTGTTTTATGGATTCCAGTGACATCCGCATCAGATAAAAGTTTATTTTATGATGATGACATTTCTGTTATTATGAAATTTTGAATAATGCGTGAGTCATTCTTTTTTTCAGCAGCAGGGAGATTATATTGAATAGAAATACAGGCAGTGGACAGGATAAAGATCTCTGACACAGTCTGCTTCTGGAAAACATTACTGCTGACATTTTCTCTGAAGCCGAGTTCGGCAAGATCGACATGAAAAACGTATACATTAAAGGCCACATATTGTTCCATTGGGAAGCAGAAGGCCTTCAGTAAGTTCTTGGAGAAGTCCCAAGCTGTAACCTTAGCAACAAAGGTGAGATCTCTGCAATCAAAGGTGTGAACACAAATGTATCATCTTTAAATGGAAGTGTTTTTACAGAGTTTGATCGCCTGAAAATCCTATTGGAACTGCAGAAGGAAGGTGGCATTCTTCAAAATTGTGCAAATTTGCCTAATGGCAGTTACTTTCTCATCATTAAAAAAGGTAATATCATCTGAAATACAATAGGCAGCCTTACTCTGGTCCATATCCCAGTTGGGCACACTTTGATTGATATTTAATGGAGGCAATAAGGATCTCACCCATCGGCCGGGGAGCTAGCAAGAGTCCCGCATTGCCTCTTTTCGGGAAGGCCCAATCAGGTTCCTAACTTTAAAAAAAAATTATTTACAGGATGTGGACGTCACTTGCTAATGCCCATTCCTAATTTCCCTTGAGAAGGTGGTGGTGAACTGCCTTCTTGAACCGCTGCAGTCCCTGTGGTGCAGGTACATCCACAGTGCTGTTAGGGAGGGAGTTCCAGAACTTTGACCACAGTGAAGCAACGGCACTATATTCCCAAGTCAGGATGGTGAGTTGCTTGAAGGGGAACTGGTGGCGTTGCTATTTATCTGATGCCCTTGTCCTTCCAGATGGCAGTAGTCATGGGTTTGAACGGTGCTGCCAAAAGAGCCTTGGTGATCTTGTAGGTGATACTGTTTGTGGAAGAGGGGACTCTATTTAAAATGCCACTTTCTGTGTTCCTTCAGGAAGAAGTGGTTTCCCAGTCACGGCTCATTTTGCCACTGAGCTGCATGTCCCTCTCCCTCCCTATATACTAATTGTTTTATTTTGCAAAAGGATTAAAACACTTAAAAATTTGAGAATAGAGGATTGTGTAGCCCCTGTGCAATGGCATGGTTCTTGATGAAGTAAAACCGTGGGTGAAACTCGGCCTTAGGAATTTGCACCGGTGGTTGCCCCAGATTTAACACCAGCACAGTCTGACTAATGAATCAGTGCCCAGCTTTTCCCCACCCAACTTGAAAAATGACACCATCAAAATGTAACTGGAGATAAGATTGATGTTAGCAGGCCTTTGCCCTTATCAGAAATGAGTAATTCAGTACTCCATAATCAGGGTTACAAACTGAAAGAAAATGCAATCCATCAGAGTTTACAAGAGCAGAGCAGCAACCAGCTAGTCATTACACAAGTAATTTCAGGAATATGATTCCCAGCTCGCTCCTCTCCCAGCAAATCAATCTCGCTGGAGACACTTGATGCAGTAGTTAAAATTTTATACAACCATGGCTCCATTACACTCTTGCCTCTTTGTCATAAAGGTTGTGGGTTCAAATCCCAGTCCATAAATTCAAGTACAAAAATCTGGGCTGACACTCCAATGCAAAACTGACAGTGCTGCATTGTTGGAGATGCCATCTTTCGAATGACACATTAAACCGAGGTTGTGTCTGCCCTCTCGGGTGGATGTAAAAGATGCCACGGTACTACTTCAAAGAGCAGGAGAGTGATATTTGATGTTCTGGCCAATATATACCCCTCGATCACCATCACCAAACCAGATTGCCATGAAAATATTGATTAATTAAGTGAAGTGTAGATAATATGTAGAATTCTTATATAATTAGGACATTATTTTATTCATTTATGGGATGTGGACATTGCTGGTTAGGCCAGCATTCATTGCCCATACCCTAATTACCCTTGAAAAGATACAACTGAGTGGCTTGCTGGGCCATTTCAGAGGGCATGTAAGAGTCAACCACATTATTGCAGGTCTGGAGTCACATTTAGGCCAGATCAGATAAAGACAGCAGCTTCCAATCCCGAAAAGGTCATCAGTGAACCAGAAGTTTTTTTATGACAATTGACAACAGTCATCATTAGACTTTTCGTTCCAGATTTTTATTGAATTCAAATTCCACCATCTGCGATGGTGGGATTCAAACTCAGATCCGCAGAACATTATCCTGGATCTCTGGATTTAAAATATATACACATATATTAATTCGCAGGGTGTGGGTATTACTGACTGTGTTTATTGCCCATTCCTGAGGGCATTTAAGTGTCAACCACATTACTGCAGATCTGGAGTCACACAGAAACCAGACCAGTAAGGACAGCAGATTTCTTTCCCTAAAGGACATTAGTGAACCAGATGAGTTTTTACGACAATCGACAATGGTTTAATGGTCATCATTAGACTTTTAAACAAAAAATTACACCGCATGAGAAGAGAGTGCTGATTAGTTGGCAAATGGACTCTGATTGGTGGAGACATTGCCATGGAGAATGCAGCATGGAACAGTTAACTGCCCAGCTTGTTGAAATTTAAAGCTTTGATAATGTGTCTCTTTTCTCAGCAACACACAAATTTATGAGAATTAGCAAAAGATCCAGAGGAAAATGAGAATTTCTTTTGAACCAACAAGGTTTTAATCATCTGGAATGTACTGTCTGGAAGGATGGTGAAAGCAAATTTTATGATAACTTTCAAAAGAGAAAATATTCAAATATATGATTGCATGCCATTGGGAAATTGAAAGCTAGTGAGGCTAATTGGATAGGTCTTTCAAAGAGTTATCTCAGACAAATCTCTGCAGAAAACTGCATTATTAACTGCCTAAAGGGCAGTTAACAGGGTGCAATTAGGATAAATATACCTTGATTAAAGCTGCTTCATTATTATGGTGCTATTTCCAATTTGTCATGTTCACATGATCATAGAATGATACTGCAAAGGAGGAGGTCATTCCTTCTGTTGGAGCACCGTAGCACAAGTGGATAGCACTGTGGCTTCACAGCGCCAGGGTCCCAGGTTCGATTCCCCGTTGGGTCACTGTCTGTGCGGAGTCTGCACGTTGTCTGCGTGGGTTTCCTCCGGGTGCTCCAGTTTCCTCCCACAGTCCAAAGACATGCAGGTTAGGTGGATTAGCCATGATAAATTGCCCTTTGTGACCAAAAAGGTTAGGAGGGGTTATTGGGTTACGGGGATAGAGTGGAAGTGAGGGCTTAAGTGGGTCAGTGCAGACTCGATGGGCCGAATGGCCTCCTTCTGCACTGTATGTTCTATATTCTATGTTCTATTCTGATCAAGATCACTCTCCTAAAACAGGCCTGAATCCAGCGCTCATTCACTGCTGACTCATATCAGCGGCAGCAACAGAGAGAGATGCCATGTGTCAGCAATTCCTGTAATTCCTCAGATGCTACTTCACCAGTCTGGCCATTGAACTTCCCGGTTGTTTATTTTTATTCCCCATAATAAACCAGCAACTTTAGTTGGCTTTTCTTTTCCTTATATTACCCCACAAAGTACCAGATCAATTGAATGTAGTTTCACCATTGCCATACAGTCGGATGTGAACTCAAAAGCAGTTCAGTACCATCATCACTCAACCAAGTGCCCCTTAGTCCCTGTGCTGAATTATCAGATCTGAGGCGAGGTGCTGGTAACAATGCTAAATTTCACCGCACATGACATTAGACAAGAGTCCCGAACAAAATCAGCCAGCGTTGCCCATTCCTGTTTATCGTCTGGTGGAAATTATGTGTACGGATGTTGAGTGAGCACTAGGTGAAGCTTGGCTGATGGACTGTCCTCCATCAGGTGCTGATTACGATAACAAGGTAGCGAAGACTGTCGGTGTTGTGAAATTGTACTCAACCAGGGAACGGGGCATTCAGCAGATGAGGGAATGATTACTGCAGTGACTGCGCACGTGGAATATATTTGCTGCTGGATGTTTTCTTTTATTGTTCTGAGGAGGGGGGTGTTGTCAAGGCAACAGCGTGTAACATCTGTGGACATAACAGTACCTCGAGGCAAATTCACGATAAAATAAATTGACATCGAGAATCTAGTTAATCCCCAAACATATGAACAAAGCTTATTTGAACATCTCTTCAAACCTCTTCCAATCTTTTCTTTAATTCCTTGGATTAGACAGGGGACTTAACCACACGTACTTGCTATTCTAATGTCTCCAGCAGAGGAATTGGAAGAATTCCAGCATTGCTGCTCTGCAGAAATTCAGCGAATAAAATAGACCTGCAATGGCTACCTTTCACACACTTGAAGCCCTTGTCACTTGCTGAATTGGAATATATAAAGCTAAAACAAATGAACAAATTGCATTTATATAGCACATTTCACAACCACAGACTGTCCCAATGCAAATGATAGCCAATTAAACCCTTTTGAAGTGTTATCACTATTGTAACACAGGAATCATGGCAGCCAATTTACACACAGTAAGTTCTCATAAACACCAATTTCCGAATGATTTGTTTTGTGATGTTGATTGAGGGATAAATATTCGCCAGGACACCAGGGATAACCCCTCTGCAGTTCTTCAAAACTGCTTCAAAAGGCCCCTCGCCTGAGGTGTGGAGGTCAACTGGTTAAATCACCACCAGTCAGCTCTGCCCCTCAAAGGGGAAAGCAGCCTTTGGTCATCTGGAACCATGGCGACCTTACTCATCAAAATAGTACCAAAGGGCCTTTTCAATTCATCTGAGAGGACTGACAGGTCTCAGCCGAACATCTTATCTGAAATACAGGGTGGAATTTTTCCTAAAATAGGTGTTGCAGCGGGCAGGAAAAGTGGTGTTGAAGCCGCCGGCCCCAATGTTGGCATTCTCTGCCTTATCGTTTTGTTGACTGAAAATAAAACTGCCATGGCGGGTCCCACAATGTCACACTTACAGGGCAGGATCTGATTGAGTCCACCCCACCAGCAGCTTAGTTCTTTAAAGAACCCTGCACACACACCCCACGCACAAACCCGCTGGTGCAACACCCGCCTCCACACAACACCCTCCAACCCATACATCCCCCACGCAACATCCACCCATGTACTCCCCAAGCGACACCCCTCCCGCTACCACCACCTCCACCACCCCCACAATCACCCACAGCACTATCTGGGCACTGCATGGACCTGGACAGTGCACAGGCAGGTCCATGGGACAGTGTTGACGCAGTGCATATGGGGCAGTGTCGGGGCAGTGCCATGGGGCAGTGACAGGGCAGTGCCATGGGGCAGTGTCGGGGCAGCGCCATGGGGCAGTGTCGGGGCAGGTCCATGGGACAGTGTTGACGCAGTGCCATAGGGCAGTGTCGGGGCAGTGCCATGGGGCAGTGTCAGAGCAGTGCCATTGGGCAGTGTCGGGGCAGTGCCATGGGGCAGTGACAGGGCAGTGCCATGGGGCAGTGTCAGGTCAATGCCATGGGGCAGTGTGGGGCAGTGCCATGGAGAAGTGTCATGGGGCAGTGTCGGGGCAGTGCCATGGGGCACTGTCAGGGCAGTGCCATGGGGCAGTGTGGGGCAGTGTCATGGGGCAGTGCCATGGGGCAGTGTCATGGGGCAGTGTTGGGGCAGTGCCATGAGGCAATGTTGGGGCAGTGCCATGGGGCAGTGTCATGGGGCAGTGCCATGGGGCAGTGTCATGGGGCAGTGTTGGGGCAGTGTCATGGGGCAGTGTCAGGGCAGTGTCATGGGGCAGTGCCATGGGGCAGTGTCATGGGGCAGTGTTGGGGCAGTGCCATAGGGCAGTGTTGGGGCAGTGCCATGGGGCAGTGTTGGGGCAGTGCCATGGGGCAGTGTCGGGGCAGTGCCATGGGGCAGTTTTGGGGCTGTGCCATGGGGCAGTGTCAGGGCAGTGCCATGGGGCAGTGTCGGGGCAGTGCCATGGGGCAGTATCAGGGCAGTGCCATGGGGCAGTGTCGGGGCAGTGCCATGGGGCAGTGTCAGGCCAGTGCCATGGGGCAGTGTCAGGGCAGTGCATTGGGGCAGTGTCCAGGCAGTGCCATGGGGCAGTGTCGGGGGAGTGCCATGGGGCAGTGTCAGGGCAGTGCCATGGGGCAGTGTCAGGGCAGTGCCATGGGGCAGTGTCTGGGCAGTGCCATGGGGCAGTGTCAGAGCAGAGCCATGGGGCAGTTTTGGGGCTGTGCCATGGGGCAGTGTCTGGGCAGTGCCATGGGGCAGTGTCGGGGCAGTGCCATGGGGCAGTGTTGGGGCAGTGCCATGGGGCAGTGTCGGGACAGTGCCATGGGACAGTGTCGGGGCAGTGCCATGGGGCAGTTTTGGGGCTGTGCCATGGGGCAGTGTCGGGGCAGTGCCATGGGGCAGTGTCGGGGCAGTGCCATGGGGCAGTATCAGGGCAGTGCCATGGGGCAGTGTCGGGGCAGTGCCATGGGGCAGTGTCGGGCCAGTGCCATGGGGCAGTGTCAGGGCAGTGCATTGGGGCAGTGTCCGGGCAGTGCCATGGGGCAGTGTCGGGTCAGTGCCATGGGGCAGTGTCAGGGCAGTGCCATGGGGCAGTGTCAGGGCAGTGCCATGGGGCAGTGTCTGGGCAGTGCCATGGGGCAGTGTCAGGGCAGTGCCATGGGGCAGTTTTGGGGCTGTGCCATGGGGCAGTGTTGGGGCAGTGTCGGGGCAGTGTCATGGGGCAGTGTAGGGGCAGTGCCATGGGGCAGTGTCAGGGCAGTGCCATGGGGCAGTGTCAGGGCAGTGCCATGGGGCAGTGTCAGGGCAGTGCCATGGGGCAGTGCCAGGGCAGTGCCATGGGGCAGTGTCAGGGCAGTGTCTTGGGGCAGTGCCAGGGCAGTGCCATGGGGCAGTGTCAGGGCAGTGCCATGGGGCAGTGTAGGGGCAGTGCCATGGGGCAGTGTAGGGGCAAAGCCATGGGGCAGTGTCAGGGCAGTGCCATGGGGCAGTGTGGGGGCAGTGTCATGGGGCAGTGCCATGGGGCAGTGTCATGGGGCAGTGTCAGGGCAGTGCCATGGGGCAGTGTCGGGGCAGTGCCATGGGGCAGTGTCGGGGCAGTGCCATGGGGCAGTGTCAGGGCAGTGCCATGGGGCAGTGTCGGGGCAGTGCCATGGGGCAGTGTCAGGGCAGTGCCATGGGGCAGTGTGGGGCAGTGCCATGGGGCATTGTTGGAGCAGTGCCATGGGGCAGTGTCAGTGCAGTGCCATGGGGCAGTGTCAGGGCAGTGCCATGGGCCAGTGTCGGGGCAGTGCCATGGGGCAGTGTCGGGGCAGTGCCATGGGGCAGTGACGGGGCAGTGCCCTGTGGCAGTTTGGGACAGTGCCATGGGCAGTGTCGGGGCAGTGCCATGGGGCAGTGTCGGGGCAGTGCCCTGTGGCAGTTTGGGACAGTGCCGTGGGGCAGTGTCGGGGCAGTGCCGTGGGGCAGTGTCGGGGCAGTGCCATGGGGCAGTGTCGGGGCAGTGCCATGGGGCAGTGTCGGGGCAGTGCCATGGGGCAGTGTCGTGGCAATGCCATGGGGCTGTATCAGGGCAGTGCCATGGAGCAGTGTCAGGGCTGTGCCATGGGGCAGTGTCAGGGCAGTGCCATGGGGCAGTATCAAGGCAGTGCCATGGGGCAGTGTCGGGGCAGTGCCATGGGCAGTATCAGGGCAGTGCCATGGGGCAGTGTCGGGGCAGTGCCATGGAGCAGTATCAGGGCAGTGCCATGGGGCAGTGTCGGGGCAGTGCCATGGGGCAGTGTCGGGGCAATGCTATGGGGCAGTATCAGGGCAGTGCCATGGGGCAGTGTCAGGGCAGTGTCATGGGGCAGTATCCAGGCACTGCCATGGGGCAGTATCAGGGCAGTGCCATGGGGCAGTGTCAGGACAGTGCCATGGGGCAGTGCCTTGGGGCAGTGTCAGGGCAGTGCCATTGGGCAGTGTCGGGGCAATGCCATGGGCCAGTGTTGGGGCAGTGCCATGGGGCAGTGCCATGGGGCAGTATCAGGGCAGTGCCATGGGGCAGTGCCTTGGGGCAGTGTCAGGGCAGTGCCATGGGGCAGTGTCGGGGCAGTGCCTTGGGGCAGTGTCAGGGCAGTGCCATGGGGCAGTGTCGGGGCAGTGCCATGGGGCAGTATCAGGGCAGTGCCATGGGCCAGTGTTGTGTCAGTGCCATGGGGCAGTGTTGGGGCAGTGCCAATGGGCAGTGTCGGGGCAGTGTCTTGGGGCAGTGTCGGGGCAGTGTCGGGGCAGTGCCATGGGGAAGTGTCGCGGCAGTGCCATGGGGCAGTATCAGAGCAGTGCCATGGGGCAGTGTCAGGACAGTGCCAGAAACAGTCCCTCTACCCCTGAGCAATGCACTTACCTGAGCTCCTCCGGCGGTTTCTGCTCATCGCTGCACACTGTGGGAGACCTGTCGGATTTCAAGTTGGCGCACCCTCGTGCAGTTGTGAATGAAAAATGTAACGGGTGGGAATCGTCAGACGTAGAGTTCTGATAATCAGACGCTAATTTATTCTAACGGAGATCCTGACTTTAAATGTCGGGCTTCCCGTTACGTCACCAGTGGGGGTGAGGACAATCGCGTCACACCTTTAATGATTCATACTATTAGAGGGAACCACAGAGTAGTCATGTATATCATGTGACTTTGGGGATTCTGGGAGTTGAGAGTTAGGAGGGAGCTGGAAGAGGGTCAGGCACAGAGAGCAGTTGTATACTTGAGAGTTCTGTAAGTTAGAGATAGCAGAGTTTTATACAATAATCTTTAGGAATGTGAATGAAACTTTTTTGGCAGTGTAAATAAATGTATAGTTTTGTTTGCTAACAAAGCTTTGTGTTCTTTATTTAACACACTACGCATCCGAGCCATCCAGGTAAAGCAGAATAGAGAACACCACATTTGGGCCTCTCGCGGGGATTTCTCCTCCCATCACCGATCCTGCCCGAGGTAAAAGAGAGCTGAAAATCCCCCCCCCCCCCCCCACACACACAGAATTTCTGACATTCAGTCCTGCACTGGAGTGTTTGTCTTCATTTTTATGTATCAGAGTGTGACTTGAACCCCCAACTTCTGACTCAAAAGTATCTCCACACTGAAACACACCGGGAGAGAATTGATGGGAAATTGAATCGTAGCCTTAAAAAGGGAAAATAATAATAATCGCTTATTGTCACAAGTAGGCTTCAATGAAGTTACCGTGAAAAGCCCCTAGTCGCCACATTCTGGCGCCTGTTCGGGGAGGCCGGTACGGGAATTGAACCCGCGCTGCTCCCTTGTTCTGCATTACAAGCCAGCTGTTTAGCCCACTGTGCTAAACCAGCCCCTCATAAAATAAGAAAATGCAGAACAAGAAAGCACATAAGTCACCACCTGAGCAGGAAAATATAGATTAGTATGATAGGTGCTTTCTGTATTTACATGGAAACAGGTCTTACCATTAATTAGTGCTCAGTCAGTTAATTACAGAGGAAAGTCATACCTACAAGTAAAAGATTTAATGCTTCTGTTTATGTATGTGACAAAGGAATTGTATGCAAACGCATTAAGTTTGGGTTGCAAATGCAAAAGGCAAAACATTGTGCAAGTCAGAAATTTGAAATATAGGTCTGGATTTTATGCTCCTCGCCAGTGGGTTTGAAGGCAGGATGGTGCACAAAATCCAATGGGTAGCCTTCCTGCTACATACCCACTCTCCCCCAAATTGTCTGCAGTGGGCGGAGGGGGAATTGGGTGGCCTACCCATCTTTGGGCCTGCAGAGGTCAATTAATAGCCACTCATGGGCCTCACCCCACCATCAGCGGTATTTTATGCACCAGCGGTATTTTATCCACACCATGCTGAAAGCCTGCCGCTTTCACCTTATTGGCTGTTGTCGGGCAAGGTGGTGTGGTGGCAATGGCCTTTCCAGCAGGTCTAATGGGCCAATGGGCTCAAAGACACCCCCACAAAGGTTATCTGTCCCCCTTTAAATCTGCCGATGGTCTTGCGTATCCATCCCCACACACTTACCTCTCAGCTCTCTCCTCCCTCGCCGAGATCCCTAACCCTGGACTGAACTGGGCTCCTCAGTGTGTTGAGACAACCACAGTCCCACTGGTTGGCAGCACCCAGCTGGTGTTGCTGGGTCTACAGAGTTGCCAATTAATCGGCTTGACCAGCAGGCTCTCTAAGGTGGAACATCCTCCCAAGATAGGGGCGGAAGCCTCACCTTAAAGCAATTAATGCTGTTCCCACCAACCAGTGGGAATTGTATTCGAGCTTGCCACCAGACTTTAGCTGGGGCATGACACTGGTAAAATTCAACCAATGGACTGAAAATGCTGGAAGTACTCAGCAGGTCAGGCACCATTGGCGAAGAGAAAAACTAAATGGGAACAAAGTCACATAACGAGCGAGGTTGGCTGCGTGCTCCCATTGCTCGCAGTACCGAGAAACACCACACTATCAAACGGCACTCGGGTGAGATGGAAAGCTTCAGCAGGGAACGTACAGATGAGTCCGCACATAGCCTCATTTTCTGCATTGAGGAGCTCGTCTAGCCGGAACACCTCAGTGTAGCGAGAGATTGGGATGCCATTTTTAAATGGCATCCCGATCTCTGGACCCTCCCCCCCTCAGCCCGCAATAAGAGGTCCCCAGGCCCCCCTGTATGCCAACCAACACCTGAACAGGGAACCCCCAGTCCAATCATTGCCACACAAAAAATGCCAGCTTGGCACCACCAACCTGGTATCCTGGCAATGCCACCTCAGCACCTTGGCAGTGCCAGGCTGACACCCAGGTGCCCAGGTACAATAGCAGTGCCAGAGTACCAAGGGTATACACCTGGGGGTCTCCAATCACCTGGGAGACCTCATAAATGCTGTTTCGTCTGGTCCCCGTTTATGGAAACCGGGACTGATGTTTGTTCGCCCACAGTCTCCGTGGTGAAAGGGATAGATCCCAACGATTCGGGGGTCACAGGAAACTGCATAACACAATGAGACTAGCTGTCTCGCTCTAATATGCAGGTTTGCCAAATTGTAATCCCACCCACAATGGGCAAGATTTACATTGCAACGTCTCTCAAGATCGCGTTAGATCTCGCAAGGCATTGCGAACTGGGTAGAATCCAGGAGTGGGGTCTCCCAGCTTCTATCGGCCACATTCTGCCATGGCACGCTGCTTTTCGCGCACAGTGTTCACTGCGCCCCAACATTTCAATTCTGATGGAAGATCACTCACCTGAATAGGTATAATAATGCAAAATTGCATTAAAAAGATTGAATTCATGTTTATATTTAAGTTATTCATTGCTTTTGTAAATGCAGAATTGTTAGTGAAAGATAGGTCATTAGATTCACTCAGTGCTTTACACAAGTCTGCTCTCCACTCCAAACTTCTCACCATTTCCCACAGTCAAACTCTCTCTACAGAAATACATCCAATTGCATTTTAAGACCATTTGTGCTGTCAGTTGATGAAATATTTCCTGTTCAAGTTTGTATTAGTTAACATACTTTTGGATGAAAAACATTCCGGCGGGATTCTCCGGCTGCGTCCACCTGGTGCCTGGAGAATCCTGCCCCAGGTCAATGGACTTCTCCATTGCCTGAGTCTCGCCCGTGGTGTTCTAACGGCAGGCGGGGTGGAAGAATCCAGCCCTCCCTCTTCCCTCTTACTTCCAAAGTTAGATTTTAGCACAGATTACACTCGGCCCCTTACGACATCTTGAGCCAGAAGCTTCTTAAGAAGCCATTCCAAATTGGCCTCCCGCACCTCTCCCTTTCCCCACTCTTTCACAGATGATTTCCAAGGTCTTCTGCCAACAGTGATGTTGGGCGGAATAACAATATCTATGCACAAATTTGCAATAATTGTACAATCAATGAATCTCTACAGTGTAGAAGGAGGCCATTCGGCCCATCAAGTCTGCACCAACCCTCCGGAACAGCACCCCACCCAGGCCCAAACCCCACCCTATCCCTTAACCCGACCTATACTTTGGACACTAAGGGGCAATTTAGCATGGCTAATCCACCTTACCTGCACATCTTTGGACTGTGGGAGGAAATTGGAGCACCCGAAGGAAATCCGCACAGACACGGGGAGAAAGTTAAAACTCCACACAGTCACCCGAGGCCAGAATTGAACCCGGGTCACTGGTCCTGTGAGACAGCAGTACTATCTACTGTGCCACTCTGGTAATACATTAAGTAACACTTTAGACATGACTTGCACTTTAGCCCCTGCCCTTCCTCCCCCACCACCTCCCCTCCTAGCAGTGGATTGACTGCCAACTCCCCCATCCTGCCTCTGTTAAAATCAGAAGATGGCAAGTTGGAGGTGGGTTGGGGTAGGAATTTGTACTTTGAACACTTTATCATCCAGAGGCAACATGGCGGCACAGTGGTTAGCACTGCTGCCTCACGCCGCCAAGGACCCGGGTTCGATCGCGGCCCCTGGTCACTGTCCGTGTGGAGTTTGCACATTCTCCCCGTATCTGCGAGAGTCTCACCCCCAACAACCCAAAGATGTGCAGGGTAGGTGCATTGGCCACGCTAATTTGCCCTTTAATTGGGAAAACAAGAATTGGGTACTTAAAATTTATTTATAAAAATGAATACTTCATCACCCACCTCACTCAAACCCACCGTTTTGGGTTTTTTTTGGGGGGGAGGGTGCGTGTAAAGCTCCTCCCCCACCCCCACTATGGCTCAGCGCTACTTGAGGCAGCCCCTTCAGTCACTGAAGTATCAGAAGAGCTTACTTTTGAAATGCATCACATTGTGACTGAGGCTCCATTCATAATTTTAAACATCTCTATTAGGTCATCCATAAACCTTGGACAGCGGCACAGTGTCGCAGTGGTTAGCACTGCTGCTTCACGGCACTGAGAACCCGGGTTCGATCCTGGCTCCAGGTCACTGCCCGTGTGAAGTTTGCACATTCTCCCTGTTTCTGCGTGGGTCTCACCCCCACACCCCAAAGATGTGCCGGACAGGTGGATCAGCACGCTAAATTGCCCCTTAATTGTAAACAAAAAAATGTTGGTGTCCTTCACTGACGTCCTGTGTGAGCTTTATGGCAGCTCAGGGGTCAATCCCAACAAGAAGGAATTTGTATCAAATACTGGTGATTGAAGGAGCTCCTCATCTATGGTTTGAAATATATTGAACAACTCTTGCCCTTGTCAGCTGCTTTGCAAGACTGCATTAATCAAACTTCAGATCCACTGACCAGGGAATCGAACTCCCAAAGGGGCAGGGGAAACTCAACCAGTCTTAGTTAGGACTATCCTCCTGGTGGACAAAAAATACATTGAAGACTCCACAAATGTGCAGAATCCTAGCCTGACATGCTCGGTATGACTGAACAATTTTAAGTGGAAGCTATTTATTTTAATAGGAATTAATGCAAAATGTATACATAACACGGGCAATTCAGTGGCTTATTCTCTGAAGTAAAATAAATAATTACATATTAATATTCCATGCTTCCTACAACCTTAACCATTATCCCCTTCCTGTTTCTCAAATTAGATATCAGTTTTATCCATGAGAATAAGTCATTGTAATGCTTAATAATGTGTCATAAGAGAACTGTTTACAAAATATGTATTCCTCTAAAGTATTGCATTTACTCCTAAGGCAGGCTAAGTTAGTGGTGATTTCATATTGTGAGAGATCTTGCATTTATACTATAGCTTTGAATGAGTTGCCAGCTATACAGTTAGGTCCTCATTACACAGTTGATTGACCCCAATCTGAACAGCAGGGTGCTCTCCACATGTACCCTCGGCCGGTATGCAGAGTGCACCAATCTTTCCCCTGCCAATTATTAGTCCTAGAGGGCTTTACCCAAGTGTGAAAAAAAAACCTCAGAGGTTTAATGGATCCTTCGAACAAAGAACCTACTGCACACAAACAGGCCATTCAATCTGACTGGTCCATTCCAGCAGTGTTCTGGGATTAGTTGGATAGATCTACCAAAGAGCTAGCATGGGTGTGATGGGCTGTATGGCCTTCTCTGTTTCCTCCAAGCCAAGCAGCACCTTCATTTTAAAAGTATCTTTTTTTAAAATCCCTCCATGGCATTGCCCCCTCTTTATCTTGGTATCCTCCTCCAACTCTACAATTCTAGCCTTTTGACTTTGTTTGCTCCATTCTTGGCAGTCGTGCCTTGATCTGCCAAGGTCCTGAGGTCTAAAATTCCTTCATTGTAACTCTTCACATCTCCACCTCTCTATCTTCCTTTAAGCCATTCCCCAAAACCTACCTCTTTGACCAAGCTTTAGGTCACCTGTCGTAATATCGCTAACTGGTTCAGTGTCAACTCTGGTTCGATTATGTTGCTGCGTTACACAACTTTGGAAGTTTTTTTTCTTGGAAGCACTATATCAGTGCAGCTTTTCATTTACATTTTATTAATTTGAAGTTATCTTTTGACCTACTTTCACAGCCTTTTAAAGAAGTGAGCAGTTTATCTTTTCAATGTCATTTACGGGATACCTCCTTTAAAAGCTTCCTCAAAACGTTCCACTTTGACAATGTATATGATTGAATATAGGAACTTAGGAGATAGAAGCAGGAATAGGCTATTTGGCCCCTCAAGCCTACTCTGCCATTCAGCTGGACCATAGCTGAGTTCCTACTATTTTCCTGCACGATCACCATATCCCTTGATATCTTTAATATCTAGAAATCTAGCAATCTCAGTCTTTAACTTCCTCCACCCTTTGGGGTAGAGAATTCCAAAAATTCAATACCCCCGAGTGAAGAAATTCCTCCTCATCACAGCCTTAAATGGCTTATTCTGAGACTGTCCCCTGGTTCTGGGTCTTCAGCCGGAGGAAACATCTTTCTTGCATCAACTCTGTTGAGCTCTTAGAGAATTTTGTACACTTAAATGAGATAATCTCATTCTTCTCAACTTTAGAGAATACAGGCCCAGTCTCCCCAATCCCTCCTCATAGGACAATGCCACATCCCAGGAATCAGTTTGGTGAACCTCCATGGTACTCCATCGATGGCAATCCCTCCAGGGTGTAACCCTCTCTTGCCTTGCTCGGTCTTTTTTTCTGCCTATCTGAGGTACTTGAGGATGTTTTTTGATCTCAAAGCCCCAATGTGAACACAAGCAGTTGTTGTTTGTTGAAGTGCTGGTTATTAATTAGCTTCTATTGATGTAGCTGCAATAAATTCTGATGATCATAACAATTTGTATCTGTCTTGTGTGGGAGGATGAGCTATTTAATTTTCCCCAATTGCAAGTCTCTGCAAGGGACTCAAATCTATTAGTTATTAATCAGTGACACTACCATTCAATTTAGTTTAATACATTTCAGAAGGCCCATTTCAGATAATAACTCTCATTCATATGCATTTTCAAAGTTCAGCATGCACATATTTTGGAAGATATTTTAGAACACATTGATATCTTGTTTGAAGGTTTTACCAAGTGCGCTGCCAAACACCAGATGTAATTGTGTAATTTTGCTCCAAAAGAATGTGATGAGGTATTTTTTCCTATTTTATTCTGAGCTGAACTTCCAACCCCATATCCTCTCCAATCTCCACCTCTGTAATATCACCTTCAACAGCTGAAGGTTAGCAAGGGGAGGGTCAGATGATGCTTGGGTCAGACCCAAAACTACGATGCAATTATGATAGGGTATTTAATAATTAGGAGAAATGGGGGAAAGGGAGGGAAAGCGGGACTAGCTGAGCTCCTCTTACAGATAGCTGACACGGACACAAGTGCCAAATGACTTCCTTATGTGCTGTAACTATTCTATATTTCGTTGAATAGCCTGTAACCAGTTGAACTTGAATTCCGACAACGAAACATACTGCACTTAAAGTGATCGAGAGGGAAGTCATCATAAGAACATAAGACCTAGGAGCAGAGTAGTCCACCTGGCCCCTCAAGCCTGCTCCACCATTAATACGATAATGACTGATCTTTTTGTGGACTCAGCTCCACTTACCCACCCGCTCACCATAATCTTTAATTCCTTTTCTACCAAAAATCTACCCATCTTTGCCTTGACTGTTCAAAAATCTATCTACATCTTGATGGCTACTGGCAGGGTCATGTTTTTTATTTTTAGGAGCTGCTCCCGCAGGGCGTCGGAGTGGACCCCAAACACGATCTGATCCCTGATGAGGGAATCAGCGGTGTCACCGTAGTTGCAGGATTGCGCTAATACGGAGATGAGTTAGAAAGGATTGGAAAGGCTCATCCTTACACTGAAGGCTTTGCTGGAAAACATAGCGCTCAAAACTCTCGTTTGTTTCGACTTCACAGTGACTGTCGAATTTGGCTAACACGGTCTGGAACTTGGTCTTGTCCTCGCCATCCGCAAAAGTGAGCGAATTGAAGATTTGGATGGCCTGGTCCCCCGCAGTTGATAGGAGCAGCGCAATTTTTCTGGCATCGGACATCCTCGAGGCATATTCAGTATAGACTGAATTTCTGCTTGAAGACCCGCCAGTTGGCGCCGAGATTTCCGGAGATCTGGAGCAGTGGAGGGGCCTGGATCTTCTCCATGCCGCTGGAAGGCACTTGCTGGTCATCACTGAATTATTCAAGGTAAATTACTTAGATGAAGTAGACTCCTGGTATCATGTTGTGTTATTCACCCTGGGGTAACACGGACTGCAACAGGATGCAGATGAACGGTAAAGCATACACCAAACGTAGGCATTGGTTCAATACGATTTATTGAACTTCTGTAACAATGCACACAGCTGGCTGTGCGTTGACACTCTACTACTCTAAGTGTACTAACTCTAACTTACTAGACTAGGCTAGCTCTGATCCACGTGTAGAAGGTGCTGACTGATATATACACCCTGACTGTCACTATAGTTGTCACCAGTGGAAAGAGGCAGAGTGCTGATGCCTCATGTGTTTTATAGTTGGAAGCCCCCAATGTGTGTTCTGTCTGGTGATTGGTTGTGTTCTGTCCTGTATGTTGATTGGCTAATCTGGGTGTCTGTCACTGCTTGTTTTTACCTCATGATGTGCATGGGTACATATTATGACAGATTCCAAATCTATTAATCCCCTGACCAATCAAAAATGTAATTGGCTCCATCTTTGAAATTTCACTGTCGCACAGCATCCAGGGCCTCCTTGACCATAAGACATGGGTGCAGCATTAGGCCTCTCGGCCCATCAAGTGAGAAGAGAGCTTTTCATATTTCCATTGTCCTTTGTGTGAAAGTGTGCTGCCCTGGTTTCACTCCCTGATTCTAATTTTAACATTATGACCTCTTGACAAAACATGGCAAAAATTTCAAATTTCAATTGAAGAATGAAGGCAGGACATGATTTAACATGTTCCAGATTTGACAACAGGTTGATAGCCAGGATGATGTCAAGCCAAGCCCTTATCTGCCCTCTCGGGTAGAAGATCCAACTGCATTACTTTGAAGAAGAGCCAAGGAGTTATTCATGATGTGGTGGCCAATATTTATGCCCCATCCAACGCTTAATACAAATTATCTGGTCATTCTCATAATGCTGTCTGTGGGATTTTGCTGTGTGAAAATTGCATGCCGCATTACATATCTTATATGCAACCACACTTTTAACATTATTTGTTGACTGTAAAGTGCTTTGGGAATACCCTGAGGTCATGAAAGGTGCTATCTAAATGCAAGCTCTTCCTTTTCTCTCTTGTTCTGGAAACCCCATCCAAGGAAAGGCAATGCGCACCATCTAATAAATTCAATAGGTGATTCAAAACAAACATTGTAATTACTTCAGTACAACCGGGGGGTACCAAACCTTTGCTCCTGCACTGAATAAGACCGGCTCATCTTGCACAGATGTACAAAAGCATCCTGTTGTTCTTTTATTTTGTTCCCTGAAGCATAATTGGAAATTAAAAGCAAAGTATCCCACTGGATTATTATTCCCCAAAGGAAACTGGCATTGTACAATTTCAAACATAAATGAGTTTAAATGATACAAAACTGTCACAATAGAAAGTCTGCATTGCTGCGAGTCACTCAGAGGTATGTCACTGCTTACTGTGTCTTTAAATGATGATGAAGGAAGGTGCTGCACACCACGAATAATACAGGCGAAGATTAAAATATGCACAAGGCACATTGTCCCTCCTAACTGAATACCAGTGCTTTATCTAGGAGAATAACATAACTTTTAGAGGAATATAGGAACAGGAGGAGGCCATTCAGCCCCACGAGCCTGCCCCACCATTCAATGGGATTATGACTCATCTGTGGCCTAACTCCATGGGCTGGATTCTCCAATTTTGACCCACACCAAAATCGTGAAACACAATTGGACAGAGAATAGCTTTCGACGCCGAAATCGCGGTAGGCGCCGGTTTGATGCGAAATCTTGATGCTCCGGCACCCTGAAAATGGCGTAAATGCAGCCCTCGCCGCGCGGGCTGAAAGTATAGTAGGCATATCATTAGCAAGCCTGACACCTGATGCTCCGGGGCCTCTGCAATTCACCGCCTCCGATGGGCCGAGTTCCCGATGGCGTGGTTCACTTGTGCTCTCACAAATCGTGAACCTGGTGTCCTGGCTGCTGAGCCAGAGAGCGGCAGTAGCAAATGCCACAGTGGAGTGACTGTGGGCTGCTAGCACGGATATCGGCCGTGCTGGCTGCAGCAGGGGTGCCCCCCCACGGGATTGGAGCAGTGCCCAGGCACTGACCGCCATTTTGCTGAACATCCGCTGACCACCCACCCCGGCCCCTGGCTCTACACAGTGGCACCAGCCGTATGGGTGCGGCCACCCCTGGAACTCCCCCACCACAGTGTGTGTCCCTCCCCCCCCCAACTCAGCACCGAACACCCCACCCAACCAGCAGCAACCCACCGGGGGACCACCCAGGGCCTCACCCAATGCAGCCCCCAGTGAAAGCAGTGCCAGCCAATGGAACCCCTGGCAGCAGGGAGGGGTGCCATGACCGGGAGCACCGGCGGATAACAGGCCGGGGGTGAGGAGGGTGAGTGGTTTCAGGGTGAGGGGGGTGAGGGGTAAGGATCAGGGGTGTGACAATCCAAAATGGCCACCCGCACAGATCAATGGGAAATTGGTCAACACAGAAACACAGTAAGGCTGCAGCTTGCAAATATACAAGGCTGCAGTCCGGACCTTGCAGAAACTGACACAGGGAAAAGACCGTTGAAAGGCCATCCCGGGACAATGGGCTTCATGTAGAAAGTAACAAATATGTGGCAGACTTGGTGGCGTCAGTTTCCTTATTTGGGAAGGCCTACCTGCCTCGGACACTAACGGCCGACTGGGACCCGCCCTGCCAACGAGGTGTCCGCCCCCAATTGGTAGAGATCGATCAGGGTGATCGAGGCCTGATTGATCGATTGGACATCTACCTGAGACCGCCCAAGACTACGCAAAACCTGTAAGGGATAAAAGGTGCTGCGCAACCCACCACTCACTCACTCAACCACTGACGACAACAACGGTGATACCTGCACCAGCCAAGGAGGGGACCATCCACGCCATCTACAGAGGGATCAGAGCCGAGGACACCGACGACCAGCAGCAGACATCCAGCACTGCCAGACAACGGATTCCAGATGAGGCCATATCTGCTCTGCACATGCCAGTCACCTGGAAGTTAAGTTGGTCTTTCATGTGTGTTAGTTTAGAGTCTAACCTGTATGTGTGCGTGATTGACTAATATTAATTCTGTGTATGTATTGAACTAGTATTATTGTATACAACTTGTGTGGTCATTTGTCCATCGTATAAGGGTTGGAGACAGCCTGTGGTTCAGAAGGTACAACAAATCTGGCAATCCTGGTGCTATTCGGCTGGGAGTTACAACTGTTGCTCCGAAAGATCCCACAAGACAATCTTGCAGATTCCGCCTGAGCCCGACGTAAGTAAGCAATCGACTCACGTAACGGCCAGTATCCCAAGTTCATCGAAGGGAATATAAAGGTCTCTATTCTTGAGGATTAATCACAGATCAAACATAAACCACAGGTGTGAACTCAGTATTGGAGTAATCACCGGATTTCGGAAGTGTGTACTAACTGTATGCGTACCTAACGGGGAGGATCGGGTCACCCCGGCAGATTTGCACACAGCTTCTGAGGGATGAGGGCCAGAATATAGCCACAAGCCGTACCCGCTATCCAATTGACCCTCTACTCCCTTGTTCCCTAAAGTCAATATGTCAGCCTGGGGGCAGCACAATGGTGCAGTGGTTAGCACTGCTGTCTCACAGCGCCGAGGTCCCAGGCTAAATCTCGGCTCTGGGACACTGTCCATGTAGAGTTTCCACATTTGCCCCATGTTTGCATGGGTTTCACCCCCACAATCCAAAGATGTGCAGGGTAGGTGGATTGGCCACGCTAACTTACCCCTTAATTGAAAAAAATTAATTGGGTACTCTAAATTTATTTTTTTAAAACAATATGTCAGCTCGGACAACAGGTAGCGATGTAGAGGCGTGGAAGGCAGGGGCAGAGAGGTGTCTCTTATGGGAGAGGGTAGTACAGGGATATATCAAAGGGAGAGGTTGGCATATGTGGCCAGACTTTATCAGGCACCGGGACAGACCCCAGGGCGGTAGGGCACACTTGGTGGGAAGACGTGAGCAAAGCGCACAGGAAACAGCCGCCAAACTATAAGTAGCCACTGGCCGCACCTACAGCATCATTGAGGTGAAGAGCCAACCCCGCATCCCCCACCCGGCAACTGCACGGCCTACGCCCTAGCCAGGGCCAGTGCCCGTAACGGACATCTCTCGCAGCTACCCGGAGATGAGCCGATGAATGCTATTGACATCTCCCAGACTAACATAGCCGATCTAGTTCAGTCCCAACGCACAGTTAGACAGAGCCTGATCGGCAATTACCGGTCCCCTATGATATACGGGAGGATGGGCTGACCATACAGGACGGATTTGTTTAAAGGGCGGGAATGGTGCGGTCCCTACCCAGAACCGAAACCAGCTCATATACCAATCCCATGACGGACACCGAGACCAGGGCATGGAAACCAAAACCGACCATCATTATGTTGGTGCCCGGAACTAAAGGAGGATGTCACCCATTACATTGAGAACTGCCTCATTTGCGATCAGAATATTGCCGACGGTGACACCAGGAGGAGACATATAGGACACACGCATCCTGTGGAGGGTCCCTGGACGAATCCCCATGTAGATCACCCACCCCCACCATGCAGAAATGGATTTAAGGATGTAGTGGTTATCATTGACACCTTCACGAAGCAGTTTCCACTCGCAACGCAACCGCCCCACAACCACTCACACTCCCCAGTCGCCCTATTGGACATGGGACCACGCCAGACAGTCGGTCAGATTAGCCGAACGATTTGAGGACCAGGACACGGTAACCCTGAACCCAATGAATGCAAGCAACCGGCAGACGTGGGTCTGGTGACCAGGGGAGGTAGATGATTCCATGGATGAACCTCCCATGGGGGTATTACAAGAACAACATGGAGCGCAGTGTTCTGAGGTGTGTGGAGCACAAACATTCTGAGGTGTCCAGATGATGACAATCGGTCACCTCCCAATAAGCATGGTACACGATTTCTGATGGAACCTGCCCCATCATCTGTGCTCCACGCACGCACCTCTTCTCTATTTGTGCGTTGTTTCACCCTCGTCTCCCCCTCCCTTCTTCTCCTTCCTGCATGCTATTTGCAATTTGAACTGTCCCTCGCCTCTCACTGATCAGACTCTGAGAGCACCTTCATCATTGTCACTCACGATGAGCCGTTTTTCCCCCCACGGATAACAGACCATCAATCCATTTTACATTGTGTGCCTGCCACACAGCTCCACGATTGAACACCACTACTCAGAGCAATTGTAATATTCACTCCCTGACCATCTTCTCCCCACCCCGATCAGAGTCCGATCTTCACCATCTCTGTGCGTGGGGATCACCCCACCTTCCACAGAATAGGGTCACCAACCACACACCCTCTCCTGTCATCTGTCCTTGGACACCCAACATATCACCAACCCGTTCCTGGCAGTTCTAACCCACCGGTCTATTCAAACCTAGGAAGTAGCCTCTTCCTAGGGATATACCCTCATCCTGTCATCAGTCCTTGGACACCCAACATATTGCCATTGCATTCCTGGTGCTTCTAAACCACCGGTTTATCCAGACCTAGGAAGTGGCCCCTTCCTAGCAATACACACTTGTCCTGTTCTTCAACACACTCGGGTAGTGGAGTAACGGCATTTCCTCCGCCTACCCGGGGACTCCACACATTCTTCGCCCGCCGCGGACTATACGCATCTCTCTCACCCCTAATCCCACCTTCCCTCTGACCCCCACTATCTGGAATGGTTACATACAGTACCAAACATTGGGCAGGTCTCAGACCAGAACCGTTGCCCCACACCCCCAGTTTGGTTGTGGGACGAAAAATGTATTCAGTGACTCAGGTCACAACTCATCCTCTTCTTCACTCTTCTACAGAGGTCCCTTTGGACTGACCCCACCTGAGCCTCGGCCACCGCCTGCACAGAATGCCCCAAGCCTTGGGCACGCTGATCTATAGCCAAAACCGTCGCCACCAATGCCTCCACCGCAGACACCACCCGTATGGTGCCGGCCTGGGTGGCATGCATAGCCGGAACCACACCCTGCTTCGAACGGGGTTGGACTCCTCCACCTGCACCTGCAGGTGCTGGATGGCCGCCGTCATCCCCTCCTGTTGACCCTGTGTTTCTGACTGCATCGTCACTGTGGCTGGGACTGGATATTCCAGAAATCCGGGATCCGTCTGGACTGCAACTGGTTCCTGGGTCCAGCCTGCCCTCCGACCGGCTGCTCCTACCTCCACCTGCTGTACTGGATGTGATGTGTGGTGCACACCAGATAGTGTCCCAGGAACCTCTTCACTAATGTGTCTAACCGAGGTGAGGAGGGTGTTGGAGACAGCTGTGACGGAAAGTCAGTGTGGGGTGAGGGGGTGAGGGGATGAGGGGGGGTTGAGGTGGGTGACGGAGGTGTGGGGCGAGGGGGTGGGGAGGTGAGAGGGTGGGGGGGTGAGGTGGGGGTGGGATGAGGAGGGGTTGGGGGGTGAGTGGGGTTGTGGGGCAAGGGGTGAGAGGAGATGGGGCAAGGGGGTGAGGGGGTGGGGGGTGAAGTGGGGAGGGTGCTCACACATGTGTCATGGGCAATCATTACTCAGCGGGGTCTCACTTGCTCGCCTGTGACCGCACTCCACCTCAGTGACATCCCTTTCCTCTGTGCCACCGGCCATGTTCAGGGACCACATGGTGAGGGGCCAGTCTCCTCCCACTCCCGACGGTTGTGTGCGACCTTCTCCTAGGGCGGGGTGGGGGGGAACACAAACAGCGAAACCGTTAGTTGGTCCGTCGCATGCAGCCCAGGAGTTGGGTAGATGGGAGCCTCAGTGGCCAGGGCACCTGGCCATGGCGGCAGGCATGTGGCGCAGCATGGGGTTTCGGCCATCCCCCAGGGGTGAGGGGTCAGGTTACAGGTGTGTGGAGGGGTGGAGTTAGTGCCAGGGGCATGGAGCAGCCAACTCACTCTGGCCACCCTGAGAAGGTCGTGGAGTTTCATCCGGCACTGCATGCCAGTCCGGGCGACATTGCCCACGGTGCTGATCGCCTCTCGCACCCGTCCCCAGGCACGTGGATGGCGGCGCCTGACGTCTTTCATCACGGGCCAGGATATAGGGTCATCCTGCTTTCCTCCACTGCGTCCCGGAGGGTGTCCAGTTCAGCATCCCTGAACCGTGGCGCTGCTCTCCTTCTAGCCACCTTGTTGACTGGGATGGCGTGTGGGGGACTGTTTAAGTGCGGCTGCGGCGTGTGAGCCTCATGAGTGCCAATTCCATGTAAAATGGTGCTGGTTCACCGTGTTACATTGAATTGATTGCGTTCCACATAGCGATGGTGCTAGCCCATTTAAAGTAGCTGAATCGGTGCAGCTGTTGTGCCGTTTTTTCTGTCATAACTCGCCACACTTCCTCCGCTGGCGTCAACACTTAGCCCCAGAAACAGAAAATCCAGCCCCTGACGTGTAATGCTCATGAATAAGAATTATACACCAGCATTTAACCACTGAGAAAGTCAGACTGATCACAAAAACATGCCTATTAAACAAGAGGCAAGGCTCCCTGCATAGATTATTTCACTAGGAGAGACTTATAATTACAGTAAGGATCTAATTAGCTTCATCATCGGCGTAGGTTCTAGATGAGTTAAGGACTGCATGGTATTTCTTTCCAAGTGCTTTCATACGTACATGACTTGGTAACACAGAAACAGAACAATTTCAATATCATATAACTAATTAAACATTAAATCAAAATGTCCTTTTTGAAATTATTTTCAGTCAAAAACAGTAGGCAGTCAGATTGAAACACTAATTGGAACAGTTTCGACATTGGCTACTGCTGATGAATCTAAACCACCTACAACACAGAAAGTTACGTCATTGTAATAATCCTCCTGAAGTCATTACACCAGAATTAGGCTTTTTGCAATGTTGTCAAATGACTCAACAGAGGAAGTTATTTGGCCCATTGGCCCTTTGCATATTCTTTGAGAGAGCTTTTTAGTTAGTCCTACTCCCCTGCTCTTTCTCCATAGATCTGCATGTTTTTCCTTTTTAATTATTTATCCAATTCCTTTTTGAAAGTGGCTGTTGGGTGTGTTTCCACCATCATTTCAGGCAGTGCACTCCAGATCATTCTAACTCACTGCCGACAAAATGTTTTATTTCCAAGTTGCCTGCAACATTCTCCAAACCCCTATGTTCCAAAGGTGGATAATCCACAGGCTTGCACACCATGGAAGTGCAAATGATGACTTCTCTATATCGTCATACCAGCTCTACACAATTACAGAGACCAGGATATTGGGTGTTGAAGGGTAGTGAAGTTTGGCTAAAACAAAAAGATCCCTTTCCTGAAATAGGATTAAATCCAGCATTACGTCAAGATGCCCACTCACCCCAGTGTAACAATGCCGGAGAGTGAAATGCGCATATAGAGAGCTCCTTCTTTCTCTTTAGCCCTGCAAATCTTTCCATTTCATAAGAACATAATAACTAGGAGCAGGGGTAGGCCATCTGGCTCCTCAATCCTGCTCCCCCATTCAATAAGATCATGGCTGATCTTTTTGTGGACTCAGCTCCTTACCTGCCCGCTCACCACACCCCTTAATTCCTTTACTGTCAAAAATCTACCCATCTTTGCCTTAAAAACATTCAACAAGGTCGCGTCAGCTGCTTCACTGGGTAGGGAATTCCACATATTTACAACCCTTTGGGTGAAGAGGTTCCTCCTCAACTTACCTAAATCTACTTCCCCTTATTTTGAAGCTGTGTCCCCTAGTCCCAGTTTCACCCACCAGTGGAAACAACCTCCCTGCTTCTATCTTAACTATTCCCTTCATAATTTTATATGTTTCCATCAGATCATTCTTCTAAATTCAAATGAGTCCCAGTCTATTCAGTCTCTCCTCATAAGCCAATCCTCTCAACTCTGGAATCAGCCTAGTGAATCTCCTCTGCAACGCCTCCAGTGCCAGTACGTCCTTTCTCAAGTAAGGAGATCAGAAATGTACACAGTACTCCAGGTGTGGCCTCACCAGCACCCCATACAACTGCAACATAACCACCCTGTTTTTAAACTCCAACTCTAGCAAAATTACATTTGCCTTCTTAATTACCTGCTGCACCTGCAACCCAACTTTTTACGATGCATGCACAAGGACACCCAGATCCCTCTGCACAGCAGGATGGTGCAATTTTTTACCATTTAAATAATAGTCCATTTTGCTGTCATTCCTACCAAAATGGATGACCTCACATTTACCAACAATGTACTCTATCTGCCAGACCTTTGCCCATTCACTCACACTATCTATATCCCCCTGCAGACTTTCAGTGTCCTCTGCACACTCTTCTCTACCACTCATCTTAGTGTCATCTGTGAACTTTGACACATTGAGGGCCGAAGGGCCTGTACTGCGCTGTAATGTTCTATGTTCTATGTTCTATTACAGTTGGTCCCCAACTCCAAATCACACCACTAGCCACTGATCACCAACCAGAAAAACACCCATTTATCCCCACTCTTTGTTTTCTGTTAGTTAACCAATCCTTTATCCGTGCTAATACATTACCCATAATACCGTGCACCCTTATCTTATGCAACAGCCTTTTGTGCGGCACATAGTTGAATGCCTTCTGGAAATCCAGATACACCACATCCACCGGTTCCCCGTTGTCTACCGCACTCGTAATATCCTCAAAGAATTTCAATAAATTTGTTAAACATGACCTGCTTTTTGTGAACCGATGCTGCGTCTGCCCAATGGGACAATTTTTATCCAGATGTCTCGCTATTTCTTCCTTGATGATAGATTCAAGGATTTTCCCCACTGCAGATGTTAAGCTAAACAGCCTATTGTCCACCTCCTTTTTAAACAGTGGCATCACATTTGCGTTTTCCAATCTGCCAGAACCATCCCAGAGTCCAGTGAATTTTGGTAAATTACCACAAACGCATTTGCTACTTCCCCCGCCATTTCTTTTAGTATCCTGGGATGCATTCCATCAGGGCCAGGAGACTTGTCTATCTTCAGCCCCATTTACTTGCCCAACACCACCACCTTAGTAATAATGATTGTTTTTAGATCCTCACCTGCAATAGCCTCCTTGCCATCAATTATTGACATATTATTTGTGTCTTCCACTGTAAAGACCGACACAAAATACCTGTTCAATGCCTTCACCAGTTCCTCATTTCCCAATATTAAATCCCCTTTCTCATCCTCTAAAGGACCAATGTTCACCTTAGCCACTCTTTTTCGTTTTATATATTTGTAGAAACGTTTGCTATCTGTTTTTATATTCTGAGCTAGTTTACTCTCATAATCTATCTTACTTTTCTTTATAGGTTTTTTTGTGGCTTTCTGTTGACCTTTAAAGATTTCCCAATCCTCTAGTTTCTCACTAATCGTTGCCACTTTGTATGCATTTTCTTTCAATTTGCTACCCTCTCTTATTTCCTCAGATATCCAAGGCTGATTATTCCTTTTCCGATAGTCCTTCCTTTTCACTGGCATATACTTTTTCTGAGCACTGTGAAAAATCACTTTAAAAGTCCTCCACTGTTCCTCAATTGTCCCACCATAAAGTCTTTGCTCCCAGTCTACCTTTGCCATGTCCGCCCTCATCCCATTGTAGTCTCCTTTGTTTAAGCACAAGACACTGTTATTGGATTTTACCGTCTCACACTCCATCTGCATTTTAAATTCAACTATACTGTGATCGCTCCTTCTGAGAGGATCCCTAACTATGAGATCATTCATTATTCCTGTCTCATTACACAGGACCAGATCAAGGATAGCTTGCTCCGTCGTAGGTTCCATTACATACTATTCGAGGAAAATGTCGCGGATACATTCTGTGAACTCCATTTCAAGTATGTATCCAATTTCCTTTTGAAAGTCACTATTGAATCTACCTCTCCCACCCTTTCACACAACACATTGCAGATCTTTTCTTCACCTCGTCTCTGCTTCTTTAAACAATGAGCTTCAATCTGTGTCCTCTGGTCACCCACCCTTCTGATGTACTGGAAACAGTTTATTACCAGAAACATATTGCGGGATTCTCCGACCACCCGCCGGGTCGGAGAATCCCCGGGGGCGGCGCAAATCCCGCCCCACCGTCCCGACGCCAGCTGCCGTGTTCACTGGCGCCATTTTTCGGGCCGGGGCAGGATTCGTGCTACGCCAGTCGGGGGCCGTTGGCCCCAATGGGCTGAGCGGCCGTCCATTCTTGGTCAGTCCCGCCAGTGTAAATCGCTCAACTCAGGCACCGGCGGGACCTGGCAGGTGAGTATGCGTGGGCGGACCTCGGGGGGGGACGCGGGGGGATCCGACCCGGGGAAGGGCCCCCAAGGTGGCCTGGCCCGTGATCGTGGCCCACCAATCCGCAGGCGGGCTTGTTCCGTGGGGGCATTCCTTTCTTCTGCGCCGGCCCCTGTAGGGCTCTTCCAGGGCCGGCGCGGAGACGAGAACCCTCCACACATGCGCCAAAATACGCCGGCAGGTCTGCGCATGTGCAGAATCACGCCAGCAGTTCCGCGCATGCGCAAGAACATGCCAGCCATTCGGCGCCGGCTGGAGCGGTGCCAACCCCTCCGCCGTCCACCTAGCCCCTGAAAATGCAGAGAATTCCGCACTTTCAGGGGCTGTTGACGCCGGAGTGGTTAGCGCCAGTTTGCCCACCAGCGTGGGGACTTAGTCCCCAGAAGGAAGAATCCTGGCCATTATCTGCTAATTATGACATTATTGTTAATGCGACCTTGCTATGTGCAAATTGGTTGTTGCTACATTACAACATATTTAAAAGTACTTAATTTGCTACAGTGTGCTTTGGGACATCCAAAGGGCGGCACAGTGGCACAGTGGTTAGCATTGCTGCCCCACAGGGACCGGGATTCAATTCCAACCTTGGGCGACTGTGTGTTTGGAGTTTTCACATTCTCCTATGTCTGCGTGGGATTCCTTTTAGTGCTTCATTATCCTCCCACAGTCCAAACTTGTGCAGGTTAGGTAGGTGGGCCATGCTAAATTGCATCTTAGTGTCCAAAGGTTAGGTGGGGTTACGGGGATAGGGTGAGGTGTAGGTCTAGCTGGGTGCTCTTACAGAGGGATGCAGTCTTGTTGGGCCAAATGGCCTCCTTCTGCACTGTGAGAATTCTATCATTCTATGATCCTGAAGTCAGGAAAGGCATTTTCACAAAGCACAAGTCTGTGTTTTTCTTCAATGCTTAGGTAGGGCAAAGCTTGATTCAGGGAGAGATTTTGGAGTCTTCAGATTCAACGGGCGGGATTCTCCCCTACCCGGCGGGGTGGGGGCTCCCGGTGCCGAGGAGTGGCGTGAACCATTCCGGCGTGGGGCCGCCCCAAAAGTGCGGAATCCTCCGCACCTTCAGGGGCTAGGCCCGCCCCGGAGTGGTTTGCGCCCCACCGGCCGGCGGGGAAGGGGCTTGGTGCCGCGCCAACCGGCACCGAAGGGCCTCCGCCAACCTGCGCGAGTTGGCGCACAACATGGTCAGTGTTGTTCCGGACCTGGTCAGACTAAATTGATTAAATGAAGTACATTACTGAAAATGCATTTGAAAATTCTGAAGGGTTCCTTAAATTTCTCCAGACTCCTTAACTGCTCTCAGAACTATATCTAAATTATTACAGGGAAACAGGTCTGTGTTCGTGTTTTTCCTTCACATCAACAATTATTTCTAATTCCCATATCCGTTCATCCATTTTCCTCTATCGACCTATTATTGCCTCATTCGTGATCTCTGGAAGTGAAATCCACAGTTTCACAACTCTGTGAAATTTAGCCTGTATCTGTTCTAATTTGCTTACATTTAAATGGGCGGCATGGTGGCACACTGCTGCCTCATGGCACCGAGGACCCGGGTTCGATCCTGACCCTGGGTCACTGTCCGTGTGCAGTTTCCACATTCTCCCCATGCCTGCATGGGTCTCACCCCCACAACTCAAAGATGTGCAGGTTAGGTGGATAGGCCATGCTAAATTGCCCCTTAGTGTCCAAAAAGGTTAAGTGGGGTTACTGGGTTACAGTAATAGGGTGGAGGAATGGGCTTAAGCAGGGTGCTTTTTCAAAGGCCGGTGTAGACTTGATGGGCCGAATGGCCTCCTTCTGCAATCTAAATTCTATGATTCTATGAATTGTCTCTAATTGGAAAAATAACAAAAAGATGCTCTTACATTTAAATGACCAAAATTGCAAAGTACAACTGGCATTTCACAACCTGATGATAACCAAACTCTTTCCTTCACTGCAGCTGGGTCAAAACCCTGGAGCCCCCTTTCCAACAACTGTTGGTGTTCCTGCAACACATGGACTGCAGCAGTTCAAGGCAGTTTGCCACCAACTTCCCAAGAGCAATTAGAGATGAGCAGTAAATGTTGGCCGAGCCAGCCAAACCCATGAACAAATATTTTTTTACAATACAGAGGTTAAATCTATTAATCAATAAAGCGAGTTCTGAGAAGATGTTCCCAGAAAAGTTCTTCATGTCGAAAAATATTCCTGAAAATGACCTATGAGCTGTCAATGACATCAAGGAAAATCTTTGCGATACTTGGTACATTGAACTCTATCTTAGACAAGTAAGACAGTAAAGTCTGAAATTGAAAGTGGTAGATTTCAAGGCGAACCTTTTTTTAAAAAGTGCCAAGATGTGAGTTGAATTTAAAATGAGGGTTCAGGAGCACGGGTAAAAGAAAAGAAAATATAAAGCTGAAATGTCAGTCGATGCAAGCACCTCAAGAGATGTCACAGAGATTAGTTCGAAGAGCATTGAGAATCAGATTATCCAGCTCTTGACCTATTCCTCTCACCGGTTGCAAAGTAACTGCCTGCTGCTTTCAGTTGAGAGGTTTGAGAGGCTGCAGTTATTTTGGCTTGCTGTGAATTGCTTTTAAACTGAATTACTTACAGAACGGTCACGAAACGTAACAACTCTTTGGCATAAGAGGGATTTTATAAATGTTAGTTCTTTCTATCTTCTTTACTATTTTCAACCTATTAATGAATATTGGGAACAGCCATTACGTTGTGTCAATCGAGATGTTATGTTAAAAATATCTATTCTGCGTGTGTCTATAAAATTCTGGGCTCATTTCTCCGGAAACATTTCCAAGTGCTGTTGCGAGCAGGAATTGCCGTGGGTTTCTCGGCGCTCGGCCCAGAGTGGCAGCCAACATTATTCAACATTAATTGGTCCACTTAAGAGGCCTCACGGGCTTCCTGCCCCGAATGCTGGCTCGCCAGCTGATTCACCGGGACCGCGCTCTTCAGCCCCTCGCTAACAATGCTGCACTTGATCAGCCAACCCCAGCCGGCTGGCAACAATGGCGCCACGAGACCGGCCCCAAGATTTGGGGATGCTGACCTGGGAGGCTCCTGGATGCAGTGGATAGCAGGAGAGATGTCCTGTTACCCGAGGGACCCGGATGCCACAAGGCAGCCAGTGCTGCCTGGGATGAGGTGACAGCAGCAGTCAGCTCGGTCAGAGTCACCAGGAGGACTGGCCTCCAGTGTCAGAAGAAGGTCAATGACTTACACCAGGCAGCACGAGTGAGTAGACGCAAACATTCCATCACCCAACCACTCAAGGAAGCATCCCCCACGTGACCCCCAACCCTCCCTCCATCCCCCTCTCTCTTCCGCACTCCCTCCACCCACTCCTTCAACCGTCCCTCCACTCCAACCCTCCCTTCACACCCACTCCCACAACTGTGAACCAGGCGTGTGGCTAACGATGCCCTCTCAGTGTCCCTCAAGAAAAGCTCTCCCATGTTCGGCGGGAGAGACTCAGACTGGCAGTGGGGTGCCGGACTAGAGAATCCTCACCTCCTTCGAGGAACGGACCCTGGAGTGACTGGTGTGGCCGAGGACAGGGTGATCACCAATGTGGAGGCTGCCATTCAGGAATCACTGGAGGCAGGAAGGGTCCCAGAGGACTGGAAAATGGCGAATATAGCATAGAACATAGAACTGTATAGCACAGTACAGGCCCTTCGGCCCACGATGTTATGCCGAACTAGTCTGAAACTAAGATCAAATCAACCTACTCCCAATCATTCTAGTGCACTCCATATGCCTATCCAATAACCGCTTGAAAGTTCCGAAAGTGTCCGACTCCACTACCATAGCTGGGAGTGCGTCCCACGCCCCAACCACTCTCTGAGTAAAGAACCGACCTCTGACATCCCTCCTATATCTTCCACCATGAACCTTATTGTTATGTCCCCTTGTAACAGCTACATCCACCCGAGGAAAAAGTCGCTGAACGTCCACTCTATCTATCCCTCTCATCATCTTATATACCTCAATTAAGTCACCTCTCATCCTTCTTCGCTCCAATGAGAAAAGCCCTAGCTCCCTCAACCTTTCCTCATAAGACCCACCCCCCAATCCAGGCAGCATCCTGGTGAATCTCCTTTGCACCCTTTCCAATGCTTCCACATCCTTCCTATAATGAGGTGACCAGAACTGCACACAATACTCCAAATGTGGTCTAACCAAGGTCTTGTACAGTTGCAGCATAACCTCACAGCTCTTAAACTCAATCCCCCTGTTAATAAATGCTAACACACTATAGGCTTTCTTCACGGCTCAATCCACTTGGGTGGCAACTTTCAGAGATCTATGGACATGAACTCCGAGATCTCTCTACTCCTCCACATTCTTCAGAACTCTACCGTTAACCATGTAATCCACATTCAAATTTGTCCTACCAAAATGAATCACCTCACACTTATCAGCGTTAAACTCCACCTGCCACTTTTCAGCCCAGCTCTGCATCCTATCAATGTATCTTTGCAGCCTACAACAACCCTCCACATTATCCACTACTCCCCCAATCTTGGTGTCATCAGCAAATTTACTAACCCAACCTTCAACTCCATCATCCAAGTCATTGATAAAAATCACAAATAGCAGAGGACCCAGCACTGATCCCTGTGGTACATCGCTGGTGACTGGGCTCCAGGATGAAAATTTACCATCTACCACCACCCTCTGTCTTCTATGTGATAGCCAGTTACTGATCCAATCAGCCAAATTTCCCTCTATGCCATGCCTCCTTACTTTCTGCATGAGCCGACTGTGGTGTTGGGTGCTCTGGTGCACAGATGAGCCAACACAGTTGTATGTGGTACAACTCTATTTTATTATAACTCTTATAATACAGTTCGTTCTGGATACTCTGCACGTGCTGTCTCCCTGAGTGTGTTTGGCAATAGATGTGTCCTGGTTCTCCTCTGCAGCTAATACTGACCACCGGGGGTCGTGTCTGTGCTTTTATATCTTTCTGTCATTGGTTGTGGTGTTGTGTGTTCTGATTTGTCTGTTGGTGTGTCTATCATGATGTGTGTGTTTGAATATCATGACATCCCCCTTTTTTACAAAGATATGTGCCTACGTGGTTATAAATATAATTGTGTCGTGAGTGCATCGAAGAGTGTGTGTGTGTGTTATGTACAGCGTGTGTATATGACGTAACTATTTACATGGGGCGATGTCGGGTGCGTCACACTAACAAGGTTGTACCATAACAAAACTTGGATGCGAGAGAAAAAAAAAAACTTGAACATTGGTCTGGTCAGACGATACCTGGAACAATAAACAACAACAGGTTATAATACAGAAGTGTTTGACTTTTTGAACGTATGAACAGCGTTATAAGTCCAGTCTAATGGGTGACCGCCTCAAGAATGGGCTGGTCCTCAAGCCGGTTCAGCTGTGGAGATTTGGTTCTGGTGGCGATGGAAGGGGCATGATCCGTGGCATCTCCACGAAGTCATCCTTGGGAACCAGTGGAGGATCCGGCGTGTGCGTATGGTTCAGTTGCGAGCGTGGAAGGCGGCGCAAAGCTCGCTGATTGCGCCTACGCACCAATCCATCCGCCCTGCATGCCAGGAACAAGGTGGAGTCTTTTTCTTTTTATGTTTGTGGTGGACGGCATCTCGTAGCCGATGGGTCGTTGCCATCGAAGTAGCACCATCACTAATATCATGCAAGGCGATGACTGTGCCAGATGTGGAAGTTGGCCGAGACCGTGTACGCTGGTTCCGGCCACCTGCTGTGCCGGAAGGGCGACTCCGCAGAGAAACGTCGAAGCATGTCGCCTTGGAGAGAGAATTGTTGCTCGCATCAACGTCTGGCGATGGCGCGAATTGGTGTGTCCATCTTGGACCGCCGGTGCTGGTTGCCACTGCCGACCCAGTGGGACTGCCACGCGATCCATTCCCTGTCGCCGTGGCATCCGCCGTCACCCTGAGCGTGCCATCACCGAGGCCGCGACACCGCCCATCCGGAGCAAGGTCTGGCGTGCGCGAATCAGAGTCGGCGCTTGGCTGCTCCCCATCTGGAGTCCGGTCTGCCTTCCGTCGATGCCCCCCGTCCGGAGTCCCAACAGGTTCACTGGAGGCAGCCGAGATTCCCTGAAGCTGCACTTCTGGAGTCGGAACATGCAGGAATGCACCAACCAGTGGAGAGGGTCGAGCCATCGAGGGTGGAAGCGGTGCGCTGCCACCGCAGTCGTCAGTGGTCCCACCGTGATCGTCGAGTGCCTCGGTACGCACTAGGCGAGGTCTGTCACCTTGCACCTTTTGCATGGGAAGTGGGATGCTGTCGTCACTCGTCTCACATCCCGTGGATAGATCCTCATTAGCAGCTTGCTGTTCACTAGGGTTGGGTAAATTGTCAGAGTTTTCATCTGGTGGTGCACACCATGTCGGTGGACTGTCATTGTCTTGCCGTTGTCCTTCATTTGGGCTTTTCTTCTTTGGAATTTTAAATCTTCCCCCAGACATTGCAGAACCTTGTTTATTACCCCCAAATTCTCCCATAGGTATGGTCTCGAATATAGGATCCAATGTTTCTATCGACATTGTACTATTTTCCAAAGAACATTCCGTTTCACTTTTCTTCTCAGGTGCCTCATGTGCATCTTTGTCTAATGTACATGCCTTCATGGTCTCTGGGTCTGATTTTGCTGGGACTGGCATGGTCACAGTCTCTCTTTTACTGTTCTCAATTGCCCACCTTATACTCCCCATACATAACTGCTTAATCACTGGGGTTAGTGTGGTACAATGGATAATCGGGTCGACCTTATCTGCATCTTCACCATTAGTGGAAAGCACACTTGGTTCACTTGACACTGCTGTGGGTTTTAAATTCGTTATCTGGCTACTCGATGTCGGTGTCCTCAGGATTCTTGCTCCAATGTTCTGCTCAATAATCAGTGGAGCGTGTATAGGTTCAATGCAATTAATGTTCCCCTCAAGGTTTGAAGAGTCATTACTGACTAACTGCTGGTCTCCGAAGTTGGGATTTTGCGGTGTTGTGTTGAAGGGAGACATTTGTCCCTGCTGTAGATATGATTCAGGTTGTGTTATTTCCATTACCTGAGGATCAATGTCTTGTCCATTTTTTCGATCCGTACTAAAACACTGGCAATTCTCAGTCTGCTCCTTGCAAGTTAAACATTCAATTAATTTCGTTAGCAAATCCTCAGCATCCTTCTGTGGCCGTGCAGCATTATTAATCTCTGTTCGGCTATAATGATCCTGAAGGTCAGCGCATAAACCTTTTTTCTTCGGGCTTGGACGAGGCGATTCCTTTGGCTTGTCTTCAGTTGGGCTTGAACAGTCTTCAGCGCTGTGCCCTTCATTGTAGCATGAGAGACCGTCATGTTCATGCTGCTGTGTAGTGGAGCATGGTAGGCTGTTATAGCCTTCTTGCTGTTCACGTGAGCATGGCAGACTTGCATCGTCTGCCGCTGGTTGGTCAGGAGAGGTTGCTAGACCCTCATGGTCTTGTTCCTGCAAGGACTGCGCTCTGGAGTCTTGCGTTCCTTCCATCGTGGAGTCCGTCCACGAGCTCTCTGTGGAGGCTTGTGACACTGGAGTCACTTCTTGTTCGTGCAAGGACTGCGCTCTGGAGTCTTGCGTTGCTTCTATCGTGGAGGCTGTCCACGAGCTCTCTGTGGAGGCTTGTGACACTGGAGTCACTTCTTGTTCGTGCAAGGACTGCGCTCTGGAGTCTTGCATTTCTGCAATTGTGGAGTCTGTCCACGAGCTTGCTGTGGAAGCTTGTGACACTGGAGTCACTTCTGGTTCATGCGAGGACTGCACTCTGGAGTCTTGCATGTCTTCTTTCATAGAGTCGGGAACGTTGAGCGGGACGTGGACCACGCTCTGTGTGGCAGCAGGGCACTCTCCGTGTGCTTGCACCGCTCCCTGTCTGTTAATGTCAGGCTGCAGCATCATCCGGTACTGATAAGTTGGAACGTCATATCTGCTGGATTGAAGATCCTCAAATCCGAAAAATGAATCCGCATCTGCGTCGGATTCAATGTGGGGGCCGCCAATGTGCAACACGAAAGGTTCGTCCGAGTCATAGTCATATAGGACCACGGAGCTATCATTGGGCTCGCGAGGTCCGGAAACACTGTAAAGATCGTCATCGAAGTATTCAAGGTCGGAATCATCGGCTTGTGCGTAGGTAACTGCTTGTCGGAGGGTTCTTCGGAGGTCAAATTCATCTCCTGGGTCAATTTGCGGCACTGTGCTGTCATTCCAGGTGAGGGAAGGTTGTTTTACAGCTTTAACAGATTTTTGTTTTTTTGATTTGGGACGTTTCCCTTTTAAATTGGATTTGGGACATTTCCCTTTTAAATTGGTGCAGTCTGGGGCCTCTGACATCCTGATGCTCGGTATGTAGCACGTAGGAAGCGACTGCGCATGCTCAGATCGCTGTTCCTTTACCGATGGCCGTTTTCTTGACTGCGCATGCGCAGCATCTCGCGCATGCGCAAACGAAACTTCCGGTTCTGCGCACTGCTCGCGCAACTGTGCTAGCGTTATACCTTTAGCAAGATGGCCGCCGACCTCGACCCAGCCTTCTCTCAGGCCCGGGATTTCGGCCTCTGGGAATTCGGGCTCCGGGATCCCAGCCACGAGGTGAGTACTGCAGCTTTTCTTACCTTTATGTGACGATTGGATTGCGTTTTCTTCACAGTACTTGGAGAATTTGCCCAGGACTGCCTGGTAATCGTACCTTTGCTGCCTCCTGAAGAACCTGAACCTTCTGAATATTTCTCTTGCCCTTGCACCGGCGATGGTGAGGAGAAATTCAATTTTTTCCCTATCATCCAGGTCTTTGAGTTCAGCTGCCACCAGGAACAATTCGAACATTTGCCGGAATCGCCGCCAGTTTTCGCGGAGGTCGCCGTGGCACTGGAGCGGCTGCGGAACCGGGAGCTCGTACATCATGCCTGGGCACTGCTGGTTGGCTGTGTACACTGAGGTATGCCGGCAGGTATCGATCCACTCCTGTACCATGTGGTGTTGGGTGCTCTGGTGCACAGATGAGCCAACACAGTTGTATGTGGTACAACTCTATTTTATTATAACTCTTATAATACAGTTCGTTCTGGATACTCTGCACGTGCTGTCTCCCTGAGTGTGTTTGGCAATAGATGTGTCCTGGTTCTCCTCTGCAGCTAATACTGACCACCGGGGGTCGTGTCTGTGCTTTTATATCTTTCTGTCATTGGTTGTGGTGTTGTGTGTTCTGATTTGTCTGTTGGTGTGTCTATCATGATGTGTGTGTTTGAATATCATGACACCGACCATGGGGCAACTTATCAAACGCCTTACTAAAATCCATGTATACAACATCAACTGCTCTACCTTCATCTATGTACTTTGTTACCTCCTCAAAGAATACAATCAAACTTGTGAGGCAAGACTGACCCCTCACAAATCTGTGCTGACTATCCTGGATTAAGCTGTATCTTTCCAAATGATCATAAATTCTATCCCTCAGGACCCTTTCCAATAATTTACCAATGACCGAAGAGAGACTAATCAGCCCATAATTCCCAGAGTTCTACCTATTCCCTTTCTTGAACAAGGGGACAACATTCGCCTCTCTCCAGTCTTCTGGCACTATTTCAGTAGACAGTGAGGACATAAAGATCAAAGCCAAAGGCTCTGCAATCTCATCCCTTGCCTCCCAAAGAATCCTAGGATATATCCCATCAGGCGCAGGGAACTTATCTATCCTCAGGCTTCACAAAATTTCTAACACATCTTCCTTCTGAATATCTACCTCCTCCAGCCTACCAGCCTGTATCGCACTATCCTCCTCAACAACATGGCCCCTCTCCTTTGTGAACACTGAAGAAAAGTATTCATTTAGGGCCTCTCCTATATCTTCAGACTCCATGCACATGTTCCCACTACTGTCCTTGACCGGCCCTAACTTCACCTTGGTCATTCTTTTATTCCTCACATAAGTGTAAAAAGCCTTGGGGTTTTCCTTGATCCTACCCGCCAAGGACTTCTCATGCCCCCTCCTATCTCTCCGAAGCCCTTTCTTGAGCTCCTTCCTAGCTATCTTGTATCCCTCAAGTGCCCTAACTGAACCTTGTTTTTCATCCTTACATAAGCCCCCTTCTTCCTCTTGACAAGACATTCACCCTCTTTTGTGAACCATGGTTCCTTCACTCGACCATTTCCTCCCTGCCTGACAGGGACATACATATCAAGGACACGCAGTATTTGCTCCTTGAACATCTCAATTGTGCCTATCCCTGACAGTTCCTGTTTCCATCTTATGCTCCCCAATTCTTGCCTAATAGCATCGTAATTACCGTTCCCCCAGTTATAAACCTTGCCCTGCCGTATGTTCCTATCCCTCTCCATTGCTATAGTGAAAGTCACCTAATTGTGGTCACTATCTCCAAAGTGCTTTCCCACAACCAAATCTAACGTTTGGCCCTGTTCATTACCCAGTACCAAATCCAATGTGGCCCCGTCTCTTGTCGGTCTATCCACATATTGTGTGAGGAAACCCTCCTGCACACACTGGATAAAAACAGCCCCATCCAAACTATTCGAATTATAGTGGTTCCTATCAATATTTGGAAAGTTAAAGTCACCCATGACGACTGTCCTGTGACTACCGCACCTATCCAAAATCTGCATTGCAATCTTTTCCTCCACATCTCTGTTACTGTTTGGGGGCCTATAGAAAACTCCTAACAAAGTGACCGCTCCTTTCCTATTTCTAACTTCAGCCCACACTACCTCGGTAGACAGATCCTCCTCAAACTGCCTTTCTGCAGCCATTATACTATCCTTGATTAACAATGATACTCCTCCACCTCTTTTACCACCTTCCCTAATCTTACTGAAACATCAAAACCCGGAACCTCCAGCAACCATTCCTGCCCCTGTTCTATCCACATCTCCGTAATGGCCACAACATCGTATTCCCAGGTACAATCCATGCTTCAAGCTCACCAACCTTATTCCTGATGCTCCTCGCATTGAAGTAGACACACTTCAAACCACCTTCATACCTGCAGGTCCACTCTTGTGACCTTGGTACCTTCCTCAGTGCTGCACTACCCTCAACTTCGTGAACTCCAGCAAAGCTATCTCCTGGACTACAAATCAGTTTCCCATCCCCCTGCCAAATTAGTTTAAACCCCCCGAAGAGCTGTCGCAAATTTCCCTCCCAGGATATTGGTGCCCCTCTGGTTCAGTGTAACCCATCTTGTTTGTACAGGTCCCACCTTCCCCAGAATGTGCTCCAATTATCCAAGTAACTGAAACCCTCCCTCCTACACCATCCCTGTAGCCATGTGTTAAACTGCACTCGCTCCCTGTTCCTCACCTCGCTCGCACGTGGCACTGGCAGCAAACCAGAGATGACAACATGGTTTGTCCTGGCTCTCAGCTTCCACTCTAGCTCCCTGAATTCCTGTTTTACATCCCTGTCCCTTTTCCTACATATGTCGTTGGTACCGATGTGTACCACGACTTGTGGCTGCTCCCCCTCTCCCTTAAGGATCCTGAAACCACGCTCAGAGACGTCACGGACCTTGGCACCCGGGAGGCAACACACCAACCGCGAGCCTCTATCATTGCCACAGAACTGCCTATCTGTACCTCTAACTATAGAGTCTCCAATAACTAATGCTCTCCTGCTCTCCCCCCTTCTCTTCTGAGCCACAGGGACAGACTCAGTGCCAGAGACCTGGTCACCGTGGCTTACCTCTGGTAGGTGGTACCCCCCAACAGTATCCAAAACGGTATACCTGTTATTGAGGGGAACAACCGCAGGGGATCCCTGCACTGACTGTTTCTTCCCCCTCCTTTTAAACGTCACCCAGCTACCTTCATTCTTAGGAGTAACTACATCCCTGTAACTTCTATCTATAACGGACTCTGCCTCCCGAATGATCCTCAGTTCTTCCAGCCCAAGCTCTAGTTCCCTAACACGGTCTTTGAGGAGCTGGAGATGGGTGCACTTCCCGCAGGTGAACTCAGCAGGGCCACTGACGGTGTCCCTCACTTCGAACATCCTGCAGGAGGAAGATTGCACTGCCCTCTCTGCCATCCCTTCCATTTATCCACTTGACAATTACAGGAAAAAAAAGCTTACCTGATTTTCACACACCCCGACAGCAGCTTTCAACTTGTCCCCGCAGTCTATCCTCACTGAGAGCTCCTTCTAGTCGCAGTGACTGCACCTGAGGCAAATCACTCCCCGCAACAGCCAATCAGCGTCGTCGCTCTGCTGCCCTCTGCAGGATAACATCGCTGTTTAAGAAAGGAGGGAGGCAAAGTGAGGTGTTTGTGATCCAAACAAAGTGAGGCGTTGGCGATCCATACAAAGTGAGGTGTTTGCGATCCAGACAAAGTGAGGCGTTTGCGATCCAGACAAAGTGAGGCGTTTGCGATCCAGACAAAGTGAGGTGTTTGTGATCCAAACAAAGTGAGGCGTTTGCGATCCAGACAAAGTGAGGCGTTTGCGATCCAGACAAAGTGAGGTGTTTGCGATCCAGACAAAGTGAGGTGTTTGCGATCCAAACAAAGTGAGATGTTTGCGATCCAGACAAAGTGAGGTGTTTGCGATCCAGACAAAGTGAGGTGTTTGCGATCCAGCCAAAGTGAGGTGTTTGCGATCCAGACAAAGTGAGGTGTTTGCGATCCAGACAAAGTGAGGTGTTTGCGATCCAAACAAAGTGAGATGTTTGCGATCCAGACAAAGTGAGGTGTTTGCGATCCAGACAAAGTGAGGCGTTTGCGATCCAGACAAAGTGAGGCGTTTGTGATCCAAACAAAGTGAGGCGTTTGCGATCCAGACAAAGTGAGGTGTTTGTGATCCAGACAAAGTGAGGCGTTTGCGATCCAAACAAAGTGAGGTGTTTGCGATCCAGACAAAGTGAGGCGTTTGCGATCCAGACAAAGTGAGGTGTTTGCGATCCATACAAAGTGAGGTGTTTGCGATCCAGACAAAGTGAGGCGTTTGCGATCCAGCCAAAGTGAGGTGTTTGCGATCCGGACAAAGTGAGGTGTTTGCGATCCAGACAAAGTGAGGTGTTTGCGATCCAGACAAAGTGAGGTGTTTGCGATCCAGACAAAGTGAGGTGTTTGCGATGCAGACAAAGTGAGGTGTTTGCGATCCAGACAAAGTGAGGTGTTTGCGATCCAGACAAAGTGAGGTGTTTGCGATCCAGACAAAGTGAGGTGTTTGCGATCCAGACAAAGTGAGGCGTTTGCGATCCAGACAAAGTGAGGTATTTGCGATCCAGACGAGGGGACAGAATAGGAGACTGGGGGAGCGGCTGTTCAGAGTGGTGGGAGGGAGTTTCCGTTATTTGAGAATTCAGGTGGCACGGGGATGGGAGCAGCTACATAAGTTAAATTTGACCCGGCTAGTTGAACAAATGAAGGAGGACCTCCGGAGGTGGGACATGCTCCCGTTGTCACTGGCGGGGAGGGTGCAAACCGTAAAAATGACGGTCCTCCCGAGGTCTTTGTTTGTTTTCAGGTGCCTCACTATTTTTATGCCAAAGGCCGTTTTTAAATGCGTGACCCTCTGGGTGGTAAAATAGGGTGTTCTCTGGTTTTGTGTGGGCGGGTAAAACCCCACGGGGAAAGAAAGTACTGCTGGAGCGGAGTCGAGGGGTAGGTGGGCTGGTACTGCTTAACTTTGTAACTACTACTGGGCGGCAAAAAAAAGCCATGATCAGGAAGTGGGTAGTTGGGGGGGTCGGTATGGAGCAGGTAGAGGCGGCATCGTGTAAGGGCACAAGTTTGGGGGCATTGGTGATTGCTCCTCTGCCATTCTCACCGGCCTGGTACTCCACAAGCCCGGTGATAGTGGTGGGCCTGAGAGTCTGGGGGCAGTTGAGGAAGCATATGTAAGTAGAGGGAGCATCGGTGTGGGCTCCAATTTGTGATAATCACCGGTTTGTTCCAGGGAGGCTGGATGGGGGGTTTCGGAGGTGGCAGAGAACATGCGTTGAGAGACTGGGGGATCTATTTATTGATGGGAGCTTTCCATGTTTAGAGGATTTGGAGGAGGAGTTTGAATTGCCGGGAGGGAATCGATTTCGGTATCTGCAGATAAGGGTTTTGTGCGAAGGCAGGTTTTGACATTTCCACTCTTACCACCACAGCGGGTACAGGACAAGGTAGTTTCTAGAACAGGGGTGAGGGAGGGGAAGGTTTCAGATATCTACAAAGAGCTTATGGAGTGGGAGGAAACCCAGAAAGATGAGCTATGGGTAGATGGGAAGATGAGCTGAGGGGTGAGGTAGAGCCAGGTCTGTGGGCGGATGCTTTGAGCAGAGTCAACACATCCTCATCATGTGCCAGGCTCAGCCTGCTACAATTCAAGGTGGTTCACCTGGCACACATGACGGTGGTCCGGATGGACAAGTTTTTCGGGATAGCGGACAAGTGCGTTAGGTGTACGGGAGGGCCAGCAAAGCATGTCCATATGTTTTGGGCATGCCCGAAGCTTAGGGGATACTAGCAGGGATTTGCGGGTATCATGTCCACAGTACTTAAAACAAGGGTGGCACAGAGTCCAGAGGTGGTGATCTTTGGAGTGTCGGAAGATAGAACATAGAACAGTACAGCACAGTACAGGCCCTCCAGCCCACGATGTTGTGCCAACCATTTATCCTAATCTAAGATCAACCTAACCTACACCCCTTCAATTTACTGCTGTCCATGTGCATGTCTAAGAGTCGCTTAAATGTCCCTAATGACTCTGACTCCACCACCTCTGCTGGCAGTGCATTCCACACACCCACCACTCTCTGTGTAAAGAACCTACCTCTGACATCTCCCCTATACCTTCCTCCAATCACCTTAAAATTATGTCCCCTCTTGACAGCCATTTCCACCCTGGGGAAAAGTCTCTGGCCATCCACTATCCATGCCTCTCATCACCTTGTACACCTCTATCAAGTCACCTCTCTGCCTTCTTCGTTCCAGTGAGAAAAGCCCTAGCTCCCTCAATCTTTCTTCATAAGACATGCCCTCCAGTCTGATGTGTTGGGTGTTCTGGATCACATACAGGTCACCAACATTTGAAGTAGTGCAACACTATTTTATTAAAAGGTTAACTATTTAAACATACTTGAACTGTGGGTAAATACGATACCAGCTTTAACTAAAGACCTTTGCCTTGTCCTAACCAGTTGATGAACTCAGCACATGGCGAATGTCTGTGTTGCAGGCTGTGAGCTCTGTGCTCCTAGCTAGCTGCTACTCGAATGTCCCCTGTCTTCATAGTGCTTGTGCTCTCACTGGTGATTGGCTGCAGTGTTGTGTATGTTGATTGGTCCCACTGTGTGTCCATCAGTGTGTGTCTGCACCATGATATACTGGTGTATATTATGACATCCCCCTTTTATATAAAAAAATGTGCCTGCGTGACAATAAATAGTGTGTGGTGAATATTCCTGACTACGTGTGTGCGAAATATTTACAGGACTATGTACAGAAAACTAAGCTAATTACATTGGAAGGTGCCTGGTGCAGAAAAAAACAGTGTGTCACACAAATAACGAGATGAACACTATATACAAACCACTTGAACAATTAAACGGAAGAACAGAACAGACCAGAGAGTCCATTAGTGCAAAGTTCACAAATTAAGTCTCTGAGGTGGGCGACGATTTCTGGTTGACCGTCAGGGTGGCACACCACTCATCGTCTGTGTCGATGCTGTATACCAACAGCGGCTGGTGTCTTTGCTTCGGGGACAGCCTGTTTTTCGTTACGACACCAACTCGAAAAGGCGCCTTCGGGTCCTCGGTGTCACTGCTGTGTGGGAGGTCGGAATCGGACTCGGTGACCGTGGGTTGAATTGCCCAAACATTCCTGCGAGGCTGGCTGAAGCGATATGAATTGGGAGGCTGAGCTGCTCGACAGCAGGCAGTATTGTGGCTAAGTCTTCCACATCGTAGGCATTGTCGAGATTTTGCGGGGCATTGCCGCTTTAAATGGGCGGAGCCACAGTTGCCGCACGTCGTGACGGCAGCACGATCGTTGCGCCACCGTGCATGCGCGGTGCGGTCCTGCGTGGTGAGCGCCTGTGCATTACGTTCTTCCATGTCGCCGTCCCCTCGTTTGGTGCGTACAAACGAAAAGCGTGCAAAAAGGCCGCCCTCATCCAGGCTGAGGCCCTGGAGGTGCTCAATCACTTGGACCCGTTCTGCCTCGTGGGGACCTTGCCGCGCCGTTTCAGCCGCTTGTATATGGGAGTACCGACTGGTGGCATTTTCATGTAGGACACAGGTCTCGATGGCGGTCGCTAGGGTGAGTGCTTTATTTTGAGGAGCTGCAGACGTAGGGAGTCCGACTGAACACCGAAAACGATCTGGTCGCGTATCATGGAGTCGGAGGTGGGCCCGTAGCTGCACGATTGCGCAAGGATGCGGAGGTGCGTTAAAAAGGATTGGAAAGGTTCTTCCTTACCCTGCAAACGCTGCTGGAACACGTAGCGTACGAAACTTTCATTCACCTCTATGCTGCAGTGAGTGTCAAATTTGAGGAGAACCGTCTTGAACTTCGTCTTGTCTTCATCATCTGCAAAGGTGAGAGTTGAAAATTTGGATGGCATGGTCCCCAGCCGTGGAGAGGAGAAGAGCAATCTTTCTGGTGTCCGAGGTGCCCTCCCTGTCAGTGGCTTCGAGGTAGAGTTGGAAGCGCTGTTTGAAAATCTTCCAGTTGGTCCCGAGGTTGCCGGCGATGCGGAGCGGCGGCAGCGGGCTGATGTTGTCCCTGTTGCAGAATGACGGAATGCTGGCGGAAGGCAGATCACTTGCAGGTAGGTCTAAGAAGTGCTAGTATGCAACCACTCCTGGTATCATGATGTGTTGGGTGTTCTGGATCACATACAGGTCACCAACACTTGAAGTAGTGCAACACTATTTTATTAAAAGGTTAACTATTTAAACATACTTGAACTGTGGGTAAATACGATACCAGCTTTAACTAAAGACCTTTGCCTTGTCCTAACCAGTTAATGCACTCAGCACATGGTGAATGTCTGTGTTGCAGGCTGTGAGCTCTGTGCTCCTAGCTAGCTGCTACTTGAATGAGCGGGAACTCTGATGACCCCTGTCTTTATAGTGCATGTGCTCTCACTGATGATTGGCTGCGGTGTTGTGTATGTTGATTGGTCCCACTGTGTGTCCATCAGTGTGTGTCTGCACCATGATATACTGGTGTATATTATGACACAGTCCAGGCAGCATCCTGGTAAATCTCTTCTGTACCCTCTCCAAAGCATCCACATCCTTCCTATAATGAGGCGACCAGAACTGGACACAATATTCCAAGTGTGGTCTAACTAGGGTTTTATAAAGCTGCAGCAAAACCTCGCGGCTCTTAAACTCAATCCCCCTGTTAATGAAAGCCAACACACCATATGCCTTCTTAACAACCCTGTCAACCTGGATGGCAACTTTGAGGGATTTATGTACGTGGACCCCAAGATCCATCTGTTCCTCCACACTTCCAAGAATCCTGCCTTTAACCCTGTATTCAGCATTCAAATTTGACCTTCCAAAATGAATCACTTCACATTTATCAAGGTTCAACTCCACCTGCCACTTCTCAGCCCAGCTCTGCATCCTGTTAGGGGCTGTTTAGCACAGGGCTAAATCGCTGGCTTTGAAAGCAGACCAAAGCAGGCCAGTAACATGGTTCAATTCCCATACCAGCCTCCCCGAACAGGCACTGGAATGTGGCGACTAGGAGCTTTTCACAGTAACTTCATTTGAAGCCTACTTGTGACAATAAGCAATTTTCATTTCATTTCATTTCAATGTCCTGTTGTAACCGGCAACAACCCTCAACACTATCTACAACCTTTGTGCCATCGGCAAACTTACGAACCCACCCTTCCACTTACTCATCCAAGTCATTTACAAAAACCACAGAAGTCCCAAAACAGATTCTTACGGGACACCAATGATCACCGACCTCCAGGCGGAATACTTTCCATCCACGACCACTCGCTGCCTTCTTTCAGCCAATTCTGTATCCAGAAGATCCATGAGTCCAGGGGTCGTGAGAGGCTGATGTTTTGGCCTTTTCCTCCTTGGTATCCTGGAGACAGATATTGTTAGCGTGGAGGGATTCGAAGCCCCCAAAATCAGAGGTTTGGGTTAGCGACATGGATTTGGATTTTGGATTTGTTTATTGTCACGTGTACCAAAGTACAGTGAAAAGTATTTTTCTGCGAGCAGCTCAACAGATCATTAAGTACATGGAAAGAAAAGGGAATAAAAGAAAATACATAATAGGGCAACACAAGGTATACAATGTAACTACATAAGCACCGGCATCGGATGAAGCATACAAGGGTGTAGTGTTAATGAGGTCAGGCCATAAGAGGGTCATTTAGGAGTCTGGTAACAGTGAGGAAGAAGCTGTTTTTGAGTCTGTTCGTGCGTGTTCTCAGACTTCTATATCTCTTGCCCGATGGAAGAAGTTGGAAGAGTGAGTAAGGTGGGTGGGAGGTGGCTTTGATTATGCTGCCCGTTTTCCCCAGGCAGCGGGAGGTGGAGATGAAGTCAATGGATGGGAGGCAGTTTCGTGTGATGGACTGGGCTGTGTTCACGACTCTCTGAAGTTTCTTGCGATCTTGGGCCAAGCAGTTGCCATACCAGGCTGTGATGCAGCCCGATAGGATGCTTTCTATGGTGCATCTGTAAAGGTTGGTAACAGTTAATGTGGACATGCCGAATTTCCTTACTTTCCTGCCGAAGTATATGCGCTGTTGTGCTTTCTTGGTGGTAGCGTCGACGTGGGTGGACCAGGGCAGATTGGGACAGACACGGCCAGGTTTCTCAGACTTGAAAACATTAAGTTCACCCTGAGAGGGTCAACGTTAGGGTTCGTCTGGAGGTGGCAGCCGTTTATCAACTTCTTCGGGGACAGCTAAACTGTCAGCAGAGGCAATAAAGCTGAGGCGGGGGGGCGGGGGGGGGGGGGGTTGTGGGGGGGGAGTTAGGCTACTTTGTGTTTAGGGTAGGCAGATTAGTGAGAGATGGAGCGATGTTTTTATGATGCGACCATCAATTCACTCGAGACAAGAGGAGAAGTAAACCGTGGCTTTAATCAACTTAAAACAGTGCCTACCTGCGACTGATCCAATACTGAGAACCGCTAACAGGTTGACTGCTCTTTATACCTCCCTTCAAGGGGAGGAGCCATAGGCAGAGCCCATTCTAGGCAGAATACATTCACCACATTCACCCCCTGTTAAAAAAATGAAGTCCGGCGGGGGTGACGGGTTCATAAGTTCAGCCGGTCCGGCACACAGATTGTGCGCTGTGATCACTGAAGCTCTGGCATTGTTGCTGGCCCCGGTGTTGAGCTCGTCCGTTCTCGCATCGGTAGTGAGGGCGCCAGTGCGGGTACAGACGTGGACTCCGGGAGCGTCTCTTCTGGAGCTTCATTCTTGTGGATCGGTGAAGGGGGGATGGCGGACGGAAGTGAGCGCGGGAGCCATATAGGGGTGGGGGTGCTGGTCATGGTAGGTTGGTCGGGATATGGTGGAGGGGTGGTGGTGGTGGTGAAACCGGCGGGCGCCAGGTCCTGGAGGAGACTCTATACTGTCGCTGGTCATTGCTCTGACCTCCTCAGTGGAGTAGGGCAGGTTGTGGGTCTTGATGTAGTGGATAAGCCGGGTGACCCCCGGGTAGCAGAGGTCATCGTGAATAGCCCATAGTCGGTCATCTTGCGCGCTGGCGCATGTGCCGCGGGACAGGGCACCTGGGGGCTTGTTGAGCTTCCCAGGACGATATACTATATCGTAATTATAGGTGGAGAGTTCGATCTTCCACTTCAAGATCTTATTGTTCTTGATTTTGCCCCGCTGCATATTATCGAACATGATGGCTACCGAGCGTTGGTCGGTGATGAGCGTGAACCTCCTACCAGCGAGGTAGGGCCTCCAGTGCCACGCGGCTTCCACGATGGCTTGGGCCTCTTTTTCGACTGAGGAGTACCGAATTTCGGAGGTGGTGAGGGTGCGCGAAAAAAACGCTACCGGTCTGCCTGTTTGATTGAGGGTAGCGGCGAGAGCGACCTCTGATGCATCGCCCTCCACCTGGAAGGGGACGGACTCGTCCACGCGCGCATCGCGGCTTTGGCGATGTCCACCTTGATGCAGCTGAAGGCCTGGCGGGCCTCAGTCACCAGTGGGAAGATGGTGGCCTTGATCAGTGGGCGGGCTTTGTCCGCATAGTTAGGGACCCACTGGGCATAATATGAAAAGAACCCAAGACACCTCTTCAGGGCCTTGGGGCAGTGGGGGAGGGGGAGTTGCAGGAGGGGGCACATACGGTCAGGCCGGGTCCTAGAACCCTGTTTTCCATGACGTAGCCGAGGATGGCTAGTCTGGTTGTGCGGAAAACGCATTTCTCCTTGTTGTACGTGAGGTTTAGGGTTTGGGCGGTTTGGAGAAATCTGTGGAGGTTGGCGTCGTGGTCCTGCTGATCATGGCCGCAGATGGTGATATTGTCCAAGTACGGAAATATGGCCCGCAGCCCGTACTGGTCAACCATTTGGTCCATTGTCCTTTGCAACACCGAAATCCCGTTCGTGACGCCAAAGGGGACCTGGAGGAAGTGGAAAAGGCGGCCGTCTGCCTCAAAAGCCGTATAGTGGCGGTCCCCCGGGCGGATTGGGAGCTGGTGGTACGCAGACTTCAGATCCACCGTGGAGAACACGCGGTAGTGCGCGATCTGGTTTACCATGTCTGCAATCAGGCGAAGGGGGTACGAATCGAGTTGCGTAAACCGGTTAATGGTCTGGCTGTAATCAACCACCATCCGGAACTTTTCCCCGGTCTTGACGACCACCACCTAAGCTCTCCAAGGGCTGTTGCTGGCCTCGGTGACTCCCTCCCGCAAGAGTTGCTGGACCTCGAACCTGATAAAAGTCCTGTCCTGCATGCTGTACCGCCTACTTCTGGTGGAGACTGGTTTGCAGTCGGTGGTGAGGTTTGCGAACAGTGGGGTGGGTCGACGTTTAGGGTCGCGAGGCTGCATATGGTGAGTGGGGGCAGGGGCCCCCCGAACTTCAGGGTTAGGCTCCTGAGGTTGCATTGGAAATCTAGTCCCAACAGGAGAGGAGCGCAGAGGTCTGGGGGCGCATATAATTTAAAATTGGCGTACTCGGCGCCCTGTATTGCTAGGGTTGCGGTAGTGCACCCTCGGATTTGCACCGAGTGTGACCCAGAGGCGAGGGAGATGGTTTGGTGCGCTGGGAAGATTGGGAGCGAGCAGCGTCTTACCATGTCCAGATGAATGAATCTCTCTGTGCTCCCGGAGTCGAAAAGGCAAGGCTTCTCGTGCCCGTTTACCCGGACGGTCATCATGGAGCTCCGGAAGTGCTTGGGTCGCGACTGGTCCAGGGTACCGCGCTGAGTTGCGGGTAGCCGGCGTAGTCGGAGGTGCTGGGGCGGTTCTGCAATGGCTGCCCTTGTTGATCGTACGCGTCGAGCGGCGTAGCAGATGGCGGCCAAGATGGCGGCCCCCGTTGGTCGAACATAAAGGGTGGTGAGGAAGATGGCGTCAAAGATGGTGGCCTCCATGGATCGCACGTGGAGGGCAGCATGGGGGAGGGTGGCCAAGATGGCGGCCCCCGTGAGTCGCACGTGCTGTGAGGGCTGGAAGATGGCTACCCCCACAGATAGCACGAGGCTGATGACGCATCTACAGGGGGCGGAGTCGACAGACACGCTGCCACACTACGGGGTCTGCGGGCCTGTAAGTCTGAAGAACAGGCCTGTGAGTTCGAGTTCTTGGACCTGGCCAGGCAACCATAGGCGAAATGACCTTTTCTCCCGCAGCTGTTGCAGTTCGCGTTACGGGCCGGGCAGTGCTTCCGGGGGTGTTGGGACTGGCCGCAGAAATAGCAGGGTAGCCCCCCATGGTGGGCGGGTGTCCGCGCGGCACAGGCCTGGGTTAGTCTTTGGTCGAGAGTCCACGAGGGGGTCACGTGGTCAGCCGGGAACGCGTTAAGGCTCTGGAACGCTACTTACAGAGAGGAGGCTAACTTTACCGTCTGATCCCGGTCCAGGGCCCCCTTTTCGAGTAGGCGCTGTCTCACGTAGTTGGACCGGACTCCCGCCACGTAGACGTCTCGGACGGCGAGTTCCATATGTTGAGTGGCCGTAACGGCCTGGTAGTTGCAGCTGCATGTGAGGGCTTTGAGGTCGCGTAGGTAGTCTAGCGATTCCCCGGGGCGCTGGCGGCGAGTGGTGAGGATGTGTCGCGCGTAGACCTCGTTCACGGGCCGTGCATAGAGGCGTTCGAGCATCGCGAGGGCATCTGCGTAGGAGGAGGCCTCGTCGAGTTGAACAGAGATTCGATGGCTCACCCGTGCGTGGAGGAGGCTCAGCTTCTGTTCGTCGGTGACGGAAGGCGTGGAGGAGGCTGCGAGATAGGCCTTGAAGCGGAGCAAGTGCGAAAAAATTTATTTCGCCTCCGCAGCCTGTAGATCGAGTTCCAGTCGGTCAGGTTTGAGGGCCGACTCCATAGTTGCGTTTAAGTTGATTAAATTGATGTGACCATCAATTCACTCGAGACAAGAGTAGAAGTAAACCGTGCCTTTAATCAACTTAGAGCAGTGCCTGCCTGCGACTGATCCAATACTGAGAACCGCCTCCAGGTCGACTGCTCTTTATACCTCCCTTCAAGGGGAGGAGCCATGGGCGGAGCCCATACAGGCCCCAACATGTTCCCCTATGGATAATGCCATACAATGGCCCATAGGAGAAGCCCACAAGGGCAACAGCATAGCACAGGTACAGATACAAGTACAATGGTGGATTATTGGCATAATGCATTAACCACAGTTTATATTTGTATTTGTACCGTTTATTGTTATAAAATTATAAATGCCTTGATAAAATGGTTTTAAAAAAATAAAAGAAGGGAGGAAGACAGGAAATGATGGACCGGTTACCCTGACTTCGGTCATTGGTAAGCTTTTAGAGTCCATTATTAAAATAAAATAAAATAGGACTGAATCAGCACGGCTTTATCAAAAGGAGGTCATGTCTGACAAATCTGTTAGAGTTCTTTGAGGAGGTAACAAGGAAGTTAGACAAAGGAGAACCAGTGGACGTGATTTATTTAGATTTTCAGAAGGCCGTTGACAAGGTGTCGCATAGGAGACTGTTAAATAAGTTAAGAGCCCATGGTGTTACGGGTAAGATCCTGGCATGAATAGAGGATTGGCTGACTGGCAGAAGTCAGAGAGTGGGGATAAAGGGGTATTTTTCAGGGTGGCAGCTGGTGACTAGTGGTGTGCATCAGGGGTCACTGCTGTGACCACAACTTTTCACAATATACATTCATGATCTGGAAGAAGGAACTGAAGGCACTGTTGCTAAGTTTGCAGATGATACAAAGATCTGCAGAGGGACAGGTAGTATAGAGGAAGCAGGAGGACTGCAAAAGGATTTGGACAGGCTAGGAGAGCGGGCAAAGAAGTGGCAGATGGGATACAATGTGGAAAAGTGTGAGGTTCCGCACTTTGGAAGGAGGAATGGAGGCATAGGCTATTTCTAAATGGGGAAATGCTTAGGAAATCAGAATCATAGAAACATAGAATTTACAGTACAGAAAGAGGCCATTCGGCCCACTGAGTCTGCACCAGCCCTTGGAAAGAGCACCCTGCCCAAGCCCAAGCCCCCACCCTATCCCCATAACCCAGTAACCCCACCTAACCTTTTTTTTGGACTTTAAGGGCACTTTAGCATGGCCAATCCACCTAACCTGCACATCTTTGGACAAAGGGACTTGGGAGTCCTTGTTCGCGATTCTCTCTAGGTTAACGTGCAGGTTCAGTCAGCAGTTAGGAAGACGAATGCAATGCTAGCATTCATGTCGAGAGGGCGAGAATACAAAACCAGAGGCCAGAAAAAGGCTTTGCTCCGACCCTATTTGGAGTATTGTGAGCAGTTTTGGGCCCCGTATCTCAGGAAGGATATGCTGGCATTGGAAAGATCCAGAAGAGGTTCACAAGAATGATCCCTGGAATGAAGAGCTTGTCGTATGAGGAACGGTTGAGGACTCTGGGTCTGTATTCGTTGGAGTTTAGAAGGATGAGGGGGGATCTTATTGAAACTTACAGGATACTGCGTGGCCTGGATAGAGTGGACGTGGAGAGAATGTTTCCACTTGTAGGAAAAACTAGAACCAGAGGGCACAACCTCAGACTGAAGGGGCGATCCTTTAAAACAGAGATGAGGAGGAATTTCTTCAGCCGCAGGGTGGTGAATCTGTGGAACTCTGCCGCAGAAGGCTGTGGAGGCCAAATCACTGATTGTCTTTAAGACAGAGATAGATAGGCTCTTGATTAATAAGGGGATCAGGGGTTATGGGGAGAAAGCAGGACAATGGGGATGAGAAAATATCAGCCATGATTGAATGGCAGAGCAGACTCGATGGGCTAAGTGGCCTAATTCTGCTCCTATGTCTTATGGTCTTATGGTCTTAAACCGTTCCTGCACAACCAACCCTATTCAGCTCACAGCCTTGCATCCGAGAAGGTCAGCCCCAAAATTCAGTGATTCCGACCTCGGAAGATTTGTGGAAGCTCCCGAGGCCAGACGGGATGCCCAGTTCCCCCGAAGGTCTTGGAAGGCCAGCCACAGGGCAGCCAGTGCACAGGCAGCGGCCATCAGATCAGGGGGCATGACCAGGAGGACCGATACCCAGTACCACAAGAATATCAATGACCTCCACCAGGCAGCACAGGTGGGCTGGCACCGGACCCCCAACCCCACCCCCACCACCCCCGCATGAGAATGCACCTGCCGCAATCCCCGCCCAGCATGGTTCCATCCCATGGTCCACCCATGTCCAGCAGTGCTGTCCATGTCCTCCCTATACCCCCTTCCTCCCTACTCCCCATCCCCCCATATCCCACATCCCCCACCACTCCCCATTCGCCCCCCCCATACAGCCCGTCTCCCCAACCCTCCCGCAAGCTGACCATCCCCCCAGCTCCCCGCCACCCCCACGTGCTTGCGGCTAACAATGGCCCCTCTGCGTCCCCGCAGGAGAAATCAGCCCACAACGGGTGAGGAATGGTCCCTGGAGGTCGCGGGGATTGCAGAGGACAGATCTGCCACCAACTGGTCAGCTCACGGAGCAGAGGTGAGGTTACACTGGCCCCCACCCAGATGAACTGTCACATGTAAGTTCTGAATGCCATGCAGAATGACCCATCGCTCCTACTGATCCTGGGGGTGAATCTCCGGCCGCCTTGGGCTCTTGCTTGAATGTAACACAGCCGGAAATACCGGGAAAGGCTTGCAGCGACGTCCCGACAGGCTCCGCACCTTCTGGGATTCTCTGACGGACCGTGAGACGTCGGAGTCGGAACCGCGCCTCAAACCGGTGGGACCGAATGACTCACGCGAAAGTAGGCCATAAACCTACTTCCGACCTACCTGTGTTGGATCCAGCGGCCTCCCGCGATTCTTCAGCCTCCGCAGGGAGGCTGCAGCCGGGCACAGATTAGTGCTCGTCCACACAAACGTGGACCCGGCGGAACGGCACCCGGGGGGGGGGGAGTCTCCCAGGCTACCGAAGACCCCAGGCTGGGCAGAGTAAGTGCAGGGTGACTCCCTGGCTGCCATCTGGAATGCAGGCACCTTAACACTTCCCACCTGGCACCTTGGCACTGCCACCCTGGCACGGCCAATGTGTCTGGATGACACTGCCAAGCCAGCAGGATCACTGCATGGGTGCAGGGTGACAGTGCAAGGGTTCCTGAGTGCCACTGCTAAGGATCAGGGGACAGGGGGTGCCATGCCCTACAATGAGAGAGGAAAGGGGGGTTTGAAGGGTGGGGAGTGCAGGGCAGGTAAGGAGGGACGGGGCCTCTGGGACGCTGGGTGGGTGATGGGTGTGGTTCATGGAAGAGAGAGGGTGCAGTAAGGGGGTTTGGGGGGCCTGAAGAGGAGGGACTCCCAGGGCCCCCATAGCGGGGTGTCCTCACTTGGGAGTTGTGGAGTAGTGTCCATGTGGGTGTGGGGGGGGTGCCATTGCCCATGGGTAGGGGGGGTGTGGAGGACCCACAAGCTCACTTAGAGATTGGGCACCCTTTCAAAATGGTGGCCCGATCTCTGAGTTCAGCTCCCCAGTGCTGAAAACAATTCCAAGTGCGGGCTAAACCAGTAAAAAACTCCCCAGGGCTTAAAAACATGACTAAGTGTCATTAAATAGCAGTGCGGAACTCACCAGCAGAGTCGGTGGGATACTTCCTGAAAAACCAGCCGCAAATTAACTTTAAAATGTTTTGGGAGAATTGAGCCCCACATGTCCATTTCCCGCCAGAATCCTCAGCCGATGGTGCCAGTCCATCCAGGGTTGTACCCACACCTCACCCACCTCCCATGAGAACATCTCGGATGACAGCTCTGAGGATACCACCACCGATGCATCACAACTGTCATCCCCACCCTCCATCAGCCCAGATACACACACCTCGGTGGGTAATGGTCGTGGTCAGTCTTCTGGGGCACAACCTGGTGAGCAGCACACTGTTGCTGATGTATATCAGGTGGAGGCAGTAACGCCCAGGCTAGACTGCAACCAGAAGTCTGCTGGATCCCTGGGGGCCAGTCAGATGCTGTGCCTCTGGACCGGGTTTACCCGGAGCTGATGCAGTCGATAGGGTTCAGCCATATTCAGAGGGAGATATCAGCAACCCTCCAGCAGGTCCATCGGCGATCGGAGGAGTCCCAGAAGCTATGGATGCAAGAGATGGCACCGGCAATGCATGGCACCGAGGCCAACACTGCTAGGGTGGCAACCGCAGTGTATAGCCTGGTGCACAAGCTCGCAACATGAGTGGAGGTTTCCAAGGCGTGGTTCAGTCAGTGACGGCCATGGCTAAACGCCTCGACAGAGTGTATCAGTTACTGGGAGACGTGACACAGTACCAGATGGACCTTAATTACGCACTGTGGAGCCCGTACCAGTCCCAGGTGGGCATTGGCTAGACCCTCCAGAGCACATCTCGGTCACTAGGGGAGGTCTCCCAGTCCCATGTGCGCATAGCTGAGGCACTGTGGGACATGTCCCAATTGCGGGTGGGTATTGCCAGGGCACTCCAGAGCATGTCCCGGTCACGAAGGAGCATCACCGATGGCATCAATACCATGCTGCAGACACTGGGGAGCAACCAGGGCTGCAGATCCAGCTGCCCCGCCATCCGTGCTAAACCCCAGAGCCTTCAGGGCACCAAGTAGGAAATGGGGGCATTGGGTGCCAATCCAGAGTCACCCTATGGAGTGGTGACAGCGGCCACCCGCTCCCTCGAGACCTACCCCACTGACAAGTCATCTCGGAGTCAACAGGGTGGCATGGCGAGGCATGTGTCACCAGCAAGTGCGCCCTCCAGCCCCAGAGCACCCAGAGGACACCCACCAGGGGCATCGAAGGCGACGGGGCAAGGTAGATAACAGGCTGACTCTATTTCTTATATTTTAAAATATATTTTATTCAAGATTTTTTGGCCAAACATAACAGTACGTAGTGTTTCCTTTATACATCAATAAAACAATATAAATAACAATGGCCAGTTTTAAACAAATAAATAAATAATATATGAACAAAATCAAAAACAAAACTAAATGGCAACTGCCTTGTCCACGATAAATACTCTCCAAAAATACAATCCAACAATCCAATATACAATTACATATACCAAATACCTATGCATATACAATAACATCCCTAAGAGTTCTTCTGATTCCTCCCCCCTCCCCCCCCCCCCCCCCCCCCCCCCCCGGGTTGCTGCTGCTGTCTTCTTCTTTTCCATTCCCTCTATCTTTCTGTGAGGTATTCGATGAACGGTTGCCACCGCCTGGTGAACCCTTGAGCCGACCCCCTTAGAACAAACTTAATCCGTTCCAACTTTATAAACCCTGCCATGTCATTTATCCAGGTCTCCACACCCGGGGGCTTGGCTTCCTTCCACATTAACAGTATCCTGCGCCGGGCTACTAGGGACGCAAAGGCCAAAACATCAGCCTCTTTCGCCTCCTGCACTCCCGGCTCTTCTGCAACCCCAAATATAGCCAGCCCCCAGCTTGGTTCGACCTGGACCCCCACCACCTTCGAAAGCACCTTTGCCACCCCCACCCAAAACCCCTGTAGTGCCGGGCATGACCAGAACATGTGGGTGTGATGCGCTGGGCTTCTCGAGCATCTCGCACACCTATCCTCTACTCCAAAAAATTTACTGAGCCGTGCTCCAGTCATATGCGCCCTGTGTAACACCTTAAATTGTATCAGGCTTAGCCTGGCACACGAGGACGATGAGTTTACCCTACGTAGGGCATCAGCCCACAGCCCCTCCTCAATCTCCTCCCCCAGCTCTTCTTCCCATTTCCCTTTCAGCTCATCTACCATGATCTCCCCCTCGTCCCTCATTTCCCTATATATGTCTGACACCTTACCGTCCCCCACCCATGTCTCTGAGATCACTCTATCCTGCACCTCCTGCATCGGGAGCTGCGGGAATTCCCTCACCTGTTGCCTCGCAAAAGCCCTCAGTTGCATATACCGAAATGCATTCCCTTGGGGCAACCCATATTTTTCCGTCAGCGCTCCCAGACACGCAAATGTGCTGACTCTATTTCTGATGTGCATCCAAGACACACCTAGATGCAGCGGTAGAGCATGGAAGGCTAAGCAGGTCGAGGATATCTGAGGCAGCACTGGGGGGAGGGAGAGAGGGGGTAAGGGGGGTTGGGTGCATTGTTTTGGGGGGAAGTGGGGGGATGGTCTGGGAGTGGCAGGGAAAGTGAGGCGGCACCATTGGGGGATTGGGGCAATTGGGGACACATGTGTAATTATTAAAGACCGTTGACCTCGACCAATATGACGCCTATGGCACTTCCTCTCGAAATGCAGATCGAGTACCAATTCCATGCGCATCTCCCCAGACATGGAGGTCCGGGATGCCTCTTCCCCCCAGCACCCCCAATCCCCCATTGCTCGTCCGTCCCCGCATTCCCCATGTGTCGAATTCTTTGCCTGTGAACGGTGTCCCATTATCAGTGGCCAGCGCTTCAGGAATCCCGTGAGTGCTGATTAAGCACTTTAGCTTCCTGATGATGACCTTCGATATGGTGGACGCCATCTTATATGTGTCGAGCCACTAAGAATGGGTGTCCACAAGCATTAGAAAATGGACCACATAAAAGGCCCAGCGAAATCTGCATTCAGCCTTATCCAGGACGACCTAGCCACTCCCAGTGGTAAAGGAAAATTGAGTGTGGGAGTTTCTGGTGCTCCAGATTTGCCGGGAATGACTCACTCGATGTCCCCATTGCTTCCTGGCCACCAGACGTAACTCTGTGCCAGTATTTTCATTTATGAAGCCCCTGGGTGACCACTGTGTAAGTACTTCAGTGTCAACTCCTTGCCCGGTAGTGGAATGACCAAGTGTGTTCCCCACAGGAGGATGCCGTCTTCAACACTCAGTTTCTGCTGCTTTTGGACATGGGGATGTAGAGTTGCTGGGGATTCCCCTGTAATCCACCATGCAATAATTTGTGGCAGAACTTCGCCAATTTGGGATCCTTCTGTCTCCATGCATGTATCTGTACGGCTGTCAACGGCAGATGTCCATAAAGTTCAAAGTCGCCACACCTTCGTCTGCCACTGGTGAAGATGGGTGACTCACAGGTAACGGATGGCATCTGAGTGTGCCCGTGTGGACTATCTCAATCCCTGGGCGATATTGAAAAGTATATTCACATGTGCGACCAAGAGAGACAGCACTGAATTCAGGCCACGGGATCCCCTTGTCCTCCTTAAAGAGGCCAGCAGAGGCTTGTGGTCAATGATTATGTGGAAGTGTCGTCCGTACGCAAACTGATGCCACCAAACCTTCTTTCTCTGCCTGGGTATAGCGGCGTTGCCAGTGTTCTGGATGCGAATGCTATAGGGTGTTCTGTGCTGGTTTAGCTCACTTGGCTAAACAGCTGGTTTGTGATGCAGAGCAAGGCCAGCAGCACGGGTTCAATTCCTGGACCAGCTGAGATTATTCATGATGGCCCCCTTTCTCAACCTTGCCCCTCGCCTAAGGTACAGTGATCCTCAAGTTAAATCACCACCAGGATGAAAATGCCAATAAAAAGATTTTTTTTTAATAAATCACCACCAGTCAGCTCCTCCACGCAAAGGGGAAAGCAGTTTATGGCCATCTGGGACTATGGCGATTTTACCTTACCTTATCTGTGCCATTGTCTCATCAAGTAAGGCTGATCAGCCAGGATGGACTGTCATAATATATATCTATGTATTCAATGAAGTGCAGACAGGCAGTGATTGACACACAGGATGACCAGTAAGCACACAGAATAGAGCAGCCAATCACCAGACAGGACACGACCACTATAAAGCCAGAGGGCACCGGTTTCCCCGGTCTCTCGGGACCCAGCCTCTGAGACAGTCAGAGCTCGTGAGCTAGCCAGTGCCTACACCATGTGGTAGCTAAGTTAGTCTGGTCAGGCTAGTGTCAGGTCTCCAGTCAAGTCAGCATAGTGTTGACCCACAGTTGGACATGTATAATAGTTTGGATGTTGAATAAAATCGTGTTGCATTTTATCAAGTGTTGGAGGTCTGTCTCTTGCTACACTGCATCAAGTGCAGTTCACCTCGACCCAGACTACCCAACACATCATGGACCATAGTGGGCAAATAGCTGGGAGGATGCCAACCGCCTCTTCACTCCTGTGAATGTCTCCTCCTGTGGAGTAACCCAGGTCCACTTCTGGTTCTTCTTCAGCAAGATGTGAAGCGGTGGCAACAGAGTAGCCAAGTTTAGAATGAGCCTCCCATGATAATTTACGATGCCTAAGAATAATCGCATTCCCGTGACATTCCATGGAGTGGATCCCTTTTATGGCCACTGAACCTTCTCCTACACAGAGTGCAGGCCGTCTTTATCCACCCTATACTCTAAGTATATCACCGTCTTTGCTCAAAAAATGCATTTGCTTCTCTTCAGATGGGCACCTACCTGGGAGAATCATCTGCGAACCTCTTCTCGATTATCCATGTTCTACTTGCTGGTGGCCCCCGTAATGAGCATGTTGTCTAAATACACAGCCAGCTTGGGTGGTCCCTGGAGTATGAACTCCATCACCCTTTGAAAGATTGCAAGGGCTGAAGAGACCCCGAAAGGGAGGCAAGTATATTCAAATAGTCCCTGTGGCCGTTTATAGTCGCATACTTCCGAGATGCGGAATCCAGTTCTAACTGCAGCTATGCATGGCTCACACCAAGTTTGGTGAATGAGCATCCTCCAGCCAGTTTCGCATGCAGGTCCTCCCCACAAGGCATAGGATAATGATTCAGGTGGGATGCCCTGTTCACGGATAATTTAATGTCCCCAAAGGGGCAAACAGACTTGTCCGGCTTCATTGCCAGTACCACAGGCGCGGCCCACTCCACAAATTGCGCAGGGCATATAATACCCAAATTCTCCAGGCGCTGCAACTCAACATCCACCTCAGTGAGCAAGGTGTAAAGAACAGCCCGTTCCCTGAAGTACCTCGGCTGAGCCTTTGGGTCCACAAAAATGAGTGCCTTGGCTCCCTTTATCTTCCCAGGCCTTCCCAGAATACCTCCAGATATTTACCGAGGACCTTATGGAGGTTTCCAGTGCTCATCCAGAAAGTTTACTGCCAATCGAAGCAGACGACTCATAGCTAATCACGCCTTAGCAGGTTAGGTCCCGGTCCTTGCACCACGACTAAAGGTAGCCTGACCATTTATTGTCCGTGGTTCACTGGGGTCACGGTGGTTCCTATGATGCTCAGTGATTCACCAGTGTAAGTTGTCAATCCGGCCTTGGTGTCACGCAGGTTTAGTTGCCAGATTCCTGTGTGGAGTTGGCGGAAGGTCTGCTGACCCACGATGGAGACGCGGGTCATGTGTCCATCTCCATCGCCAGGGAGTGGCCATTCACCAGCAGTGTGACCCGAATCGGCGGTGGCTTCAGAGTTGTGATGCAGTTTAGCTGGGTCATGTTTTCCACCTCGGGCAGGGCCTCGCTCAAGGGCCTGACTTGTGGCGAGGCGACCTGATTGTCTGTCCGAGGCGGCGCGCTCTCCACCGATTCTGGAGCCTTGAATACCATGTGTTCTACACCTACATGCCTGGCAACGTTTCCGGAATTCTCGCTTGTCCTCAGGGAAGGTGTCCCAATGGTTTGTGGCGGCTCCCAAATATTAATCTCAATAGCAGTATTGCATCTTTGTTGGCACTTTGGAGGTGACCTGGCCATTCGGATACAGCTGGACCCTGGGATACAGCTGGAGTCCGGTATGGAGGTTGAGCAACACTATGGATACAATAGTCCATGGAACCTTTGGAGTTCCTGAACCCCTTTCTCTGCATTTCCACGGGACACCGCTAGCTCAATATAATGATAATAATCTTTATTGTCACAAGTATGCTTACATTAACACTGCAATGAAGTTACTGTGAAAAGCCCTTAGTCGCCACACTCCAGCGCCTGTTCGGTTACACAGAGGGAGAATTCAGAATGTCCAAATTACCTAACAGCACGTCTTTCGGGATTTGTGGGAGGAAACTGGAGCACTCGGAGGAAACCCATGCAGGCACAGGGAGAACAACCTTTTTTAATCCAATGTAGGTACCACCAACAGCTTCCTTTGCATGGTCATGTTGCTGATTCCACACACAAGTCGACCCTGTGGTGATCTGTATATCTGCAGGTGTGTATGGGGTTAACATCTGTAACATCTGGACAACCACTAGATGGAAGCACCAGATATACGTATATAAGCTACACTCAGAGGAGATTCCCGCCTCTTCGTATCAGGAGTGATTAGTGAGCAGGGTGTTAGAGATATAGCATAGTGAGCAGGTGTCGTTAAACAATATATACACACTTAATCCTATTTATCTAATCTTCAGTTATAATTGTAGAAGAGTGAACAAACTCATAGTTATTTATAATCATTACTCAATAAACAGTATTTGCTTAATTTGAAGATTTCGAGTGTTACTGAACTGCAACCATCTGATGGTTGTGGAAGTAAGCAAGTGAGTAACAAGATATTACTATACGTAATATAACATGGTACCAGGTCTTGGCTTCGAAAAAACTAACTAGATAGATTAGAAAATTCGAGAAAAGAAGAAACTAGTAGCAGCTATTCAACTGGAGAAGTTTCGCAGCAATCAAATACTTCGCAGAACACCACCTCGATGGACCATGCACAAGCTCCACGTCAACCCAAGACAACCGGTAATCTCAATTCTAATTGGAAATTGGTCAAGCAACAATTTCAAATTTACCTAGAAGCTACTGATTTGACCACCGCTACTGATGCTAGGAAGATTGCATTGCTTTTATCAATGGCAGGACGGCATGCAATTGAAATATATAATCAATTTCTATACTCTGAAGGTCAGGAAAAAAGCAAATTCAACATAATACTAAGTAAATTTGATGACCGCTGCAAAGTTCAAACAAATGAAATTTTTGCAAGATTCAGATTCAACAAAAGATTGCAGAAAACTGGGGAATCATTTACAAGCTTTGTCACAGATTTAAAATTACTAGCACAATCTTGTAACAATGCAGCATTGCATGACTCGCTGATCCGTGATCAAATTGTGTATGGCATAAATGATGAAAATTTAAGCGAGAGATTATTAAGACAGCAAGATCTTGCATTACAGCTAGCTATAGAAACATGCTGAGCACATGAACAAAGTAAAAACCAATATAATGAATACTACAACGTAAAAAGGTGCGAAACTCCACCTGAGGTTGAGTGTGTTAAAATGGTGTCGCATTTGATGAAGAAGCACATTTCGGACAGCAGCCATCTTGCATGCGCGCACTCGAACCCTGCGCATGCGCACTTTGTCAGGAAATGCGAGCCGGGGAAAAACGGTCTGCGCATGCGCGGAAGTGTCTCATGCTTCAAAAAGACGCCTTCATGAAGTGTTACCGATGTGGAACCACCCATTTAAAAAGGAAATGTCCAGCTCAAGGCAAACAATGTTTAAAGCATGGAAAACTGAATCATTATGCATCACAATGTAGATCTTAATTCCAATTTTAAACTCCAGAACAAAAATTCAGGAACATCAATGTTCGAAGTGTGGATTCAGCGGAGAAGAAAACCGAAGAGAATTATTCATCAGAAGAAAACAATTTCTTACTCGAAAATACATTTTTTGTGGGAATCATAGACAGATGTGAGGAACTTAAAGCAATGACAAGCAATCCTCATCAAATCAACACTAGCAATGAATGGAAGAAAACATCAAACGCTTAAGAAAATTATTTGAGCAAATCAATGAGTTTGCACTCAAACTTAATCAAGGAAAGTGCACATTTGTACAATTCTCATTGAAATTCCTGAGAGATACCATTTCTCATCAAGGTGTCAAGCCTGATGATACAAAGATAGCAGCAAATCAAAATATGAAAACTCCAGAAGACAAGAAAGCTGTTCTGAGGTTTCTGGGTTTTGTCTATTTTTGGGCCAGTTTATATCAAATCTGTCATCAAGAACAACTGCATTGAGACATCTAATCAGAAAATCAACTACTTTTGAATAGACGCAGAGCCATCTGAAGGAGTGGACAGGTCCAAAACCACAACTTATGACTGCACCGATACTCGCTTTCTTTGATCCAAAACGAGCAACTAAAATACCCACTGGTGCAAGTCAGGATAAGTTCTCTTACAGCAAGATGAACATTTTCTGATTGGATTCCTTTAGCATATGCTTCAAGAGCTATGACTGCAACTGAGTGCAGATATGCACAAATAGAAAAGGAATATCTGGGATTATTGACAGGAATAGTCAAATTCCTTGACTATGTCTACAGACTTCGAATCTTCATTGTGGAGACGGATCACAGGCTGTTGGTCCACATCATTGACAATAATCTAAACGACATGACACCCAGACTCCAGCGTATAATGATGATATTACAAAGGTATGATTTCAACTTAATTTACACACCTGGGAATGAGCTAATAATTGCAGACATATTATCACGTTCCATTGCAACAGATAGCACACCGATGGAATTCATAAGAGACATAGAAGCTCAGGCTCAAATATGCATGGAAAATCTTCCTGCATCAGATGAAAAACTGCAGTTAATAAAGCAAGAAACGAAGAAGGACGTAACTCTTCAGAGGGTAATGCACCATCTACAGCATGGGTGACTGAAGTGGCATTGTCCTCAATATCACAACATACAATCATATTTAACAATAGTTTATGGTCTATTGTTGAGACAAGATCAAATTGTCATCCCACAAAGTCTTTGATCTGAAATTTTTGAGAAAATTCACGAGAGACACCTCGGTATCGAAAAGTATCAAGACAGGCAGTCTACTGGTCGGGGATAAACAGGGACATCACTGACACGATAATAACCTATGACACCAACCTGCGCAATGCAAGGAGTACCCTTCAACAGCACAAACTGATCACATCTCCTTGGACAAAAGTAGGGATCAACCTCTTCCAAGCAACTGGTCGTGACTACGTTCTAATAATGGATCATTATTCAAACTACCCAGAAGTTATGAAACTTCCAGACCTGACATCATATTCAGTAATCAAAGCTTGTAAAGAAACATTCTCAAGACATGAAATTCCAGAAACAGTAATGTCGGACAATGATCCATGTTTTGCAAGTTTGGAATGGTCAGAATTCACGAAGAAATATAATTTCAGGCATGTGACATCCAGCCCTCACTACCCTCAGTCCAAAGGCAAGGTAGACAAGGGTGTTCACATAATCAAACAGTTGATAAGTAAAGCAAATGACTTAATATCAGACATCCACCTTGCTTTATTGTCATACAGAGCTACTCCTCTATCTTCAGGACTATCACCAGCTCAATTGTTATTCAATAGGGATCTCAGGACTACATTACCAGCACTCAAATTCCAGAATCCGGATCATCTACCAGTTCAAAAGAAAATCAAAGAACAACGTTCAAAACAAAGATGTACAAATACAGTGCAATTAGATCCACTGACTAAAGACAACATTATCAGAATCAAGAATCCAGAAGGAGGATGGTCTGCTCCAGTTACTATCGTTAGGCAAGCAGCTCCATGATCCTATATCGCCAAATCGGCCGAAACAGCAATATTAGACGCAACAGATGAGCTCTGCAGAAAATTAAGCTTCAATAACCAATATTTCCAACCTTAAGCTTCAATACATCACTTTTTAAAGAAAATCTACTGCATACCAAGAAACCAGATGACATGCACAAAACTTTTTCAAGTTCCAGACTCACCACGACATCAGTTGAGAAGGTCAACACAAAGGTGACAAAAACCTAACAGGGTGAACTTATAAACACTGGACCTATAAATATTATTCTTTTGTGTATAGTTAACATTCCACTTATGTTTGCACAGATACACATCTCACAATTTATACTTATTTGTTATAAAATTTCCTCTATAGCATAGAAAATGTGTTTAAAAAGGGGGGCAGCGCAGTAGTACAAGTGGCTAGCCCTGTGGCTTCACAGTGCCAGGGTCCCAGGTTTGATTCCCCACTGGGTCACTGTCTATGCGGAGTCTGCACGTTCTCCCCGTGTCTGAGTGGGTTTCCTCCGGGTGCTCCGGTTTCCTCTCACGGTCCAAAGACGTGCAGGTTAGGTGGATTGGCCATGCTAAATTGCCCTTAGTGTCCAAAAAAAAGGTTAGGAGGGGTTATTGGGTTGCGGGGATAGGATGCAAGTGAGGGGTTAAGTGGGTCGGTGCAGACTCGATGGGCCGAATGGCCTCCTTCTGCACTGTATGTTCTATGTTCTATGTAACTCACAGTTATTTATAATTGTTACGCAATAAACAGTATTTGCTTAATTTGAAGACTTTGAAGGTTACTGAACATCAACCAACAGACCGTCCTGGAGGTAAGCAAATGAGTAACAAGATATTACTATACGTAATATAACCGATCCCTCAGCATCTCAGATAGGGATGGCCCGAATTCACAGTTCTCTGCCAGCCATCAGAGATGGGTTAAGAAGTCTGTGAGTGACTCCCCTGGAGTGCGTACAGCCATGTTGATCCAGTACCATTGCTTATTAACTAATGGTTTTGGGTCATAGTGGTTAGACGTCCGTGCAACTAATTCATCAAATGATTTGGAATCTGGAGCATCCGGGTAAGTAAGGCTTTTTATAATACCGTAGATTGGGGGCCCACAAGCCAACTGGAGGGTTACCTTTCGTCGATCCTCTCCCAAGATGTAAAAGGTACCTCATCCACTCTGAGTCCAATCTTCCAGACCTGCGTCAAAGGCCTCCAGTTTCCTGAAAAGCGGCATTTTGGAAAGTTAGTTCCACACACTGCTACACGGCAATCTTCCATTGTGGCTGGGGGTGTCCTGAAGATTTTCCTTTTTCCTCGTCACCCGTTTAATGCCCAGGAAGCCAGCAGTTCGAAGAACATAGAATTTAATTAAGTTAGCATAAAGCCTGCGCGCAGCAACAAATTATTTACAGTGCACAGTCCCTTTGGGACAATCAACATGCCGATCTCTGTCCGGGCTGGCTTTTATGCTCGATCTTATAAGCGCCAGCTCGTTGGGCCTCCGCCCACTCGCGGAGAAGCTCATATTCCACGAGCGCCACAGGGAGATCAATTACATTTTCCCCGTGGGCCTCGAGGGGGCTAACAGAAATGGAAACTAAATTACTTCTCTGCATTCTGATCCATTTAATTCCTGCCTCGAACCCCACTTCAGCTGAGGCCTTCAGTGCAATGATGTGAAAAATTAGCAATAAAAGAAAGGTTATACTGTTTTTGAACAATATCCAACATTCCATGTGAAAATTCTACGCCTGCATGGCATTTTTATGGGACATGGGCATGTCATTTTATTTTGAAGTAGGCTGCTAGAGGGGGGGAAAAAAACCTGTGGCTTCATCTATATTGGAGATTTCAGCCAGTAATATTTAACAAGGCATATCAAGGACTTGACTCCAGTGATTGGTAATATTAAGGAACTAACAGCTTGCTTTTATAGAACATATTTAATGTAGTGAAAACGTCTCAAAGAGCTTCACAGGAGCATCGCCGAACAAAATTTGACAACGAACCATGTAAGGAAATCTGGGACAGGTGGCCAAAAACTTAGTCAAGTGGTAGGGCTTTAAAGAACACCTAATGGGAGGAGAGTGAAGTGGAAAGATGGAGAAGTTTAGGAAGGGAATTCCAGAGCTGGGGCAAATTATGGAAACATGAAAATCGGGGATGTGCACAAGGCCAGAATTAGAGGAGCACAGAGATCGCAGAGGGTTGGAGAGCACAGTGATGGTTACAGAAACAGGGAGGGGTGAGGCAATGGAGCAATTTGAAAACAAGGATGAAAATCTTAAAATAAAGGGATTGCCAAACAAATGTCAATGTAAATCAACAAGCAGAGAGGTGAAGGTCAAAATGGAATTTGGTGCACTTTTGGATACAGACAGCAGAGTTTGCATTAACACCATTTGCAGTGTGTGTGAGAGGTTGGCCAGGACAGTATTGAAATTGTTGAGTCTGGACTTAAGAAAGGCACAGATGAGGGTTCCAGCAGCAGCTAAACTGAGGTAGGTGGGGAGATGGGCGATGTTACAGAGGTGGAAACTGGATGCCTTGCTGCTGGAGAGGATCTGAGGTTGGCTGCTCAGCTCAGAGTCCAAACAAACACCAAGATTGTGGCCAGTCTGTTCAGCCTCTGTCAGTCGATATGGAGCTGATAGCCAGAGAACTGAGTTTGTGATGCACATTATAGATTTCTCAAACTGTAATCCATGTTCCATTAACCTGCAAGTAATTTTCTCAAATAATGACTAAAACTGTGTTTGCTCAGCTATGGGAATTAAATATGCCAAGCTCAGCTTCCACTTTGGGTTGAGTTAGCTGATCTCAGCTAGATAGCATTAGAGATGAATGATCGCAGCATCCATGGGCCAGGGAGAGAGAAATAATTAATCAATCTCCCTCATAATAATAGCCCTTTCATGAATGTGTGAATACTCCTGAGTGGAACATGTGTGTGGACATCAAGTATGGATAAAACTGGGCTTCGCAGTGATGTCCCCATGGTTTGATGATCTGCCGAAGCGCGTTTCTATCCAGGTTCAATTCTAAAGATGTGTCATATGGGTAAGGTGCACAATAGCAGGAGTTAGACCAAGAGAGGTGCGGCAAAATTCTCCATTCCTGAGACTAAGTGTTGATGCCGGCGCAGTATTCGCGGACTTCTACGACAGCACCTGGACCGATTCAATGACCGTTAAGGGGCTAGCACCGGCGCCACGTGGAACACAATCAATTCTAATGGGAAACAGTGCGGGATTTGCCGGATTCGTAATTGACACTCAGGAAGCTGACAAGCTGCAACCGCATATACACCATTCATTCACCACACACACCATCCCAGCCAACAAGATGGCAGCGAGGATAGCGGCACCCTGTTTTATGAATGCTGAGCTCGAAACCCTTTTGGACGCCGTGGAGGAGAAGTGGGCAACCCTGTACCCCGGCCCGGGAAGGAGGCTGCCATTTGCCGTGGCTGGGCGCATGTCGCAGAGGCCATCAGTGCCATGAGCACACTGTCCTGACCGGCCTGCTGTAAAAAGCTGCACAACCTCCTCAGGGTGGCCAGGGTGAGTAGGCAGCACTGTGCCCCTGGTTCTGAACCCCGTTCCACACACCCATAACCCTACCCCTTTCCCACCTGGAGAGCGTCCGAACCCCCATCCTGCATCACATGCCTGCACGCATACTGGCCGCCATGGCCGGGTTCCCTGTCCAGCGAAGCCACCAGCTACCCACCCCCAGGGCTGCATGCATGTCTAATACTGTGATTTCTGTCCGTCCGTCCGGTCCCGCCCCCCACACCCCCACCGAGGAAGGAGGCTGCCCAATTCCGCCGGGAACGGGAAAAGACCGGAAGTGGACAGCCGGGCCTGCAGCCCCTCACCGCGGCAGCACAACGGACCCTGGACATTATCGGCAGGCCCGAGGAAAAGGCAGTTGACGGGATGGAGGTCGGGCAAGGAAGTGAGACCACGCTGAATTATGGTTCCCCATGACACGTGAGTTACCCTCCTCCGACCCCAGCACCACCCCCACACCACTCCCACACCCATACCACACCCGCACCATCCCTACGTGCCCCTCCCAAACACACCCCAACCAACCCCCACCCCCCCCCATGCGTCTTGTCTTGTGTCTTGCAGGATATGCTGGTGATGGGGCTGGCCCTTCTGGTGTCCCCACCCCCGACCCCAGCCACAGCCATAGCCAGAACCCCAAATGCGAGGACACCAACACGGACACGAGCCATCAACCCGAAACCTAGGACACCCCAGAGTTCAAGTCCAAGGACGACACTGACTTCCTGACACAGCTGCCTCCAACATCCTGCAGCTTCTCAGAGACACTAACCTTGGTTGGGCACTTTAGTGAAGAGGCTCCTGGGGCACTCTCTGGGCTCACCACACACATGCTCCAGTACAACAGGTGGAGGTAGGAACTCCCTAGGGGCTGTAGTGATATGTATATAGAAAGATATATAAAGGATTAATGACTACATCAAAGTGTAAGACAACCAATAGATGGCAACACTAGATTCCTGTATGAATATGTGAACTCAAAGGGTTTGGGGTCTCTTCGAACCAGGAGTGACTAAACAGCAGAGTGTTAGAGAGATAGATCACAGCATAGTTAGCACATGTAGTTGAAATAGTTTATACTTTATTCTGAATTACTTAATCACTAGTTATACTTCTGTAAGCGTGAACAAACTCAACATTAATCAATTTGTTATTCATTAAACCTATTTTGCTTAAAGTTGAAGATTGGTGGTTTCTTTAGATATATTCTGGATATATAAAGCAAAAGGTAATGACATATTACCAATGAGTAATATAACAGGGGCGGACGGTCGGAATGCAGCCCAACCCCAGGGACTAGCTGCCATCCAGACGGGTTTCGGGTTTTTGGACAGTCACATCGATCGTGGAGGTGTAGTCACAGAGCCAGGGACTGCATGACGGGTTGTCGGTGAGTACCTGCAGGTGCAGATGGAAGAGTCCAACCGCGTGCAGGAGCAGGAGGTGGTGCCGGCCATGTGTGCCACCCAGGCATGCACCGCATAGGTGGTGTCCGAGGTGGAGGCCTTGGGATCAGCAAGTCCGAGGCTGGGGCTCTCTAGGCAGGCGATGGCCAAGGCCCTGGACAGGGCTGTCCTTTCACAGGCAGCCATGTGGCACAGCCACCTGGACATTTCAGCAGCGCTCCTGAATGTGGCCCAGTCACAGCGGGCCATGGTTGAGAGCACTGGCGGCTTTGCCCAGGCACTGGCCGACATTGCGCAGACCCAGAGGGACGTGGCCAGTCCCAGAGGGAGATGGTGCAGCCACTGGCAGTTGTGGCACAATTGCAGTGTGATGTGGCGTAATCCAAACGGAGGTGGCCCACTCCCTGTGCTCCATGGCATGCAGGCCCTGGTCGAGATGGAAGTGAGCCTCCAGGACCAGCAGTGCCAGGTGGCAGGGGAGCCTCAGGGATGAGCTCTGCTTGCACCCCCGTCCCATGGAGTAGCCTGGGCACCCCGAGGGAGGAGGAGGGGATGGGGCCCGTGTCGGTGACTCTGGCAGGGGAGGTGCCGGAGCACCGCAGCACCTCAGTCTCCCACCTCCTGTCCTGGCGCATCAGGTGGGCAGCGGACAGCCCAGGGCAGCACCACACCACCTGGGACACCCAAGCAGCAGCAGGGCCCATCAAGGCCTGGTCACCCCAGAAGACGCCTGCCAGCGGTGACCCGGTCACAGGATGGAAATCACATCAGGCTGCCTCCACATCTGATGTGCCATCTGGGGATCCACCTAGACGTAGAATTAAGGCCCGTAAGGCCTTAAAGTAGACACCAGTTCAGTTGGCACGGGTGCAGGGCACAGTTTAGTGATAGGGGCTAGGGCACAAATCTGTATATATCTGTATATATGTTTTCACATTAAACACCTGTGCAGAATGTTCCAACCTGCCTCGGTGCTCTGTCAGAAGGATGTGTGGGATGGGCTGCTCCTGGCTGGCTGTGGAGCGGTAGGTGGAAGTGGTGGGAGTGGTAGGTGGGGAGGGGGATTGACGGACATTGCGAATGGACTTGGCTTGGGGAGCGCAGCCCAGCCAGTGCTCATTGCTCAAGTGTCCAACCCCCATCTCTCCCCCCACCCCCCTCCACCCGCTCCCACCACTGCTACCCCAGGAATTCGATGGGACCGTGTGATGGAATGGCCAGCTCGAATGCAGGGATCACCCAGGTGCATGGTGGAAAGTGCTACCGTGGGCAGGAGTCAGACATTGTTGAATGATGGGGCGTACTCATCGCAGAGCAGGTTGTCATCATTCTCCATCCCATAAACCAGACCTACTGTTACTGCCAACCCAGGGCCTACATCCCGTAGAGAGACAGGTAGGTATCACAAAGGGGATTTCAGGCAGGGCCAGTGGCCAGTGGTATGCTCCGCAGTCCCTATCCGGCATCCCCCTATAAGGGTGACTATGGCCATTGCCCTTGGGCGGGTCGAATGATGCCCCACCGGTGGGTGTCGGCCAATTGTGGGGGGAGAGATGGAGGGGGGGTGGCGCGTGGGGATGAAGAGGTGGAGGGTGGCAGCTGGGGTGTGGGGGTGGTGGGGTGGGGTCACCCTGACAGCCGGTGTAACTCTGCAGAATGAGGCGGCAAGTTGGGTGGTCAGTGGGGTGCGCAGCAAGATAGCTGCCTTGCAGGCCACGGCAATGGTTGTCCATGCCTAGACACCACCCCAGTCCTGTGGGGATTCGCCCTGGCCCACACCCTTCCCCTGCCACCCCACCCACCGGCCCTGCCAGCCCGGCCAGTGTCAGGACCTGCAGTCCACGATCGCGCCTCTGTGTATTCTACCTCCTCGCTCTCCCTCATCAGCCACAGCACCAGTTTCACAATTTTTAAAAGTAGAAGTGAACCTTGCCATTGGGAATTCCCCCAAGTGGAGGCGGAGAATCGCAGAGGCCCTGGAGAATACCGGGTCAAGCCTGCTAACAATATACCAATCGCATTTATGGTGTGTGGAGTGGAACGCATTGACGCCGTTCTCGAGCCACCAGAGAATTGCGATTTGGCGTGAACCTGGTGCCCGCCACAATTTCGACATCAAAACCGCCCAATCGCGTTTCCCAATCCCAGCGTCGGCCAACCGAAAATCCCGCCCATGATGTTTGTTGAACTTTGGTAGAATGAATGTTTCAGAATCCAGCTAGCAATATATACATTAATAATTAACTCTGTATTTTTTAAGCTATATAAATTAATACTCTGTGCACTTTTTCTGATTGCTATATTAGAATCATCAAATAACACTTGAACATTCAAGGTGCTTTACTAATAAACTCCATGCTTGGTTCAATTTGATCCCCTCTCTCACCTTGAAGTGTCAGCTTTCAGTGAACGATAAAACTTAAACAAAGTAAATGTTGCATTACAGAAAACAGGGGCGAGATTCTCTGTTTTTGGGACGATGTCCCCACGCCGTAAAAACTGTGGCCTTTCACGCCAGAAAAATTGGTGTGAAAAGACCCCATATTCATAGCCCTGCAGGGAGCTAACAGGGACCTGGCGTGAATCTAGCAGCTTTAGCTGCAGATACGAGCCCCCGCACTTCCAGGTCAGAGGCCGCGCATGCGCATGGCGGCGGCTTCCAGCGGCTCCGCCGTGCTCCATGACGGACTCAGACCGCGGAGCTGGACCTCCCAAATAGTGTGCCCGACCCGTACCACCCACCCAAAAATTGCCCGGTCCCGTCTGAGGCCCCCCATGCCCTCTGATCGACCCAGCTGCCGCCATGCTAGTATCCCAACCGGCAGGACCATGGTAGATCCACGGTGTCGGGACTTCGGCTGGTGGGGGGGGCGGACCCACAATAATGGCCGCAGGTAGGGGATATGCAGCACGGCGTTCTCTCCGAGTACGCCGCTTTTCGGGGCCCGGAGAATCGGGGAACCGGCGCCGGTCCCAATTCCGAGCCGAAAATGGATTCTCCGCACCAGCGCCAGAAGCGATTGCGCCGTCGGAGTGCGGAGAATCCAGCCCCAGGACTTCTATTCAATAAACGATTGTTGATATATGGAGAAGATTTTCTTCTGTTCAGAATAAAGGGTCAATTGGGCATCAGGGATAAGGAAAAGACAGATGGGGAAAGCTAATCTTTTAATGGAGTTCATTTGAAATTTCTTCCATTAATTAAATGGATAGAAAATCATAGAGTTTGCATTTTGTAGTTTCTTGAGCAGCTTCCTCCACATTGTTAATTACCCAGCCTCAGAAATCAGTCATAAAATCAGCTCTCAACACCTTTACTTTTCATCAAATTTCACATATGCTTCCCCTTGTCACAACCACTTGGACTCTGAAAGCGTTTCATTGCCATCACGATTCATTGTCTTGCTCTTAATGGGTTGCATTTTCTCAAGAACATGACTCTTTCCATCCAGCTGTGTCCATAAGACCATAAGGTATAGGTGCAGAATTAGGCCATTTGGCCCATCGAGTCTGCTCCACCATTCAAACATGGCTGAGATGTTTCTCATCCCGATTCTCCTGCCTTCTCCCCATAACCCCTGATCCCCTTATTAATCAAGACCCTATCTATCTCTGTCTTAAAGACACTCAGTGACTTGGCCTCCACAGCCTTCTGCGGCAAAGAGTTCCACAGATTCACCACCCTCTGGCTGAAGAAATACCTCCTCATCTCTGTTTTAAAAGATCGTCCCTTCAGTCTGATGCTGTGCCCTTGTGTTCTAGTTTCTCCTACTAATGGAAACATTATCTCCAAGTCCACTCTATCCAGGCCTAGCAGTATCCTATAATTTTCAATAAGTTCTCCCCTCATCCTTCTAAACTCCATCAAGTACAGACCCAGAGTCCTAACCACTCTTCATATGACAAACTTTTCATTCCAGGGATCATTCTTGTGAACCTCCTCTGGACCCTTTCCAAGGCCAGCACATCCTTCCTTAGACATGGGGCCCAAAACTGCTCACAATATTCCAAATGGGGTCTGACCACAGTCTTATACAGCCTCAGAAGTACATTCCAGCTCTTGTATTCTCGTAAGTAAGTTGTGCTCTTGTATTCTCAACATGAATGCTAGCGTTGTCCTGCCGTGCTTACTGCCCAACACCACCTTCCTTTGCAAGACAATGCTGGTACATCACTTTAAATTAAGGAAATTGCACAAATGGTTAGAATGATAGAGAAGATTGAAAAAAGGACACATAGAATTTACAGCACAGAAAAGACCATTCAGCCCAACTATTCTATGCCAGGGTTTATGCTCCACGTAAGCTTTCTCATACTACTTTCTCTAGCGCCATCAACATATACTGCCCCTGACTTCCTCATGTTGCTAAAATGCATCTCAACTATCCATCTCAACTACTGCATTTGATGTTTCACATTCTCTCTGGCTGAGAAAGTTTCTTTTCAAATTCTTACTGGGCTAATGAGTGATATTTTATTTATTTGATCTGTATATTTGTGGTGGCATTGCGGTATTGTCACTGGACTAATAATCCAGAGACCCAGGATAATGATCTGAACACCCGGGTTTGAATCCCACCATGGTGGAATTTAAACTCAATAAAATATCTGGAATTAAAAGTCTAATGGTGACCATGAAACCATTGTTGATTGCTGTAAAAACCCATCTGGTTCACTAATGTCCTTTAGGGAAGGAAATCTGCCATCTTTACCTGGGCTGGCGCACATGTGTCTCCAGACCCACAGCAAAGTGGTTGACTCTGAAATGCCCTTTGAAATGGCCTAGCAAGCCACTCAGTTGTATTCAACCGCTACAAAATACGAAAAAAGAATGAAATGAAATGAAATGAAAATTGCTTATTGTCACAAATAGGCTTCAAATGAAGTTACTGTGAAAAGCCCCTAGTCGTCACATTCCGGCGCCTGTTCGGGGAGGCTGTAATGAGAATTGAACCGTGCTGCTGGCCTGCCTTGGTCTGCTTTCAAAGCCAGCGATTTAGCCCTGTGCTAAACAGCCCCGGAATGAAACCGAACAGACCACCTGGCATCGAACCAGGCACTGGAAACGACAATGGCAAACCCAGCCCTGTCAACCCTGCAAAGTTCTCCTTACTAACACCTGGGGGCTTGTGTCAAAGTTGGGAGAGTTGTCTCATAGGCTATTCAAGCAACAGCCTGACACAGTCATACTCACAGAATCATACCTTACAGACAATGATCCAGACACAACCATCACCATCCCTGGTATGTCCTGTCTCACCGACAGGACAGACCCAGCAGAGGTGGCGGCACTGTGGTATACAGCCAGGAGGGAGTTTCCCTGGGAGTCCTCAACATCAACTCTGGACTCCATGAAATCTCATGGCTTCAGGTTAAATATAGGCAAGGACACCTCCTGCTGATTACCACATACCGGCCACCATGAGTTGATGACTCTGTACTCTTCCATGTCGAACACCACTTGGAGGGAGCACTGAGGGCGGCAAGTGTGCAGAATATGCTCTGGGTGGGGGACTTCAATGTCCATCACCAAGAGTGGCTCGGTAGTACTACCACAGACCGAGCTTGCCGGGTCCTAAAGGACATAGCTGCTAGACTGGGACTGCAGCAGGTGGTGAGGGAACCAATAAGAGGGAAAAACATACTTGATCTCATCCTCACCAGCCTGCCTGCCACTGATGCATCTGTCCATTATAGTATCAGTAGGATTGACCACTGCACAGTCCTTGTGGAAACAAAGTATCGTCTTCACATTGAGGCTACCCTCCATCCTGTTATGTGGCACTACCAACATGCTAAATGGGACAGACTTTATATCCAAGAGGCGCTGTGCGCCATCATCAGCAGCAGAATTGTATTCAACCATAATCTGTAACCTAATGGCATATCCCCCACTTTACCATTACCACCAAGACAGGGGGTCAACCCTGGTTCAATGAAGCGTACAGGAGAGCTTGCCAAGAGAAACATCAGGCATACCGAAAAATGAGGTGTTGACCTGGTGAAGCTACAACACTAGGACTACTTGTGTGCCAAACAGCATAAGCAGCAAGTAATAGACAGAGCTAAATGATTCTAAAACGAACGCATAAGAGCTAAACTCTGCAGTCCTGCCACATTCAGCCGTGAATGGTGGTAGATAATTAAACAACTCACTGTAGGAGGAGGCTCCATAAATATCCCCATCCTTAATGATGGAGGAGCCCAACTCATATGTGCAGAAGACAAGGCTGAGGCATTCGCAACAATCTTTAGCCGTAAGTGCCGAGTGGATGATCCATCTCGGTCTCCTCCAGAGGTCCCCAGCATCACAGATGTCAGTCTCAGCCAATCGATTCACTCCATGTGATATCAAGAAACAGCTGAAGGCACTGGATACTGCAAAAGCTATGGGCCCTGACAATATTACAGCAATAGTACTGAAGGCTTGTGCTCTAGAACTTGCCGCACCTCTAAACAAACTGTTCCAGTGCAGCTCCAACACTGGCATCTACTCGGTAACGTGGAACATTGCCCAGGTGTGTCCTGCACACAATAAACAGGACAAATCCAACCCAGCCAATTACAACCCTATCAGTCTACTCTCCATCATCAGCAAAGTGATGAAAGGAGTCATCAACAGTGCTATCAAGCGGCACTTAATTATAATAATAATCGCTTATTGTCACAAGTAGGCTTCAATGAAGTTACTGTAAAAGCCCCTAGTCGCCACATTCCGGCACCTGTTCGGGGAGGCTGGTACGGGAATTGAACCCGCGCTGCTGCCTTATTCTGCATTACAAGCCAGCTGTTTCGCCCACTGTTCTAAAACAGCCCCTACTCAGCAATAACCAGCTCATAGGTGCTTAGTTTGGGTTCTGCAAGGGTCACTCAGCTCCTGACCTCATTATAGCCTTGATTCAAACATGGGAAAAAGAGCTGAATGCCTGAGGTGAGGTGAGAGTGACTGCCCTTGGCATCAAGGCAGCATTTGACCGAGTATGGCATCAAGGAGCCCTCGCAAAACTGGAGTCAATGGGAACCAGGGGGGAAACTCTACGTTGGTTGGAGTCATACCTGACACAAAAGAAGATGGTTGTGGTGGTTGGAGGTCAATCATCTCAGCACCAGGACATCGCTGCAGGAGTGCCTCAGGGTAGTGTCCTAGGCCCAACCATCTTCAGCTGCTTCATCAATGGCCTCCCTTCCATCATAAGGTCAGAAGTGGGGATGTTTTCGGATGTTCAGCACCATTCGTGACTCCTTAGACAATGAAACAGTCCATGTCCAAATGCAGCAAGACCTGGACAATATGCAGACTTGGGCTGACAAGTGGCAACTTGCATTTGCGCCACACAAGTGCCAGGCAATGACCATCTCCTACAAAAGAGGATCTAACCACCACCCCTTGACATTCAATGGCATTACCATCACTGAATCCCCCATAATCAACATCCTGGGGGCTACCATTGATCAGAAACTGAACTGGACTAGCCACATCAATACTGTGGCTACCAGGGCAGGCCATAGACTAAGAATCCTATGGTGAGTAACTCACCTCCTGACCCCCCAAAGCCAGTCCAACATCTACAAGGCACAAGTCAAGAGTGTAATGGAATACTCTCCACTTGCCTGGATGAGTGCAGCTCAACAACACTCAAGAAGCTCGACGCCATCCAGGACAAAGCAGCCTGCTTGATTGCTCCCTTTTCACAAACATTCAAACCCTCCACCACCGACAAACAGTGGCAGCCGTGTGTACCATCTACAAGACGCATTGCAGTAACTCACCAAGGTTCCTTAGACAACACCTTCCAAATCCATGTCCACTACCATCCAGAAGGACAAAAGCAGCAATACCTAGGAACCCCATCACCTGGAGGTTCTCCTCCAAGTCACTCACCACCCCTACTTGGAAATATTTTGCCGTTCCTTCATTGTCGCTTGGGCAACATTTGGAACTCCCTCCCTAACAGCACAATGGGTGTACCTACACCCCAAGGACTGCAGTGGTTCAAGAAGGCAACTCACCATCACCTTCTGATGGGCAAGTACGGCTGGGCAATAAATGCTGGCCTAACCAGCGAAGCCCACATCCTGTAAATTAATTTTTTTTTTAATTCCCCAATAATAGGGAACAGATAGGTTTGATTCTGAAGTGAGTGCAGGAATAGAGAGGTCTCAATATCACATATGCAAATCTTTGACCGTGGCATGGCTAAGTTGGCCAGGATTTCAAAAACAATGGCTTTGGAAATAGAGGTATTGCAAGTAGGTTATGTTATACCTTTGTCGGTCATAAGTTAAACCTCCACCAAAGTCCAAATCTGGACACCACACCATAGAAAGAATGCCCAGGCCTTGGAGAGGATGCAAATGACCTTACCAGGAATGAGGGATTTCAGGTACAGGGCGAGAATGGAGATGCTGGGATTGTTCTCCTTCGCGCAGAGAAGGTTGAGGGAGGATTTGGTAGAGATGTTCGAAATCATGAACATCAGTAACCAGAGTTCACTGGTTCATGATGGTTGAATTGGAGGAGTTGAGGAGAATTTTTCCGTGTAGTGAATTGTTGTGATCTGGACTACGCTGCCTGCAAAGGCAGTGGAAGCAGATCCAATAGTAACTTTCAAAACATAATTGGATAAATACTTAAAGAGGGGCGTTTTACATGGGTGCTGGGAAAAAAGCAGGGGCATGGATCAAATTGGGCATCACTTTCAAAGATCTAGAATGGCACGGTTAACTGAATGACCTCCTGCATGCGCTTAGATTCCATGATTCTATGACAATATATTTCTTGTTTTCTCCACCACTCTGATCGGCCTGCCTCCTGACTCGTTATCACATTGCTGTTTGTGGGAGCTTACTCTGCGCAAATTGGCTGTTATGTTTCCTGCTTTACAGCAGTGACTACACTTTAAAAGCACGCCACTGGCCATTAAGCATTTAGGATCTCCTGAGGTCATGAATGGTGCTATATAAATGCAAGTCTTTCTTTTAAGTTTCTTCAAGAATTTGATCAGATGCATGGACAAAGATTATCCAAAAAAACCTCAAACAGGGAAAGGAACAGACACCAAAACATCGAACAATGAATGCGGAAATTTAATGAAAACAAAAAGATCAAGGGTGGGATTCTGCCGTAATCGGCGGTGCGGGCAACCTCCGGTGGGAGGGAGTGGCGTGAACCACTCCGGCGTCAGGGCACCCCAAAGGTGCGGAATCCTCCGCACCTTCAGGGGCTAGGCCCGCCCCGGAGTGGTTTGCGCCCCGCCGGCAGCCAGGAAAGGGGCTTGGCGCCACACCAACCGCCGCCGAAGGGCCTCCGCCAGCCGGCGTGTGCTGGCATCATCCGCGCGCATGCGCAGAGGGCTTCATTTCCGCACCGGCCATGGCGGGTTGCTACAGCCGCCGGTGAGGAACAATAGAGTGCCCCCACGGCACAGGCCCGTCCGCGGATCGGTGGGGCCTGATCGCGGGCCAGGCCACCGTGGGGGCACCCCCCCGGGGCCAGAACCCCCCGCGCCCCCCCCAAGAACCCCAGAGGCCGCCCGCCCGCCAGGTCCCGCCGGTAAGGACCTACTCCAATTTATGCCGACGGGACTGGCAAAAGACGGGCCGGAGAATTTGGGCAGCCCCGGGGCCCATTGAGTCATGCCGGACCCCGTCATTCTCCGAGGCGGGTGGCGCGACTCACGCCTGGCCGATTTTTTAGGGGGCTGGAGAATTTGGAGGACGGCGGGGGAGGGATTCACGCCGACCTCCAGCGATTCTCCGATCCAGCGGGGGGTCGGAGAATCCCGCCCCATTTGTTCAATGTGTGTATTTAAAAACTGAGAGAAATCGACACCTCTCTCCTTCACACATCAGCTGAAGAGTTACAGAGAAACTGGGAAAAAAACAATGAAAACGCAAATTGATTTGTTGACATATATGAGATTTACAAGTGCTATTGATCCAGAATACTGCAGGTTGCAAACACTTGTACATACACACATTAAATAAATAGATTTTCAGTTGAAATTTTAAGACTTGATTGAGTGTTGGAGCCACAAATTGTAACTGTTCCAAACCTGCACTGATGTCATGAATAAGGCATGTCCCCTGGTTATATTAGCAGAAGTAGGATTGACCTTATAATAAATATGAGAAATGCCAATCAAAAGATTTCCCCCAAAAGTAAAGGATTGACCTTGTAAAGGATCAGTTTCTGTTTCGTGGAAATCAATACGGGTATACAGAATAGAATCCAAGCTGATGTTTCAATGCATTACTGAGGGAGTGCTCCATTAACAGGAGTGCTATCTTTCAGATGAGACCAGCCCAGATAGTTGTTATGCTACTGGGTGAACAACCCAGAGGTCTGAACTAATGATTTGAAGACGTGAGTTCAAATCCTACCATCGCAGCTATTGGAATTTAAATTCAATTAACTGACAAAATCTGGAATTGAAAGTTAATCTCAGTGATGGTTTGCATGGGCGAGATTTTATGGTTTACAGTGAGGTGAGGAAGATGCACCCAGAAGTGTATGATGCGCTCACTCCTTCTCCCGCCATCTCATCAAGCATGGAGCAATAGAGTACGAGAGTAAGCTTGCAGAAAACATAAACTCTGACTCCAAATGTTCCTATAGACATGTGAAGAGAAAAAGACTGATGAAGACAAATGTAGGTCCTTTACAGTTAGAATCAGGTGAACTCATAATTCGCAACAAAGAGATGGCAGGCCAGTTGAACAAATACTTTGGATCTGTCGTCACTAAGGAGAACACAAATAACCTTCTGGAAATACTAGGAGACAGAGGGTCTAGCATGAAGGAGGAACTGAAGGAAATCCTTATTAGTCAAGAAATTGTATTGGGGAAATTGATGGGATTAAAACCTGATGAGTCCCCAGGGCCTGATGCTCTGCATCCCTGAGTACTTAAGGAAGTGGCCCTAGAAATAATGGATGCATTAGTGATCATTAGCAGCCTATAGACTCTGAAAGTTCAAATGGATTGGAGGGTAGCTAATGGAACCCCACTTTTTTTTTTAAAAGGAGAGAGAGAGAGAACAAGGAATTAAAGACCGGTTAGCCTGACATTGGTGGTGGGGAAAATACTGGAGTCAATTATTAAGGATGAAATAACTGAGCATTTGGAAAGCAGGGACAGGATCGGTCCAAGGTTTCACTAAAGCGAGATCATGCTTGACAAATCTGGAATTATTTGAGGATGTGACCAGTAGAGTGGACAAGGGTGAACCAGTGGATGTTGTGTATCTGGACTTTCAAAAGGCTTTTGACAAGGCCCCACACAAGAGATTAGTGAGCAAAATTAAAGCTCATAGTTTTGGGGGTAAGGTCTAGATGTGGATAGAGAACTGGTTGGCAGATAGGAATAAATGGTTCCTTTTCAGAGTGGCAGGCAGTGACTAGTGGGGTACCACAGTGTTCAGTGCTGGGACTCCGATTGTTCACAATATACATTAATGATTTGGACGAAGGAATTGCATGCAATATCTCCAGATTTGCGAACGGCACTAAGCAGTGTGTGCTGTGAGGAAGATGCAAAGAGGCTGCAGGGTGACTAGAGCAGGCTAGCTGAGGGCAAATACTTGCCGAATGGAATATAATGTGAGTAAATGTGAGGTTATCCACTTTGGTGGCAAAAACAGGAAGGCAGATTATTATCTTAATGATGGCAGTTTAGGAAAAGGGGAAGTGCAATGTGACCTGGGTGTCATGGTGGAACAGTCGCTGAAGGTTGACATGCAGGTACATACAAAGCTAATGGCATGCTGGTCTTCATAGCTAGAGGATTTGTGTATTGGAGTAGGGGTGTCTTGCTGTAGGTATACAGGGCCTTGGTGAGGCCATTCATTGAGTATTGTGTGCAGTTTTGGTCTCCTGGTTTGAGGATGGACATTTATGCTATTGAGGGAGTCCAGCAAAGGTTCATCAGACTAATTCTCAGGATAGCAGGACTGACATATGAAGAAAGACTGGATCAACTGGGCTTGTACTCACTGGAGTTTAGAATAATGAGAGGGGATCTCATAGAAACATATAAAATCCTGATGGGATTGGACAGGTTAGATGTAGGAAGAACGCTCCCGATGTTGAGACATCCAGAACTAGGGTCACAGCCTAAGAATAAAGGATAAGCCATTCAGGACTGAGATGGGGAAGAACTTCTTCTCTCAGGGAGTTGTGAAGTTGTGGAATTCTCTACCACAGAAAGCTGTTGGGACCAGTTCGTTGGATATATTCAAGAGGGTGCTGGACGCGGCAGTTGCGGCTAAAGGAATCAAGGGATATGGAGAGCAAGCGAGAGTGGAATACTGAATTTGCATGATCAGCCATGATCATATTGAATGGTGGTGCAGGCTCGACGGGCCGAATGGCCTACTCCTGCACCTATTTTCTATGTTTCTATGTTGGAGCCAATTAGCAGCCACCTGTGCCAAGGCAATCAAATATTCTTTGGAATTTGTGGAAGGTGCTGCATGAATACAACTCTTTCACTCTTTAAAATGTTGCACAAAGCTCAGAAAGTTACAATAAAAGACAAGTAGGCGTGACTCACCACATGTACCAATAAGGTTACCGCTAAAAGTAGTGAGGCCATTTTTACCTCTCCTGCCCTGAATCTTGTGCAAGAGTGTTGCCCCACAGGCGCGAATAGTCATCAGGGGTGGAATTCTCCCCCAACGGCGCGATGTCCGCCGACTGGCGCCAAAAACGGCACCAATCAGACGGGCATCGTGCCGGCCCAAAGGTGCGGAATGCTCTGCATCTTTGGGGGCCGAGCCCCAACATTGAGGGGCTAGGCCGACGCCGGAGGGATTTCCGCCCCCCAGCTGGCGGAAATGGCGTTTGTTGCCCCGCCAGCTGGCGCGGAAATGCGGCGCTTGCGCGGGAGCGTCAGCGGCCGCCGACAGTTTCCCGTGCATGCGCAGTGGGGAGAGTCACTTCCTCCTCCACCATGGTGGAGACCGTGGCGGAGGCGGAAGGGAAAGAGTGCCCCCACAGCACAGGCCCGCCCGCGGATCGGTGGGCCCCGATCGCGGGCCAGGCCACCATGGGGGCACCCCCCGGGGTCAGATCGCCCCACGCCCCCCCCCAGAACCCCGGAGCCCGCCCACGCCGCCTGGTCCCGCTGGTAAATACCAGCTTTGATTTACGCCGGCGGGACAGGCAATTTCTGGGCGGGACTTCGGCCCATCCGGGCCGGAGAATTGAGCGGGGTGTCCCGCCAACCGGCGCGGCCCGATTCCCGCCCCCGCCCAATCTCCGGTACCGGAGACTTCGGCGGGGGCTGGGGCGGGATTCACGGCGTGACGCCCCTGATGTTGTGCTCAAGTGGTGTGTTTCACATGAGCAAGCAAACCTTCCCTCTGCTCTGCTCCAATAGTGAGCCAGCCCAACCTCAGAAATGTAACTACTACGATGCCAGGGTGATATTTCCCACTTGCCAAACATGAGTTTTATTGACTGAGCCTGCTGTGTTAGTGCAGTGGGCCATATTCGTTAGGAAATGGATTGAGTCTGTTTGAAACATTTCAGAAACGACCTTCAGAGCCTGAGCTGGATTCAAGCCCATTTCCTGAATGTGAAAGGATGCGGAAAATGTGTATCTTTTAGAATCATAGAATCGTACAGCATTGAAGACCATTCGGCCCCCATGCCTCGAGCAATAATTTGAAGCAACTACCTATCAGTCCCGCTTCGCTGCTCTTTCCTCATAGCCCTGATTTTTTTTCCTTTCAAGTATATTAACATTTCAATTTCCTTTTGAAAGCATTACAACATAGAACATAGAATATACAGTGCAGAAGAAGGCCAATCGGCCCATCGAGTCTGCACCAACCCATTTAGGCCCTTACGTCCACCCTATCCCTGTAAAACCAATAACCCCTCTCAACATTTTTTGGTCTCTAAGGGCAATTTATCATGGTCAATCCACCTAACCTGCACATCTTTGGACTGTGGGAAGAAACCGGAGCACCCAGAGAAAACCCTCGCAGACACGGGGAGAACGTGCAAACTTCACACAGACCCAGCGGGGAATCGAACCTGGGACCCTGGCGCTGTGAAGCAACTGTTCTAACCACTTGTGCTATCGTGCTGCCCGTGCTGTTATTGAATCTGCTTCCACCATCCTTTCAGGCAGCTCCTTCCTGATCTCTCACTGGCCCGAATCTTTCAGAAGATGGAGTCTCTCTTCCCTTCATCGAAGAGTTGCCGGGGAACACATTTCCACTGACTCCGACTGCCCCACAACCATTTCATGCTGAAATGAGTGTCAATTGGCTTTGGCAGGGCTTCTGCCCTTCACTCAGGAGAGGAAATCGCGCTTTAGAGAGCTGCCTGCTGTGGTGATATGCCTGTGCACAGTTCTCCATATAGTTAACAATGTGACCTCCAACCAACTGGTGGCGACAGAAATCTCTCACGTGACCCGTCAGTTGGTAGTAAGTCGTACAAGAAGATAGTCGCACTTAGAGTAGCTCCAGGAGGATTCACTGAATTAATTTAGTAGCCATTATCTGTATTATCGTATGTTAGAATAAGGCCAGCAGCGCGGGTTCAATTCCCGTACCAGTTTACCCGAACAGGCGCCAGAATGTGGCGATTAGGGGCTTTTCACAGTAACTTCATACTTGTGACAATAAAAGATTATTATTATTATTAGTTATCTTTCCACGTGATTGTTAATAAATCATCTTTATGGTTAAACAACTAGATGTACTGTGTACATCATTACAATGGTTATATCACAGAACACAACACCTGCCAATCTGACAAAAGCTGCTGCGGATTGAAGAGGAAATTTAGAAAGATTGTATTGGAAATGTTTATTATTGAGTTTTCATATTTTATATCCAACAAAGTATAAAATATACATATTATCAGAAAAATAACATGCAAAACCAACACGTATATTACAAGCGAGCATCTTCATAACAACGACTGTGGCCGTGATTCCCCTTTAACCGGCATACAGATTTTCCATTCCCCAATGTGGCCGAGACCCATATCTACAGGCATTTATATAGAATTTGGTTTAAGCCTTAGCTTGCCATCAGACTGGTCCATTGCGGCTTTGTCCCTCTTGCTCGTACCTCACTTTCCTTTTTGTTTACCTTCACCCCGCCACCGCAACCACCCCCCCCCCTCCATCCCCCACCTACCGCACCCCACCTCCCTTGCTCTACTGGTTGCTGACTATGAACAGGTCTTGAAACAGGTTAATGAACGGCTTCCACATCCTATGGAAGCCTTCTTGCAATCCGCGGATGGCAAATTTTATTTTCTCCATCCTGAGAAATTCCACCAGGCCGGACAACCCGTCTGCAGCCTTGGGTGCTGCTGCTGATCGCCAGCCGAGCAGGATTCTCCGGCGGGTGATCAAGGAGGCAAAGGCTAAGGTGTCGGCCCCCTTCCCCATGAAAAACTCTGGCTATTCTGATACCCCAAAGACCGTCACCTTTGGGCATGGCTCCACCCTCACTTCCGCAAACCTGGACATTGCCTCAAAGAAGGAGGTCCAATACCCTCTGGGGCAAGCCCAGAACATGCGGGTGTAGTTAGCCGAGCCTCCCTGGTACAGTTCGCATTTGTCCTCCACCTCCAGGAAGAACCTGCTCATTAGAGTTCTGGTTAGGTGCACTCTGTGCACCACCTTTAGCTGTGTTAGACTCACTCCTGCGCACATGGAGGTGAAGTTAAGGAGTGAGATGGGCCTGTAGGACCAGCACTCCATCGGATCTTTGTCCTTTTTGGGGATCAGCGATACTGAGGTATGGGCCAGTGTTGGTGTTGGTGGCAGGGTGCCCCTCAGAAGCGTGTCTCCGGATATCTCCCGCTGATGCGGGGCCAGTACTGATGTGGAAATCCATCTGGTCCCAGCACCTTCCCCATCTGCATAGAGTTGATACGCTCCATGTCCTCTCCCAGTTCTACTGGTGCTTCCAGTCCGGTCTCTTTTCTTCCCCCACGACCGGCATGTCCAGTCGTCGAGGAACTGTTTCATCTCCGAGTCCACCTCCGGGGATTCAGAGGTCTACAGCCCTCAGTAGAAGGTTACAAAGGCTTTGTTAATCTTTTCTGGTTCAGCGACTAGCTTGCCACTTCTCTCTTTAACCTGAGCTATTTCCCTCATGGCTGCCTTCCTCCTTAGTTGGTGAGCCAGCAGGCAGCTGGCTTTGTCCCCATGTTCATAGAAGGTCCCCCGTGTCTGGCGGAGCTGGTTGACTGCTTTCTGGGTAGAAAGCAGGTCAAAGTCCATTTGCAACTTTTTCCTCTCCACCAGCAGTTACACAGTTAGGCCATGGAATACTGCTGGCTCACCTCCAGTATGGGGTCGACCAGCTGTTGCTTGGCCAGCCTCCCCTCCCTGTCTTTGCGCGCGTTGAATGCAATAATTTCCTCCTTATCGCCGCCTTCAGCGTCCTCCAGAATGTGGAGGGTGAGACCTCCGCATTCTGGTTGTTGGTTCCATACCCGTCTATGGCCTATGATACCCGATCACAAAAAGCCTTATCGACAAGGATAGCTGTGTCCAGCCTCCATGGGGGACATTGAACCCGACCCGTCTCCAATCTCACATCCACGTATTGTGGAAAATGGTTGAAGATTACAATTGTTAATATTCTGCTTCCACTACCCCTGGAAACACCAATTTCCCCAATACAAAGAAGTCAATCCTTGAGTAGGCATTGTGGACCTGGGAGAAGAAGGAAAATTACTTCTCCCCTGGGTGTGTGAACCTCTGTGGGTCCACTGCCCCATCTGCTCCATGAAGGTGTTGAGCTCCTTTGACGTATTTGTAAGTTTCCCCGATTTGGAGCTGGATCTGTCGGTCTGTACGTAGTTAAGTCCCTCCCCCATAATGAGTCGCTATGTATCTATGTTGCCGATTTCTGCCATGGTTTTATTTATGAATTCCGCTGGGAGCGTGAATGAGGACAATTGGTGCTCCTTCCAGAGCAGAACAAACCATGTCATACTGCCCCCCTCGTCTGTAACCGTCTTTGTCACCTTGAATGCTGTCCTCGTGTTCAGTAGTATGGCAACCCCCCTAGCCCTCGTCCTGTAAAATGATTGGCATTTCTGACCCATCGAGCTCTTTCTTACCCGCAGTTGGTCCTTCTCCCTTAGGTGTGTCTCCTGGAGGGAGAGAACTTCGACCCTCAGTCTTTTCAGATGGGCGAAGACTCTATCTTTTCACCGAGCTGTTAAATCCCCTGACATTCCAAGTGACTTTCCTGATGGGGGATTTCTGTCTCCCCTCCTGTGGGATCAACCGTACTTACCTTTTGGACGTGCCCCTGCCCTTCGGGTTTCCCTTTGCCCAGGGGCCATCCAAGATAGCCGTTCTTGGTGTTGCTGTCTTCACTGCCACCATGTGCGATCTGTTGTAGCATGCATTTTACCTATATTCCCTCCCCTCTCCCCCTTGGTTCCCTTCTTGAGGCTGTACTCCCCTCTTGTCTTCCCCCTTTCCGTGCCCCTGTGGGCCCCCCCTTCTTCCTTTTTGCATCTTCCCCCCATTTTCTAGCCCTGTTGCCCTCCCCCCCCACCTGTCATGTTCTCCCCCCCCCCCCCCCCACTTTCCCCTCCACCTGTTTCTGCACCTCTCTGCTCTCACCCCCTCTTTCCTGGTACTTAACGTTTGGTCAAAAGCGAAGCAGTTCTGACCCGCGCAAATGTCTTTCTTTTTGAAACAAGGTTGTCGTCACTGTTGCCGCTGTTGTTGCTGCTTCCCCAGCTCGTTTCTGCACACAAACTCCTCCACCTCGGCCGGCATGGTGAAGTAGAAGTCCTTCCCCTGGAAGGTTAACCACAGATTGGCTGGGTGCTACATCCCAAATCACACTCCACTCTTGTACAAGGTCGCTTTGGCTGTATTAAATTTGGCGTGGCACTTGGCTAAGTCTGCACCAATGTCTTGGTAAACTCGGATTGAATGACCTTCCCACTGGCAGGAAGGAGGTTGTTCAATTCAGGATCTTCTCCTGATCCTTCACTATTCCGGCTCTTGGCGGTTCCCCCACTTTAGGCTTCGGTCGGAGTGACCTGTGGCCTCTGTCACCGGGGGTTTGATTTTTTTATTTTTATTTTTAAAAATGTACTTTATTCATAAAATTTATCATAATGCAGTTCTCCCTTCCGACCAGGTTACCCAGCATCCAGCCGTATATTCTGTGGGGTTCTTTGACACTGGGTTCTGTGTGATCCCTTTCTCAGTTGTGGTGAGCAAGCCAACTTTTCCCAGACTCCTCCTCAGTCTCTTCTCACTGCTGCCCTCTGTTGGATGACTTCAGAATTTTAGAAAGATGCCGGAGCCTACATACCACCAACAGAAACCAATGTAAGTTTTCAGGGTCCCAGGAAGGGGAGAGTGTGGAAGGATTGAGGAGGCGCAAAAGGAGTGATAATGGTGTCAGGGTAGAGACTGGGCTGGGGAGGGAGATCCAAAGACTACTGGATACTGCAGGGCGGCACGGTGGCACAGTGGTTAGCACTGCTGCCTCACAGCTCCAAGGTCCCAGGTTCAGTTCCCGCCTCGTGTGATTGTCTGTGTGGAGTGTGCACTTTCTCCTCCGGGTGCTACGGTTTCCTCCCACTGTCCAAATATGTGCAGGTTAGGTGGATTGGCCATGATCAATTGTCCCTTAGTGTCCAAAAGGTTAAGTTAGATGGGGTTACTGGGTAAAGGATTTAGGGTGTAGGGCTAATCCTAGGTAGGGTACCCTTTCAGAGGCTTGGGCTGACTTGATGGACCGAATGGCCTCCTTCTGCACTGTCGTGATTCTATTAAGCGGGAGGAGTGGGCACCCATAGTTAGAAGGGGGCTTCTGACAGAGGCACCACCCCCCCCCCCCCCAACCTCCTGCCCAAAAAGGCCGTATAGTGGCACAGTGGTTATCACTGTTGCCTCCCAGCAGCAGGGACCAGAGTTCAATTCCGGCCTCAGGTGAGTGGCTGTGCGGAGTCAGCACGTTCTCCCCATGTCTGCGTGAATTTCCTCGGGGTGCTCTGATTTCTCTCCACAGTCCAAAAATGTGAAGATTAGGTGGATTAGCCAGGCGAAATTGCCCCTTAGTGTCCAGAAGGTTAGGTGGGGTACCGGGTTATAGGGTGTGGGCCTAGGAGGGGACGCTCTTTTGGAGCGTTGGAGCAGACTTGATGTACCAAGTAGCCTCCTTCTGCACTATAAGGATTCTATGAAATTTAAGGCCAGTTTATTTTTGAGCATCCCCCATGCTATTCTGTCTATCTACTCTCCAATGCCCTTTGTCATTTTGAATGCCTCTATTCAAACTCCCTTTAATCTTCTCTGTTCTATCAAGAGCAACCCCAGTGTTTCTAGTCTCTGTGTATGGTGGAACAGCTCCAATACTAAAAATATATCCATAATCGCAGACATTGTATGCCCAGCTGTCAGCAGTACAGTGACAACGGCTGATGGTGATGCCAGGAAGGAAACCTCAGAGTTGTTGAAGCTGGTGACAGCTCCAAGAACTTGAAATCGTGAGAAGTGGTCAAAACAAACATCTTTATTAAAACTACATAATTGCAGCACTGTCATATGCCGTGGAGACAAGGGCATAAAAAGACAGGAACATTATTAAATTACTTACACTGTCATTAAATGAGAAGCATCTTAAAAATAAAACCAATTCATTTTGCCCCACGTAAGCAGTCTGGAAAATAGCACAGATGAAAGACATAATAACAAAACCCAAATGCCACTGAAGTCGTAGGTTAAAAAAAAAAAGCTTTTTTAATCTTGGTGAAAATGCTCAGGGAAGGACCAAGCCCCAGAAAGCTGAAAGGCTTACGGAAGACAATGGGACAGGTAGTGCTGGAGCACTGTTAGATGACCCTGAGTTTGTAGATTGCAAAGAGGGGAGCACTGCAGCAGCTGAGATCCGCCATTTTGTCAAAGCAGCCATAGCCCGGGTCCCCAGCAACAGCAAGAAACAAAGGAGATGGCCAAAACGTTACACGGAAAGTCAGGGCGATGATGGAGCTCTTGAGAGCTTCCGGGCGAATGAAGATGAAGCAATAGAGCCGTGTGTAGTTTGGTTAGAGAAGCAGAGAGACTCAATCCCCAGAGCAATAAGGCTGATCTAATGTTAAAATATTACGCTGACAAGCATCTCTACAGTGTTCTGCAGGCCAGATCAAATTGACAACTGCCATGAATTGGATTGAACCATGGTGAAATAGGATTACAAAATATCCTGTACAGCATTGTACTGAAAGGGAAAAGAACTAAGTATCAGGAGGATTAGTTCTTGGAATCCAGGCCTGTCAGAATGATTGTGATTGAGCGTGGTAGTGTGGCCGATTAAGATTCCACTTCATCTGGGTGAGTGAATTCTAATCCCACCGCTAACAAAAGTTGCACAATGTGACCTGTGTAGCTAACAGGATGCAATCCCCAATTTATGGGCAGCACGGTGGCACAGTGGTTAGCCCTGCTTCCTCACAGTGCCAGGGACCCAGGTTTGATTCTAACCTTGGGTCACTGTCTGTGCAGAGTCTGCATGATCACCCTGTGCTCCGTGGGTTTCCCCCGGGTGCTCCGGTTTCCTCCAACAATCCAAAGATGTGCAGGTTAGGCGGATTGGCCATGCTAAATTGCCCCTTAGTGTCCAAAGATTTGGTGGGGTTTCAGGGATAGGATGGGGGAACAGGCCTAGGTAGGGTGCTCTATCAGAGGGCCGATTGGCCTCCTTTTGCGCTGCAGGGTTTCTATGGATACTATAGGTTCTATGGAAGTGGGAGGAAAGAGGAGCAGGGTGACCAACATTTGGGGAGAAAATGAAAGGATACACTGGCATGAGGGTCTCTGTGAGCAGGGATGTGGGAACGCTGCCAGAGCTCTGGCTGTGGGCAAACAGAGGGGGACAGGGGCTTCACTGCGATATCGCAACATGCAAAAGCCTGAATTATAGATAAATAGTGTCCCTATAACATGCAACTTGGGGACAAAAACACTAAAATGAGGGAGAGTTGGTCACCCTCTGACAAATCAACATCTGACATGTGGGAGGCTTTCAAGTGTCAGTTAAAAGGAATTCAGGACTCTATCAAAGGTGAATTCTAGCAGTAGAGGGAACAACTTTGAAAAGATCTACCAAGGCCATTGAAGAAGCAGGGACGAGGCTTCTGGTGGCGGCCATGGAGGAGTAGGTTGCGCATTCGGCAGGTCCCGTCTGGAGCCGACTCTCAGACCTTTTTCAGGAGTGCCCATAGACTTTTGGGGGCAGACTGGTGAAGCAAACACTGCCAACTTCTATGAAACGGACCAGAAGTGTAACGGCCAAAGGAGCGGCACTGGAGCAACGGGAGAAGCGAGGGGAAGAAAACAAAATGGCGGCGGCCAGGGACAAAGGGGAGCTGCAGGAGTTCATCAAGCGCAGCTTCGAGGAGCAGCGCAAGGAGATGCGCAAAGAGATGTTGGCGTCTATGCTTTCGGCAATTGAAGGACTCGGGATCACGCAGAAGGCCCACGAAGCTAAGATCCAGGAGGTACAGAAAAAAGTCAGTCAGAACGAGGACGAGCTCGTTGCCCTGGCGGTGAGAGTGGAGCAGAACGAGGCGCTACACAAGAGGTGGGCGGGAAGACTTGAAGACCTGGAGAACAGGTCGAGGAGAAAGAATCTGCAAATCCTGGGTCTCCCTGAGGGAGTGGAGGGGGCTGATGCCGGGGCATACGCGAGCACGATGCTCGAGGCAATGGTGGGCACGAAGACCCCTTCGAGGCTGCTGGAGTTGGACGGGGCACACCGGATGCTGGCGAAGAAGCCCCAGGCAAATGAGCCGCCAAGGGCGATGGTGGTGAGGTTCCACCGGTTCACGGACAGAGAGTGGGTCCTGAGATGGGCCAAGAAGGAGCGGAGCAGTAAGTGGGACAATGCAGAGATCCGAATATACCTGGACTGGAGCAGGAAGGTTGCAAAGCGGAGAGCGGGTTTCAACCGGGCCAAAGTGGCGTTGTACCGGAAAGAAGTGAAATTCAGAATGCTGCAGCCAGCGCGACTGCGGGTCACATACAAGGGCCAACACTATTACTTTGAAACGCCTGAAGAGGCGTGGACCTTTGTACAAGCCAAAAAGTTGGACTCTAACTGAGGGTTTGTGAGGGTGGGGGGGGTGTTTTGGGGTTTGATGTGTGATGGTTGTTGTATATAGGGGGTCAATCACGCGCAGGAAATGTTACATCGGCTGGGGGAGAGAGACAAGGCCGTGACAGGAGCGGCGCCAGAGGGGGCGGAGCGGGCTTTGGAAAGCGCGGGGTTTTTTCCCGCGCGCGGGAAGAAAGGCGGGGAGGGGAACGAAGGAATGCATATGGATTGGGAGACTCCCACGCGGGGATGTCAATGGGACGGCGGGGGAAGCCGGGGCCAGCAGGCGTCAGCTGACTTACGGGAGTGACATGGGGGGAGCAAAGAAGCTAGACAGGGGTCTAGCAGGGGGAGGGGAGGAGGGGACGGGGGGGAAAAGGGTTGCTGCTGCACTGGCTGAAAGGGAATGGGACACAGAAGAGGTGGTCGGGACGGGGGTCCCCCCTCTGGGGGACTGGAGGGTGAGGGAGGCGTGGACACGGGACTGGCCCAGAAAAAGAGATGGCTAGTCGGCGGGGGTGGGGGGGGTGAGAGCCCCTCCAATCCGGCTGATAACGTGGAATGTGAGGGGCCTGAATGGGCCGGTGAAGAGGGCTCGAGTGTTCGCGCACTTAAAGGGACTGAAGGCGGACGTAGCCATGCTCCAAGAGACACATCTGAAGGTGGCGGACCAGGTCAGGTTAAGAAAGGGATGGGTAGGACAGGTATTCCACTCGGGACTGGACGCGAAGAATAGAGGGGTGGCAATATTGGTGGGAAAGCGGGTGTCATTTGAGGCCAAGACTATTGCAGCGGACAATGGAGGGCGATATGTAATGGTGAGCGGTAGGCTGCAAGGGACGTGGGTGGTGTTGGTAAACGTATACGTCCCGAACTGGGATGATGCAGGATTCATGAAGCGCATGTTGGGGCGCATTCCGGACCTGGAGATAGGAGGCCTGATAATGGGAGGGGACTTCAATACAGTGTTGGATCCAGCACTGGACCGCTCCAAATCAAGGACTGGAAAGAGGCCGGCGGCGGCCAAGATACTTAGGGGGTTTATGGATCAGATGGGGGGAGTGGACCCATGGCGGTTTGCAAGGCCGCAGGCCAGGGAATTTTCTTTCTTCTCCCATGTACACAAAGCCTACTCCTGGATAGATTTCTTTGTTCTGGGTAGGGTGCTCATCCCGAGGGTGGAGGGGACGGAGTATTCGGCTATAGCCGTTTCGGACCATGCCCCGCACTGGGTGGAACTGGAGCTGGGTGAGGAGAGGGACCAACGCCCGTTGTGGCGGCTGGATGTGGGACTGCTGGCGGACGAGGTGGTGTGTGGGAAGGTGAGGGGGTGTATCGAAAGGTACTTGGAGGCCAACGACAACGGGGAGGTGGGGGTGGTATGGGAGGCGTTGAAGGCGGTGATCAGGGGAGAGCTAATTTCCATTAGGGCTCATAGGGAGAAGACAGAGGGTATGGAAAGGGAGAGGTTAGTGGGGGAGATTTTGAGAGTGGACAGGAGAGACGCAGAGGCCCCGGAGGAAAGATTACTTGGGGAAAGACGACGGCTCCAGACGGAGTTTGACCTGTTGACCACAGCGAAGGCGGAGGCACAGTGGAGGAAAGCGCAGGGGGCGACCTACGAGTATGGGGAGAAGGCTAGTCGGATGCTGGCACACCAGCTCCGTAAGAGGATGGCAGCGAGGGAAATAGGGGGAGTCAAAGATGGAAGGGGAGCCACGGTTCGGAGTGCAACAAAAATAAACAAGGTATTCAAGGCCTTTTATGAAGAGCTGTGCAGATGCCAGCCCCCAGCGGGGGAAGAGGGGATGAGGCGATTCCTAGATCAGCTGAGATTCCCGAGGGTGGAGGAGCAAGAGGTGGCTGGTTTGGGGGCACCAATTGGGTTGGAGGAGCTGAGCAAGGGTTTGGGGAGCATGCAGGCGGGGAAGGCCCCGGGACTGGACGGATTCCCAGTGGAGTTCTACAGGAAGTACGCAGACCTGTTGGCCCCGCTACTGGTGAGGACCTTTAATGAGGCAAGAAAGGAGGGGACCCTGCCCCCGACAATGTCGGAAGCGACAATTTCTTTGATCCTAAAGCGGGACAAGGACCCACTGCAATGTGGATCGTACAGGCCGATCTCGCTCCTCAATGTGGATGCAAAGTTGCTGGCAAAAGTGCTGGCCACGAGGATCGAGGACTGTGTCCCGGGGGTAATCCACGAGGACCAGACGGGATTTGTAAAGGGCAGGCAACTAAACACCAATGTGCAGCGGCTCTTAAACGTGATAATGATGCCATCGGAGGAGAGAGAGGCGGAGATAGTGGCAGCTTTGGACGCGGAGAAGGCTTTTGACCGAGTAGAGTGGGAGTACCTCTGGGAGGTGCTGCATAGGTTTGGGTTCGGTGTAGGGTTTATCAATTGGGTTAAGCTCCTTTACAGAGCCCCGATGGCGTGTGTAGTGACGAACCGGCGGAGGTCGGAGTACTTTCGACTGTACCGAGGGACGAGGTAGGGGTGCCCCCTGTCCCCCCTGTTGTTCGCATTGGCGATCAAACCATTGGCCATGTCATTGAGGGAGTCTAATAAATGGAGAGGGGTGGTCCGAGGGGGAGAAGAGCATCGGGTGTCGCTATATGCGGATGACCTGTTGCTGTACGTGGCGGATTCAATGGAGGGGATGGTGGAGGGAGGTCATGTAGACTCTAAGGGAGTTTGGGGAGTTTTCGGGCTATAAGCTCAATGTAGGGAAGAGTGAGCTCTTTGTATTACAGGCGGGGGACCAAGAAAGAGGGATAGGGGACCTACCGCTGAGGAGGGCGGAGGGGAGCTTTCGGGATCTGGGGATCCAGATAGCCAGGAGTTGGGTGACCCTACATAAACTGAATCTGGCGAGGTTGGTGGAGCAAATGGAGGAGGATTTCAAAAGATGGGACATGTTGCCGCTCTCGCTGGCGGGTAGAGTGCAGTCGGTCAAAATGGTGGTCCTTCCGAGGTTTCTGTTTGTGTTTCAGTGCCTTCCCATCGTGATCACTAAGGCCTTTTTTAAGAGAGTAGGCAGGAGTATTATGGGGTTTGTGTGGGCGAATAAAACCCCGAGAGTAAGGAGAGGGTTCCTGGAACGCAGTAGGGACCGAGGAGGGTTGGCGCTGCCAAACCTGGGGAGCTACTACTGGGCAGCAAATGTGGCGATGATCCGCAAGTGGGTTATGGAGGGAGAGGGGGCGGCATGGAAGAGGATGGAGATGGCGTCCTGTGAAGGAACGAGCCTGGGGGCGTTGGTGACGGCACCGCTGCCGCTCTCGCCGACAAAGTATACCACGAGCCCGGTGGTGGTGGCAACGCTAAGTTTCTGGGGCCAGTGGAGACGGCACCGGGGTGCAATGGGAGCATCGGTGTGGTCCCCGATCAGGGGTAACCACCGGTTTGTCCCAGGGAAGATGGACTGGCATCGGGCGGGGATTGGAAGAATGGGGGACCTGTTCATCGACGGGACGTTTGCGAGCCTAGGGGCACTGGAGGAGAAGTTCGAGTTACCCCCAGGAAATGCCTTTAGATATATGCAGGTGAGGGCTTTTGTGAGGCGACAGGTGAGGGAATTCCCGTTGCTCCCGGCACAAGAAGTTCAAGATAGGGTGATCTCGGGTGTATGGGTCGGGGAGGGCAAGGTGTCGGAAATACACCAGGAGTTGAAAGAAGAGGGGGACGCGCTGGTAGAAGAGTTGAAGGGTAAATGGGAGGAGGAGCTGGGGGAGGAGATCGAGGAAGGTCTGTGGGCTGATGCCCTAGGTAGGGTTAATTCCTCCTCCTCGTGTGCCAGGCTCAGCGTGATACAATTTAAGGTGGTCCACAGAGCGCACTTGACGGGGGTGAGGTTGAGTAGGTGCTTTGGGGTAGAGGACAGATGTGGAAGGTGCTCAGGGAGCCCGGCGAACCATGTCCATATGTTTTGGTCATGCCTGGCACTGGAGGGGTTCTGGAGAGGAATGGCGGGAGCAACATCTCAGGTGGTGAAAGTCCGGGTCAAGCCAAGCTGGGAGCTAGCAATATTTGGAGTAGTGGACGAACCGGGAGTGCAGGAGGCGAAAGAGGCCGGCATTCTGGCCTTTGCGTCCCTAGTAGCCCGGCAAAGGATCTTGCTAATGTGGAAGGAGGCGAAGCCCCCCAGCCTGGAGGCCTGGATAAATGATATGGCCGGGTTCATAAAGTTGGAGAGGATTAAGTTCGCCTTGAGAGGGTCTGCGCAGGGGTTCTACAGGCGGTGGCAACCGTTCCTAGACTATCTCGAGGAGTGTTAGAGGAAGGTCGGTCAGCAGCAGCAGCAGCCTTGGGGGGGGGTGTGTGGAGGGGACGTCCTGGGAGGGGGGGGACGGGGAGGGGGGGAGGGGGGGCTGCCTGGGAGGGTGGATGAGCAAGAGATAACATGAAGGGTTGGGGAAACTGGCACGTACGGGTGAGGGCCAGTGTACAAAGCTGTGTAAATATATCATTTTGCCATGTATATATCTTGCTCTGCGCGATTTCTCGGGTTTTTTTGTTACGGGGGGGGGGGGCGTTATTGTTTGTAAGGGAGAAAAATTGTGTTAAAAAACTTTAATAAATATATATATTTTTTAAAATAAAAGGAATTCAGGACCGGCATGTTCCTGTGAGGAAGGAGGATAAATACAGCAAATTTCGGGAACCTTGGATAACGAGAGATTTTGTAGGCCTCGTCAAAAAGCAAAAGGAGGCATTTGTCAGGGCTTGAAGGCTGAGAACAGACGAAGCCTGCGTGGAATATAAGGAAAGTAGGAAGGAACTTAAGCAAGGAGTCAGGAGGGCTAGAAGGGGTCACAAAGAGTCATTGGCAAATAGGGTTAAGGAAAATCCCAAGGCTTTTTACACGTGCCTAAAAAACAAGAGGGTAGCCAGGGAAAGGGTTGGCCCACTGAAGGATAGACAAGGGAATCTATGTGTGGAGCCAGAGGAAATGGGCGAGGTACTAAATGAATACTTTGCATCAGTATTCACCAAAGAGAAGGAATTGGTGGATGTTGAGTCTGGAGAAGGGTGTGTAGATAGCCTGGGTCACATTGAGATCCAAAAAGACGAGTTGTTGGGGGTCTTAAAAATATTAAGGTAGATAAGTCCCCAGGGTCTGATGGGATCTACCCCAGAATACAGAATACTGAGGGAGGCTAGAGCGGAAATTGCTGAGGCCTTGACAGAAATCTTTGAATCCTCACTGCCTTCAGGTGTTGTCCCGGAGGACTGGAGAATAGCCAATGTTGTTCCTTTGTTTAAGAAGGGTAGCAAGGATAATCCAGGGAACTACAGGCCGGTGAGCCTTACGTCAGTGGTAGGGAAATTACTGGAGAGAATTCTCCGAGACAGGATCTACTCCCATTTGGAAGCAAATGGATGTATTAGTGAGAGGCAGCATGGTTTTGTGAAGGGGAGGTCGTGTCTCACTAACTTGATAGAGTTTTTCGAAGAGGTCACAAAGATGATTGATGCAGGTAGGGCAGTGGATGTTGTCTATATGGACTTCAATAAGGCCTTTGACAAAGTCCCTCATGGTAGACTGGTACAAAAGGTGAAGTCACACGGGATCAGGGGTGAGCTGGCAAGGTGGATACAGAACTGGCTAGGTCATATATGGCAGAGAGCAGCAATGGAAGGGTGCTTTTCTAATTGGAGGGCTGTGACTAGTGGTGTTCCACAAGGATCAGTACTGGGACCTTTGCTGTTCGTAGTACATATAAATGATTTGGAGGAAAATGTAACTGGTCTGATTAGTAAGTTTGCAGACGACACAAAGGTTGGTGGAATTGCGGATAGCGATGAGGACTGTCAGAGGATACAGCAGGATTTAGATCGTTTGGAGACTTGGACGGAGAGATAGCAGATGGAGTTTAATCCGGACAAATGTGAGGTAATGCATTTTAGAAGGTCTAATGCAGGTAGGGAATATACAGTGAATGGTAGAACCCTCAAGAGTATTGAAAGTCAGAGAGATCTAGGTGTACAGGTCCACAGGTCACTGAAAGGGGCAACACAGGTGGAGAAGGTAGTCAAGAAGGCATACGGCATGCTTGCCTTCATTGGCCGGGGCATTGAGTATAAGAATTGGCAAGTCATGTTGCAGCTGTATAGAACCTTAGTTAGGCCACACTTGGAGTACAGTGTTCAATTCTGGTCGCCACACTACCAGAAGGATGTGGAGGTTTTAGAAAGGGTGCAGAAGAGATTTACCAGGATGTTGCCTGGTATGAAGGACATTAGCTATGAGGAGCGGCTGAATAAACTCGGTTTGTTCTCACTGGAACGGCGGCGGTTGAGGGGCGACCTGATAGAGGTCTACAAAATTATGAGGGGCATAGAGGAGGTTTAGAGGAGATGTACGAGGCAAGTTTTGTACGCAGAGGGTAGTGGGTGCCTGGAACTCGCTACCGGAGGAGGTGGTGGAAGCAGGGACGATAGTGACATTTAAGGGGCATCTTGACAAATACATGAATAGGATGGGAATAAAGGGATACGGATCCAGGAAGTGTAGAAGATGTGCAATTTTTACACAGAGCAAATCCAGCTCATGAAGCAGGATGATCCATGATGTAGAGGGATATGTTTATGATATTGAGCATCCCTCAATGTCTCGGGATCAGCGTACTCGGCATTGACAGCGTTAATCATGGTAGCACGGTGGCACACTGGTTAGCACTGCTGCCTCAAGAGTGCCAGGGCCCGGGTCCAATTCCGGCCTTGGATGACTGTCTGTGTAGAGTTAGTACCTTCTCCCTGTGTCTGCATGGGTTTTCTCCGGGTGCTCTGGTTTCCTCCCACAGTCCAAAGATGTGCAGGTTAGGTGGATTGGCCATGCTAAATTACTCCTCTGTGTCCAAAATATTAGGTGGGGTTAAGGGGATAGGGTGGGGACGTGGTCCTATGTAGGGTGTTCTTTCAGAGGGTTGGTACAGACTTGGTGGGCTGAATGGCCTCCTTCTGCACTAGGGATTCCATGAATCAAGTGGGGAGTTGTATCAACAACCATTCCGCACCCATTCCCCATGATGCCCCGTCTCTCTCTCTCTCTCTGTCTCAAAGGGCATCTTACATGCCATTCCCTAAAACTGTTCTAATAGTGAAACCAGGACAGCTTTACAACAAGGTAAAAACCATAAACACATCCCGAGCAGAGGGACCTGACAGCATGCCAGCGCGCTTGACAAGGGAGTTCACTATCAAGCTCAAAGCGTACCGCTGACATGTTTTCTCAACAAATCACATTGTGTTGGCAAGGTTCCCTGCCAGTGAAAATGAGCAATCACCTCCTCCCACCACCCCCCCCCCCCCCCAATGCCAAAGAAAATGAGCAATGTTCTCCTTCCCACCCATCCTATGTTATAACCAGACCCAGTATGGAATATGCAACCCATCACTCTCTGTTCACTTTGTCAAATGAGCTGAAAGAGTAATCCAGACTCTGTTCTCACTCCACAGATGCTGTCAGACCTGCTGTGACTATCCAACATTTTCTGTTTTTGTTGTAGCTGAAAGGGTCCTTGTGAAACGGACAATAAGCGATATGGTGAAACATTTGGACCACCAGCAGTTTTGGTGATAGGAAGGGATTATGGTGATAGAAAGACAGTCCACTGTCTTGTGGATCTTCTCAACCAGCTCTACTAATACTGACCAATAGAAAACATCATGTGCTGACTGATGGGTTGGGTGCTCTGGATCCGTGGAACACATACGGGCCACCAACACTTAAAATAGTACAACACTATTTTATTAAGTTTTTTAAAAAATATATATTTATTAAAGTTTTTTAACACAATTTTTCTCCCTTACAAACAATAACCCCCCCCCCCCCCGGTAACAAAAGAAAACGAGAAATCGCGCAGAGCAAGATATATACATGGCAAAATGATATATTTACACAGCTTTGTACACTGGCCCTCACCCGTACGTGCCAGTTTCCCCAACCCTTCATGTTATCTCTTGCTCATCCACCCTCCCAGGCAGTCCCCCCTTTCCCCCTCCCCCGCCCCCTCGCAGGACGTCCCCTCCACCCCCCCCCCCCCTCCACCGCCCCAGGTTGCTGCTGCTGCTGACCGACCTTCCTCTAACACTCCGCGAGATAGTCTAGGAACGGTTGCCACCGCCTGTAAAACCCCTGCGCAGACCCTCTCAAGGCAAACTTAATCCTCTCCAACTTTATGAACCCAGCCATATCATTTATCCAGGCCTCCAGGCTGGGGGGCTTCGCCTCCTTCCACATTAGCAAGGTCCTTCGCCGGGCTACTAGGGACGCAAAGGCCAGAATGCCGGCCTCTTTCGCCTCCTGCACTCCCGGTTCGTCCACTACTCCAAATATTGCTAGCCCCCAGCTTGGCTTGACCCGGACTTTCACCACCTGAGATATTGCTCCCGCCACTCCTCTCCAGAACCCCTCCAGTGCCGGGCATGACCAAAACATATGGACATAGTTCGCCGGGCTCCCTGAGCACCTTCCACATCTGTCCTCTACCCCAAAGAACCTACTCAACCTCGCCCCCGTCAAGTGCGCTCTGTGGACCACCTTAAATTGTATCAGGCTGAGCCTGGCACACGAGGAGGAGGAATTAACCCTACCTAGGGCATCAGCCCACAGACCTTCCTCGATCTCCTCCCCCAGCTCCTCCTCCCATTTACCCTTCAACTCTTCTACCAGCGCTTCCCCCTCTTCTTTCAGCTCCTGGTGTATTTCCGACACCTTGCCCTCCCCGACCCATACACCCGAGATCACCCTGTCTTGAACTCCTTGTGCCGGGAGCAAGGGGAATTCCCTCACCTGTCGCCTCACAAAAGCCCTCACCTGCATATATCTAAAGGCATTTCCCAGGGGTAACTCGAACTTCTCCTCCAATGCCCCTAGGCTCGCAAACGTCCCGTCGATGAACAGGTCCCCCATTCTTCCAATCCCCGCCCGATGCCAGCTCTGGAACCCCCCATCCATCTTCCCCGGGACAAACCGGTGGTTACCCCTGATCAGGGACCACACCGATGCTCCCATTGCACCCCGGTGCCGTCTCCACTGGCCCCAGATCCTTAGCGTTGCCACCACCACCGGGCACGTGGTATAATTTGTCGGCGAGAGCGGCAGCGGTGCCGTCACCAACGCCCCCCCGGCTCGTTCCTTTACAGGACGCCATCTCCATCCTCTTCCATGCCGCCCCCTCTCCCTCCATAACCCACTTGCGGATCATCGCCACATTTGCTGCCCAGTAGTAGCTCCCCAGGTTTGGCAGCGCCAACCCTCCTCGGTCCCTACTGCGTTCCAGGAACCCTCTCCTTATTCTCGGGGTCTTATTCGCCCACACAAACCCCATAATACTCCTGCCTACTCTCTTAAAAAAGGCCTTAGTGATCACGATGGGAAGGCACTGAAACACAAACAGAAACCTCGGAAAGACCACCATTTTGACCGACTGCACTCTACCCGCCAGCGAGAGCGGTAACATGTCCCATCTTTTGAAATCCTCCTCCATTTGCTCCACCAACCTCGTCAGATTCAGTTTATGTAGAGCCCCCCAACTCCTGGTTATCTGGATCCCAGACACCGAAAGCTCCCCTCCGCCCTCCTCAGCGGTAGGTCCCCTATCCCTCTTTCTTGGTACCCCGCCTGTAATACAAAGAGCTCACTCTTCCCTACATTGAGCTTATAGCCCGAAAACTCCCCAAACTCCCTTAGAGTCTGCATGACCTCCACAATCCCCTCCATTGAATCTGCCATGTACAGCAACAGGTCATCCGCATATAGCGACACCCGATGCTCTTCTCCCCCTCGGACCACCCCCCTCCATTTATTAGACTTCCTCAATGACATGGCCAATGGTTCGATCGCCAATGCGAACAACAGGGGGTACAGGGGGCACCCCTGCCTCGTCCCTCGGTACAGTCGAAAGTACTCCGACCTCCGCCGGTTCGTCACTACACTCGCCATCGGGACTCTACAAAGGAGCTTAACCCAATTGATAAACCCTACCCCGAACCCAAACCTACGCAGCACCTCCCAGAGGTACTCCCACTCTACTCGGTCAAAGGCCTTCTCCGCGTCCAAAGCTGCCACTATCTCCGCCTCTCCCTCCTCCGATGGCATCATTATCACGTTTAAGAGCCGCCGCACATTGGTGTTTAGTTGCCTGCCCTTTACAAATCCCGTCTGGTCCTCGTGGATTACCCCCGGGACACAGTCCTCGATCCTCGTGGCCAGCATTTTTGCCAGCAACTTTGAATCCACATTGAGGAGCGAGATCGGCCTGTACGATCCACATTGCAGTGGGTCTTTGTCCCGCTTTAGGATCAAAGAAATTGTCGCTTCCGACATTGTCGGGGGCAGGGTCCCCTCCTCTCTTGCCTCATTAAAGGTCCTCACCAGTAGCGGGGCCAACACGTCTGCGTACTTCCTGTAGAACTCCACCAGGAATCCGTCCGGTCCCAGGGCCTTCCCCGCCTGCATGCTCCACTATTTTATTAAGTTAGAAACTGTTGAACATACTTTCACTGTGGGTTAACACGATGTTAGATAAAACTAAAGACCTATGCCTGTCCGAACCAGTCTATGCACTCAGCACATGGTGAGGATCTGTGCTGTAAGCTCCGTCCTTGTAGGAGGCTGCATCCCGAATGAGCGGGAACTGTGATGCCCTCTGTCTATATAGTGAGTGTGCTCTAACTGGTGATTGGCTATGGTGTTGTGTGTGTTGATTGGCCTTGCTGTGTGTCCATCAGTGTGTGTGTATCTGCATCATGAAATACTGGTGTATATTATGACACTGACTGATGTTTTTTGTTCAGTCAAAGATTACCTTTGTTCATTTGCAGTTTAAAATCAAGTCCAAACACAGACAACTCTGTCTCTTTACTCTGGCTTGAAACAAAGTAAGGATTAATACCTTGATGCAGTGTTTCCAATTCACTCTCCAGAGATATATCCAGCTTTGAGTGGATTTCATGAACAGCTCATTTTGGTACTGCTTTCTCACATGTACAAAGACATATTTGTGTTCGCTTGATTGTCTTTCTTATTCCGCAAATCAGAGGCCCCCAGGTGCATAGCCTTTGGACAGTGTGGCGCCATGGTATTGCTGGCAATGGCGCAGCAAGGGTGTAAAGCTGGCATTTTTTGCACATGCGCAATTGGGTGGGTGTGCCTGCATGTTGTTGGGGAGGGGGTGCAGGGGCGTTTCTGGGGGGGGGGGGGTCGGGGATCGCTTTCGAGGTCTCGGAGTTACCCAGTGTACAAAACGGGGTGTTGCTAACTTTTGGTTGGTTCAATTGGCTCTGTTTTATAGCCTTTGCTCTAGAGACGCCAGGTAACTTTATGATACCGCCACGAGGTTCAAGTTCAAGTAATGATCAATAACTCAACACACCAATTAGTAAGATTCAAATCAATACACATTTATTGTACACAGTAAATCGCTACTCATGCATAAACTCTACTTTCTAGGCTATTTCTATCACTAACAGGCCTATACTTAGCTTCGGACTGGCCCACCAGGTCAGGGGAACAAATGGCCTTTTGTTCGGGTTCTGAGTCTGCGGGATTCAAAGTTGGTATGGACTGGTAGCTAGGAGCACCTATCTCGTAGCGAGTGTTGACTTGAGACTTACTTTCTTGGAGGCCGCTGGACAGTTCACTCTCAGGGGTTGCTTCGCGTTGCTGAGTGACCCTGTCAAGAAGGACGATTTGAACTTGGGGGCTTTACTTTATAGTCCCCAGGGGCTTCCCTTCCTTCGGGGCGGACCCCGTACCTGGGGTCAAGTGATTGGACTTCGTTCCAATCACTTGGTTCGATTTCTCCAATACTGGAGCTGTTCCCTGATCGTTGGGAGGTCTTTAAGTGTCCGTTAACCTCTTTTGTGTTGGCTCCTGCTGGCGCCGAGGAGTCTGGCTTGGCCTTGTTTACCTTAAAATGTTTTGATTGTTCCCGGGGATTGCTCATTAATATTTTGATGGCTGCTACATTACTATGCAGATGGCTGCTGGTTTCGGTGCTGTCTGGTTGTTTTGCAGGTTCCAATATACATGATTTCTGTATTTGCTAGTCTTTGCCTGTGTTGGCTGAATTTCCCTTCAGCCTTTGCGGTTCTCCATTTTAAGTCGGGAAGTGGCCAACTCAGGTGGCTACAGGGGCTTTGTGCGGCCTCGGCCATGTGTTCCCCATTAAGGCTCCTTATACAACCCTAGTCACGTTGAATAGCCATGTGCTTCTCCTCACTGCGAGCGCCGGGAAACACGCGGCTAAACGTGCTCGCTGAGGGACTTTATTCCCAATGTGCAACCCTGAGTTCCATTGCTCGGACATGCCGTCAGCTAGCAAGGCCTTAATTTCTGGAATTCCCTCCCTTAACCTCTCCGCCTCTCTCCCCTCTTTTCACGTGGGGGTTAAAATCCTTCAGATGCTCCTTAAAACCTACCTTATTGACCAATCTGTTGATCATATTCTCTGTTTGTGAGAGCTGGAGTCACATTTTGTCTGATAACATTCCTGTGAAGCAGCTTGGAATGTTTTACGATGTTAAAGTTGTGATGAAAATGTAAGTTCCTGTTGCTATGGAGGTCATCTCCTCGACTTTCATCTACCCTCCTGCTGCCTTCTGTTTCGAGAAGATTGTCTTTTTGCAAAAATATATTTTATTCATAAAATATCTGAAAGAGCATTACATACATTTGAAAATGGCCATCACAGAAAGTGCAATAATATTTAAGTAGTTTACATAGATCATGTTGCACTCTGAAGTGCCTCAATACAATTTTGATACATGTAATATTCATTGCATACATTCAATGTGAGTCATACAGCCCATGGGGTTTATACAATCCCCAGCCTCTCGATGATAAGACCTTTTTCAAATCTCTCCAAACCTTGAGCATTCAGTCATAGAACATAAGAACTAGGAGCAGAAGTAGGCCATCTGGCCCCTCGAGCCTGCTCTGCCATTCAATGAGAACACCAAAACCCTTAATCCCTTTATTCTTCAAAAAACTATCTATCTTTATCTTAAAAACGTTTCATGCAGGAGCCTCAACTGCTTCACTGGGCAAGGAATTCCATAGATTCACTACCCTTTGGGTGAAGACGTTCATCCTAAACTCAGTCCTAAATCTACTTCCCCTTATTTTGAGACTATGTCCCATAGTTCTGCTAGTGCTTTCACCCTCCAGTGGAAACAACCTGCCCGCATCTATCCTATCTATTCCCTTCATAATTTTATATGTTTCTATAAGATCCCCCCTCATCCTTCTAAATTCCAATGAGTACAGTCCCAGTCTATTTAACCTCTCCTCGTAATCCAACCCCTTCAGCTCTGGGATTAACCTAGTGAATCTCCTCTGCACACCCTCCAGTGCCAGTACGTCCTTTCTCAAGTAAGGAGACCAAAACTGAACACAATACTCTAGGTGTGGCCTCACTAACACCTTATACAATTGCAGCATAACCTTCCTAGTCTTAAACTCCATCCCTCTAGCAATGAAGGACAACATTCCATTTGCCTTCTTAATCACCTGTTGCACCTGTAAAACAACTTTTTGCGACTCATGCACTAGCACACCCAGGTCTCTCTGCATAGCATACACGTTTTAATATTTTATCATTTATATCATAATCCCTTTTGCTGTTATTGCTACCAAAATGGATAACCTCACATTTGTCAACATTGTATTCCATCTGCCAGATCCAAGCCCATTCACTTAACCTATCCAAATCCCTCTGCAGACTTCCGGTATCCTCTGCACTTTTTGCTTTACCACTCACCTTAATGTCATCTGCAAACGTGGACACATTGCCCTTGGTCCCCAACACCAAATCATCTATGTAAATTGTGAACAATTGTGGAACCAACACTGATCCTTGAGGGACACCACTAGCTACTGATTGCCAACCAGAGAAACACGCATTAATCCCCACTCTTTGCTTTCTATTAATTAACCAATCCTCTATCCATGCTACTATTTTACCCTTAATGCCATGCATCTTTATCTTATGCAGCAACCTTTTGTGTGGCATCTTGTCAAAGGCTTTCTGGAAATCGAGATATACCACATCTATTGGCTCCCTATTATCTACCGCTCTGGTAATGTCCTCAAAAAATTCCACTAAATTAGTTAGGCACGACCTGCCCTTTATGAACCCATGCTGCGTCTGCCCAATGGGACAATTTCCATCCAGATGCCTCGCTATTTCTTCCTTGATGATAGATTCCAGCATCTTCCCTACTACCGAAGTTAAGCTCACTGGCCTATAATTACCCGCTTTCTGCCTACCTCCTTTTTAAACAGTGGTGTCATGTTTGCTAATTTCCAATCTGCCGGGACCACCCCAGAGGCTCGTGAATTTTGGTAAATTATCACTAGTGCATTTGCAATTTCCCTAGCCATCTCTTTTAGCACTCTGGGATGCATTCCATCAGGGCCAGGGGACTTGTCTACCTTTAGCCCCATTAGCTTGCTCATCACTACCTCCTTAGTGATAACAATCATCTCAAGGTAATCACCTGTCATAGCCTCATTTCTATCAGTCACTGGCATGTTATTTGTGTCTTCCACTGTGAAGACTGAGCCAAAAAACCTGTTCAGTTCTTCAGCCATTTCCTCATCTCCCATTATTAAATCTCCCTTCTCATCCTCCAAAGGACCAATATTTACCTTAGCCACTCTTTTTTGTTTTATATATTTGTAGAAACTTTTACTTTCTGTTTTTATATTCTGAGTAAGTTTACTCTCATAATCTATCTTACTCTTCTTTATAGCTTTTTTAGTAGCTTTCTGTTGCCCCCTAAAGATTTTCCAGTTCTCTAGTCTCCCACTAATCTTTGCCACCTTGTATGCTTTTTCCTTCAATGTGATACTCTCCCTTATTTCCTTAGATATCCACAGTCGATTTTCCCTCTTTTTACCGTCCTTCCTTTTTGTTGGTATAAACCTTTGCTGAGCACTGTGAAAAATCGCTTGGAAGGTTCTCCACTGTTCCTCAACTGTTTCACCATAAAGTCTTTGCTCCCTACTGGGCCTATTCACTGAGCTCCCCTCAGTCACTGTACCTTGTACTGCCGCGCTTTTTGATTTTTGATGATGGCTTCTCTGCCTTACACTTTTACCCTTACTGCCTTTCGTTTCTGTCCCTGTTTTAGTACCTTCCGACTTCCTGCATTGGTTTCCATCCCTCTGCCACATTTGTTTAAACCCTCCCCAACAGCTCTAGTAAACCCCCCCCCCAGGACATCAGTTCCAGTCCTGCCCAGGTGCAGACCGTCCGGTTTGTACTGGTCCCACCCCCCCCAGACCCGGTTCCAATGCCCCAGGAATTTGAATCCCTCCCTCTTGCACTATCTCTCGAGCCACGCATTCATCCTATCTGTCCTGACATTCCTACTCTGATTAGCTCGTGGCACAGGTAGCAATCCTGAGATTACTACCTTTGAGGTCCTACTTTTTAGTTTAACTCCTAATTCCCTGAATTCAGCTTGTAGGACCTCATCCCGTTTTTTACCTATATCGTTGGTGCCTATGTGCACCACGACAGCTGGCTGTTCACCCTCCCCCCCCCCCCCCCCCCAGAATGTCCTGCAGCCACTCCGAGACATCCTTGACCCTTGCACCAGGAAGGCAACATACCATCCTGGAGTCTCGATTGCGTCATCAGAACCGCCTGTCTATTCCCCTTACGATTGAGTCCCCTATCACTATTGCCCTGCCACTCTTCTTCCTGCCCTGCTGCGCAGCAGAGCCAGCCACGGTGACATGAACGCGGCTGCTGCTGCCTTCCCCTGGTGAGCCATCTCCCTCAACAGTATCCAAAGCGGTATATCTGTTTTGCAGGGAGATGACCGCAGAGGACACCTGCACTGCCTTCCTACTCTTGCTCTGTCTTTTGGTCACCTATTTTCTATCTCCCTCAGTAACTTTCACCTGCGGTGTGACCAACTCGCTAAATGTGCTATCCACGATGTCCTCAGCATCGTGGATGCTCCAAAGTGAGTCCATTCGCAGCTCCAGAGCCGTCAAGTGATCTAACAGGAGCTGCAACTGGACACACTTCTTGCACATGAAGGAGCCAGGGACAGTGGACGTGACCCTGAGCTCCCACATCGCAAACAAGGATCATGACACAGGTCTGGGATCTCCTGCCATCCTTAAACCTTTGGTTAACTTATACAACTGCAGTTCCAAAAAAAAATAACGAAGAAAAGATAAATAAATATACCAATAAAAAGAAAAAGGAAAAGGAAAAACTACTTACCAGTCACTTAGCAGGGATAAAAAGCACCTCCTCCCCCCAAGCTTCATATTCTCACCTAGCTTCAAATTCCCAAACTCAATCTTAGCTGTGTCTCACTCTGGCTGTGTCTTCTCTGGCTCACTGGGAGAACTCACTGGGAGTGAGTCACAAGTTGCTCTTTTAAATTGGCCTGAGTTGACTCCCCCCCCCCACCTGAACAAAGAACAAAGAAAAGTACAGCACAGGAACAGGCCCTTCGGCCCACCAAGCCCGTGCCGACCATGCTGCCTGTCTAAACTAAAGTCGTCTACACTTTCTGGGTCCATATCCCTCTATTCCCATCCTATTCATGTATTTGTCCAGATGTCCCTTAATTGTCACAATCGTCCCTGCTTCCACCACCTCCTCCGTCAGCGCGTTCCAGGCACCCACTACCCTCTGTGTAAAAGAACTTGCCTCGTACATCTCCTCTAAACTTTGCCCCTCACACCTTAAACCTATGCCCCCTAGTAATTGACCCCACTACTCTGGGGAAAAGCCTCTGACTATCCAATCTGTCTATGCCCATCATACTTTTGTAGACCTCTATCAGGTCGCCCTTCAACCTCCGTCATTCCAGTGAGAACAAACCGAGTTTATTCAACCACTCCTCATAGCTAATGCCCTCCAAACCAGGCAACATCCGGGTAAATCTCTTCTGCACCATCTCTAAAGCGTCCACATCCTTCTGGTAGTGTGGCAACCAGAATAGAACACTATACTCCAAGTGTGGCCTAACTAAGGTTCTATACAGCTGCAACATGACTTGCCAATTCTTATACTCAATGCCCCGGCCAATGAAGGCAAGCATGCCATATGCCTTCTTGACTACCCTCTCCACCTGTGTTGCCCCTTTCAGTGACCTGTGGACCTGTACACCTAGATCTCTCTGACTTTCAATACTCTTGAGGGTTCTACCATTCACTTCCCTACCTGCATTAGACCTTCCAAAATGCATTACCTCACATTTGTCCGGGTTAAACTCCATCTGCCATCTCTCCGCCCGAGTCTCCAAATGATCTAAATCCTGCTGTATCCCCTGACAGTCCTCATCGCTATCCGCAATTTCACCAACTTTGTGTCATCTGCAAACTTACTAATCAGACCAGTTACATTTTCCTCCAAATCATTTATATAAACTACGAACAGCAAAGTTCCCAGCAATGATCCCTGCGGAACACCACCAGTCACAGTCCTCCAATTAGAAAAGCACCCTTCCATTGCTACTCTCTGCCTTCTATGATCTAGCCAGTTCTGTATCCACCTTGCCAGCTCACCCCTGATCCCGTGTGACCTCACCTTTTGTACCAGTCTACCATGAGGGACCTTGTCAAAGGCCTTACTGAAGTCCATATAGACATCATCCACTGCCCTACCTGCACCAATAATCTTTGTGACCTCTTCGAAAAACACTATCAAGTTAGTGAGACATGACCTCCCCTTCACAAAACCATGCTGCCTCTCACTAATACGTCCTTTTGCTTCCAAATGGGAGTAGATCCTGTCTCGGAGAACTCTCTCCAGTAATTTCCCTACCACTGACGTAAGGCTCACTGACCTGTAGTTCCCTGGATTATCTATGCTACCCTTCTTAAACAAAGGAACAAAATTGTCTATTCTCCAGTCCTCCGGGACTTCACCTGAAGACAGTGAAGATCCAAAGATTTCTGTCAAGGCCTCAGCAATTTCCTCTCAAGCCTCCTCCTGCTTTTAGATCAAAGTAGATTAAGGTACTGACACTTAACTGCCAACCAGTTATGTGAGTGAGTGAATGCCATGATGAACCTTACCAACCAACCCATACCAACACCCACTTCACTGGCAGAATATTGAGGTTTCTTCAGGTGGTTTGTTCAGTGGGTACACTGCCGATTTGGAACTGGCCTATATAGGCTTCAAGATCTGTCTCGATCTGGAGGAATGGTAGTGAGGCACCATACGCTGGATTCAGCACTGCTGTGCTGGAGCGGAGAGTAAGTGGACCAATTGGACAAGCTTGTGTTCGTGAACACTTGCTGGGTGCCCATTGCTGTGTATTAAGTTTGAGTGAGGATGGGTTTGGTCTCCGGTGTGATTCTCCTCCAAGTCGAATGGCTAAAATACTCAGTTTAAAGGCAAACATATGAAGAATGGGCACTTGGGTGAAGGGTCTAAAGGGGGTGGGGGAAATGTAACAAGTCCCCGTGGAACATAAGTCAGCGCTATTAAGTCAGAAGAGCAAGGGAAAGAAGTTCAAGCTGTGGAATTGTATTGCTCAAAAGGAAAGAACAAGACCTGCAGTTGCAACATGTACATGCTCTTGTATGTTCAACTTCCCATCTGTCTAATATACTGAAAAGAAACAGTACGCCAGGAAAAGAACAAGACAGTGGAACTAATTGGATAATTTCAAACAGCCAGCAGAGGTACAAAGAGCTGAATGGCCTCCTTCTGAGCTGTATGACTCTCGAGTACGCTAATGTATTTTATAGCCATGCATCATTAATTGATTCACGCTACTCACCATTGTCATTAGATCCGTTGATAATTTTCTACTTATCCTTTATCCACATTGTTTTAACTTCATTGATTATTTATTGAGACTGTTTATCAAACCACCGTGGATGTCTTACTGCTGCAAGGAATCCGAATTCAACTCTCTGTGCCTCCATTAATGGTTGTCCTGCAGTGTAAATAACCTGATTGCCACCATTGCCAGAATGTATTGGTTAAAAGAAAACTGAAAATGATAGGAATCTAGAGGAACAACAGAAAAGGCCGGAAATGCAAAAACAGTACTGCCAGCACCTAAAAAGAATGAAAAATAACAACAACCTTCATTCATATAGCACCTTTTACAAAGTAAAAGATCTGAATGCACTTCACATGAGCCACCAATCCAAATAAGGACCCATTAGGACGAATGACCAAAAGCTTGGTCAAATGGATAGGTTTTAAATCTACCTTAAATGAGAGAGGTAGAGAGATGGAGAAGTTTAAGGGAGGGAGTTCCAGACCTTGGAGCCTGCAATGCCCAAGGTGCTAGAATTGGAAGAGCACAGGGATCTCAGAGGGTTGGAGGACGGGAGAAGTTACAGAAATCGGGAGAGGAGAAATTAAAGATTCCCCATTCCCACAGCCGACCAATGGAGTTTCCCATTGTGGGCCACCCCACGTTGTCGGAAAACACGCCGGCATGGGTGCGCTGCCAGCGGGGTGGAGGATCCCACCGATGGAGAATCCCGCAGCAGAATTTTAAAACCGGGGACTTTCGGTGATGGGAATGTGCTCAACCGACGCACAAAATGTGGTTCTCCTCCCGAGAATTTGGATTTAGGCACTTTTAATCGAAAATAGCAGAATCAGGAAAATAATATTCCCTCACCCTCTTCCACAACAGCAGAACTAGCGATGCCAAGCAGTGGCAGCTCCACGATCCGAAAAGAGGTGAAAGGCAACAAAAACCTGGACAAACAAGCAGAGGAGATGGAGAATGCACGAGGTGAAGAAGACCTTACCATACCCGATAGAGAGGGACTACCAGGCCGTGCATGGAACTCCCCCTCACCGGTGGGTGGGTGGAGGGAGTTCCTCATGAAGGGATTACAAGAACTCAAAGAGGCCATCAAGGCTGATCCAAGGGAAACAGTCAAGGTGGCAGCGGAGGAGGCACTGATCGCCATGCAGGTGGCCCTGGACAAGGTGGAGAAGCAGCTGGAGGCCCACAGCAATACCATATAGGGGCTCTAGAACGCCTTAACAGACCCGAATTTTAAAAACGAAATGAGCCACGCTGGGGGCCAATGTCAAAGGACAAAGGGAAATAGGCGAACTGAGTGCTATGTGTGTAAGAGCCTTTGTTAAAACTGTTTTTGTAGCTTTCTGACAGAAAGGATAAGGTGTTTTTTTGCTGTACTGATACTGACGGAGCTGCCTTGTGTTTCTACCATTTTCTCTTTGCATTACTCCCCAATAAAATTAATCTGCATATTTTTGTCTCTTTTTCAAAGAACTTACAATGGATGGGGTGAAATTCCCTTCCTGGTTAACAAAATTGAAGTTTATAGAATGGAGGGTCAGTGTCAGCTTGAGTAAAAACTAGCTTAAGGACAAACAAAAAACGAGTTGTGCTGTACAAACTGTATAGTTTTTAAAAAAAATTTAGAGTACCCAATTCATTTTTCCAATTAAGGGGCAATTTAGCGTGGCCAATCCACCTACCCTGCACATCTTTGGGTTGTGGGGGCGAAACCCACGCAGACACGAGGAGAATGTGCAAACTCCACATGGACAGTGACCCAGAGCCGGGATCGAACCTGGGACCTCGGCGCCGTGACTCTGCAGTGCTCACCCACTGCGCCACCGTGCTGCCCTCAAACTGTATAGTTGATTGTTGGGAAGTATGTTTCCCAGGGGGTTTACTTGCTGTAACCTGCTTTGATACAAGTTTGTAATAAAATACGTTTTTTTTTAAAGTGTTGATTTCTGGTGGCAGCTGTGGAGGAGTAGGTCACACATTTGATAGCTCCGCCTGTGACGGACTTTTGGACTTTTTCCCCTGTTTCTTTCTGGATTTTATGGGATAAATCGGTGAAGAGTGAGACAGTGAGGAGAAATCACCCTCCGGTGTATGGAGAAGTGGACCAGAAGTGGCCATGTGAGAAGACAAAGTCCTATAAGGAAGACGCGAGCAGAGCCGGCAATGCGGGAAAGCATGGCGGAGAGCAAGGGCCGCGGGGAGACGGCACAGTGGTCGACGGGGCATCTGGGTTTTTTGAAGATTGCTTCGCCAAGCTGAAGAAGGACCCACTGGACCTGATTAAGGCTTCGATTGATCAAGTTCTGCAGAATCAAGAGACCCACGGGAGAGCGATCCAGGAGGTGGAGAAAAAGGTGTCCAAGCACGAGGAGTACATAACTGTTCTGGAGACCAAGGTGGAGATGATGAACGACCACCAGAAAAGAATGCAGGAGAAGCTGGAGGACCTGGAGAACAGGCCCAGGAGGCAGAGTCTTAGAATTGTCAGCCTCCCTGAAGGCAGTGAGGGATCGGATGCGAGGGCTTATGTGACGGACATGTTGGAGAAGTTGATGGGGGCTGAGGCATTCCCTCGGCCTCTGGAAGTGGATAGAGCGCACAGAGCCCTCGTGAAGAAGCCGCGAGCAAACAAGCCGCTGAGGGCTTTCACCGATTCCTGGACAAGGAACACGTACTGCGGTGGGCCAAGAAGGAATGGAGCAGCAAGTGGGAGAATTGTGAGCTGCGCATTTATCAGGACCTGGGCGTGGATCTGGCCAAGAAATAAGTTGGGTTTAATCGGGCAAAACTGGCCCTCTTTAAGAAGGGAGTGAAGTTTGGGATGCTGTACCCAGCACGTCTGTGGATCACACATGAGGAACGGGACTTCTATTTTGAAACACCAGACGAAGTATGGACTTATATTAAAGAAAAGAGGCTGGAGGCAAATGAAAAGACACTGAAGCCTTGGAGAGTACTGTGGTGGCGATTTGTTGTGCTGGGTTGTATACGTATAAGTAGTGCTATGTATAATAAGGGGCTATTTGGATGGCTAAATGTAACTTTGTCTTGCAGGGAGCTGGTTAGAGGGGGGGTGGTCTTTGGGGTTGGTTCTGTTTTTTGTGGCTGTTTCTTCACTGCTTTTTTTTCTGATGTTTGTTTACTGGGGAATGTGGTGCTTTTGATATGTTTGCCCAAGTGGGGGGAGATGGGAGAGATCAATGGGGAGACAGACTGCTTGGTTCCAGGGGCGGGCGCTATCAAATCAGCATGGATCAACTGACTCTCGGAAGCGCAGTGGGGGGTGAGCAGGTGTTAAGCTGGAGCTTGACTTGAGGGGTTGGGTTTCTAGTGTTGTTGCTGGGGGGGAGGGAGGGGGGGGGCTGCTTTGCTGATAGGGGAGGAACAGTTACTAGGGGACAAATGTGAGGTCGGGAACGGCGAATGCCCGAGGGGGGGGGGGCTCGAGGAGGCGGAGGGCGCAAGCTAGAGGCTGGCCTAAAAAGGGTGATAGCTAGCCGGGTGTGAGGGAGGGGGGGGGGCGGAAGGGGGACGCGGGGAGGGGGGGCCGCGGGAAGCACCCCGACCAGGCTGATTACTGGAACGTCAGAGGGCTGAATGGGCCGGTCAAGAGGGCTCACGCGTTTGCGCATTTGAGGGGGCTGACGCGGACGTGGCAATGCTACAAGAGACACACCTAAAGGTTACAGACCAGACGAGATTGAGAAAGGAGTGAGTTAGCCAAGTGTTCCACTCAGGGCTGGACTCAAAGACCAAGGGCGTAGCGATCATGATCAACAAATGAGTGGCATTCGAGGCAGGGAGAATCGTGTCAGACAAGGGGGGTAGGTACATAATGGTGAGTGGGAAGCTGGACGGGGTGCGAGGGGTACACGTGAACATATATGCTCCGAATTGGGACGATGTGGAATTTATAAGGTGGGTTTAGGTAAGATCCCAGACTTAGAAGCACATAACCTGATCTTGGGAGGAGACTTTAACACAGTCATTGATCCGGAATTGGACCGGTCAAAATCCAGGACAGGGAGGAGGCCGGCTGCGGCAAAGGAATTGAAGGGGTTTATGGAACAGATCGGGGGGGAGTAGAGCCATGGAGGTTTGCACGGCCAAGGGCAAAGGAGTTTTCCTTTTTCTCACATGTCCACAAGGTATACTCTCGCATTGACCTTTTTGTTCTGAGCAGGGCACTAATACCAGAGGTGGTGGATACTGAGTACATGGCAATCGCTGTGTCGGATCATGCCCCGCATTGGGTGGATCTACGGGTTAGTGTGGAGAGAGGGCAACGCCCGCTGTGGAGACTGGATGTGGGGTTGCTACCGGACAAAGCGATCTGTGGGCGGGTTAACAAGTCCATCCAGAACTACCTGGAAACAAATGATACGAGGGGAAGGTCTCCGCAGCGACGGTTTGGGAATCTCTGAAGGCAGTGGTCAGAGGGGAATTAATCTCGATACGGGCCCACAGAGAAAAGGTAAAATGGGCTGAGATGGATAGGGTAGTGGAGGAGATTCTCCAGGTGGACAGGAGACATTCGGAGGCCCCGGACGCGGGGATACTGAGGGAACGACGGAGGTTACAGGCGGAGTTTGGGCTATTGATCACAGGGAAAGCGGTGGAACAGTAGAGGAAGGCAAGGGGGGTGATCTATGAGTACGCGGAAAAGGCAAGCAGAATGTTGGCACACCAGCTCAGGAAAAGGGAGGCAGCCAGGGAGATAGGTAAAGTAAAGAGTAGAGGCAGAAATACTGTCCTGGACCCAGCGGGGGTGAACAAGGTGTTTAAGGACTTTTACAGTAAATTATATGAGTCGGAACCCCCTGCTGGGGTGGAGGGGATGAGGCAGTTTTTGGATCAGTTGAGGTTTCCGAAGGTAGATGAAGATTTGGTGGAAGGGCTGGGAGCCCAATTGAGATTGAGGAAATAATCAAGGGGCTGGAGGGCATGCAGTCGGGCAAGGCCCCGGGACCTGACGGCTACCTGGTGGAATTCTATAAAAAAGTTTTCAGAGCTATTGAGCCCACTGCTGGTGAAGACATTTAATGAAGCAAGAGAGAAGGAAGTCCTCCCCCCAACAATGTCGCAGGCCTCAATTTCATTGATCCTGAAACGGGAGAAGGATCTGGAGCAATGCGGGTCATACAGGCCAATTCTCTACTGAATGTGGATACCAAACTGCTGGCTAAGATACTGGCCACAAGGATAGAGGACTGTGTCCCAGGGGTGACAGGGGAAAACCAGACGGGATTTGTAAAGGGCAGGCAACTCAAGGCCAATGTTCAAAGGCTTTTGAATGTTATTATGATGCCCTCAGAAGGAGGGGAGGTGGAGGTGGTGGTAACGATGGATGCGGAGAAGGCTTTTGATCGGGTGGAGAGGAATTACCTGTGGGAGGCACTGGGAAGGTTTGGGTTTGGTGAGGCTTTATTGACTGGGTGTGGTTGCTTTATCAGGAACCAGAAGCGAGTGTGTGTACAAACCGGCTGAGTTCGGGGTACTTTAAACTACACCAAGGGACGAGGCAAGGGTACCCCCTCTCTCCGTCACTGTTTGCTCTGGCCATAGAGCCATTGGCCATGGCGTTAAGAGCCTCTAGGAACTGGAACGGGCTGGTTCGGTGTGTGTGTGTGTGTGTGGGGGGGGGGGGGGGGGGGGGGGGGGGGGGGTGGAGCACCGGTCGCTTTACGCAGATGACTTGCTATTGTATATTTCAGACCCGTTGGAGGGAATGGGGCAAGTAATGCGAATCCTGGGGGAATTTGGCAATTTTTCTGGGTATAAATTGAACATGGTGAAAAGCAAGATGTTCGCGATCCAGGCAAGAGGACAGGAGAAGAGACTGGGAGAGCTGCCGCTTAGAATGGTAGGGAAGAACTTTCGGTATCTGGGAATCCAGCTGTCCCGGCAATGGGAGGCACTGCACAAGTCAAACCTATTCCGGTTAGTAGAACAAATGGAAGGGGACTTTAAGAGATGGGACATGCTCCCGCTATCACTGGCGGCGAGGGAACAGGCCGTGAAAATGACGGTCCTCCCCAGATTTCTGTTTGTCATTCAGTGCCTCACCACCTTCATCCCAAAGGCCTTTTTCAAGCGGGTGAATAAGGTTATTTTGGGCTTTGTGTGGGCGGGTAAACCCCCGCGAGTGAAGAAAGTGTTTGCTGGAGCGCAGTCGGGGGGAGGGTGGGTTGGCGCTGCCGAACTTCTGCAATTACTACTGGGTGGCTAATATAGCTATGATTAGGAAGTGGGTAGTGGGGGAGGGGTCGGCATGGGAGCGGATGGAGGCTGCGTCATGCAAAGACACCAGTTCGGGAGCACTGATAATGGTACCTCTTCCATTCTCGCCGGCCCAATACTCCACAAGTCCGGTGGGTAGTGGCAACTCTGAGAATCTGGGGCAGTGGAGGAGATATAAGAGAGTGGAGGAGCATCGTTTGGACTCTGATTTATAATAATCATCAGTTTGTACCGGTAGGCTGGATGATGGGTTCCGGAGATGGCAGAGGGCAGGTATTAGAAGGACGGGGGATCTATTTATAGACGGGAGCTTTCCCAGCTTGAAAGCTTTGGAGGATAAATTTGAATTGCCAGCAGGAACGGTTTTAGGTATTTGCAGGTGCGAGACTTCCTGAGAAAACAGGTTCCGGCCTTTCCGCTGCTGCCGCCATGGGGGATACAGGATAGAGTAGTTTTCCAGTACCAGGGTGGGAGAGGGGAAGGTTTCAGATTTTTACCAGGAGCTTTCGGAGGTGGAGGAAACTCCGGTGGAGGAGCTGAAGGGCAAGTGGGAGGACGAGCTAGGAGGAGAGAGAGAGGCGGGTCTATGGGTGGATGCCCTCAGCAGGGTTAATACCTCCTCATCATGTGCCAGGCTTAGCCTGATACAATTTAAGGTGGTCCACTGGGCACACATGACAGCGGCTAGGATGAGTAAGTTCTTCGGGGTAGAGGATAGGTGTGCGAGGTGCGCGGGAAGCGCAGCAAATCATGTCCACATGCCTGAAGCTTGGAGGGTTTTGTGGGTGTTTTACTAAGGCTATGTCCACGGTGCTAAAAACGCAGGTGGTGCCGAGTCCGGAGGTAGCGATCTTTGGAGTGTCGGAAGAACTGGGAGTTCAGGGGGCGAAAGAGGCCGACATCTTGGCTTTTGCCTCCCTGGTAGCCCGGAGACGGATCTTGTTAATGTGGAGGGGCTCGAAGCCCCCAAGTGTAGAGACCTGGGTTAGTGACATGGCTGGGTTTCTCAGTCTCGAGAAAATAAAGTTTGCCTTAAGAGGGTCAATGTTAGGGTTCACCCGGAGGTGGCAGCCGTTCGTCGACTTTCTCAGGGAAAATTAAAATGTCAGCAGATGCAGTATTCCAAGCGGGGGGGGGGGGGGGGGGGGGGGCGGATTGTTGTTTTATGGTTGGGGTGTGTGAAGATTGGGATGGGGGGGAAATGTTTATTACACCATGTTGATGTCATTGTTAATGTTATTTTTATTAAAATTTTCAAATACCATAATAAAAATATTTTTATTAAAAACAAGTTGTGATCGACATTGTTTTTCAGACTGGAGAATGGCCGACAATGATATTCCCCAAGAGTTAGAGCTAGGGTCACTAATCTGATGTCTCTGCTTCACTTTCAGATGCTAACAGGCTTGTTTTTTTGTATTTCCAGCTTTTTCTGTCATTTCTCTGGATTTCTATCATTCTCAATTTATAAATAATATGTACATAAATAACTCAATATTTTGGAATACAGAATAAAATATTAAAATTTGCTAATGATACCTGGCTTGAAGGTGTGGTAAACATGGAGCATGATTACCAATTGACTGCAACAGGACATAACAGGTCAGCAGAATGGCTAGAGAAGTGGCAGCTGGATTTTAATGAGGTAATGCATTTTAGCAGAAGGAATAAGGAGACACAATGTAGATTTAATTGCACAGGTCTCTTCTCTTCTGTCAGCTCTCTGTGGAGCAATACAGCCATTCCATTATTGCCCCAGTCTATCCCCATAGACTTGGAAGTTTATTCCCCTCAGGTGTGCATACAATTTCCTTTTGAAATCATTAATCATCTCCACTTCCACCAACTTCATAGGTAGCAAGTTCCAAGTTATTACTACTCACTGCAAAAAATAATTTTTTACTCACAACCCACCAGCGTCTCTTGGCCATAACCTTAACTCAATGCCTTTTAGCCCGTGTATGATCTGCTAATGGGAACAGCTTTTCCTTGTCCACCTTATTCAGGGAGAACAGGGTGGCCCGGTGGCACAGTGGTTAGCGCTGCTGCCTCACAAAGCCAGGGACCTGGGTTCAATTCCCACCTTGCATGACTGTCTGTGCGGAGTCTGCACATTCTCCCCATGTCTGCATGGGTTTCCTCCGGGTGCTCCAGTTTCCTCCCAAAGTTCAAAGATGTGCAGATTAGGTGGATTGGCCATGGTAAATTACCCTTTAGTGTCCAAAGGTGTGCAGGATAGGTGGGGTTACGGGGATAGGGTGGGGGAATGGGCTAAACCAATAGGGTTAAAATAAGGCCAAACAGCAGACATTATCTTACTAAAGGAGTTACTGACATTGTCACCAACAATTCTCCACAGGATGAAAGAAACATCAGAAAGATACGCATTTATATAATGCCTTTCATAACCACCATATGTCCAAACTGCTTTGCAGATAATGAAGTACTTCTGAAGTACAATGTTGCAAATATATAATTCATAATTCATATGCTTTAGAATGTAGCTTTTAGTTCTAGAAATTAGAGTGTTAAATGGGAAAGAAATGGATGAGCCTGGTTAAGAAATTGAAAATAAACCCTAATGGAATGGCAAATCAAACAAGTCCAGTTTTAATTAACCTGTGTTTATCTAATAACATCAGAATTGATAGTGGTTAAAAAAAATTGAACAATGAACGATCCATCCCTAAGCTTGTAATGGAGCCAGAAAGTCTGGAGAAAGGGTTGTAAACTCCATTCGCATTATCAATTATTCATGTGGATTGCAGAATCAAAGAGTTGTGTTGCAGGTAAAATAATTCATTTACATTTCTGTTTGAGACCATCCCAAAGAATGTCACTTTCTCACAGAGATGGACTGAGGGGATATAATGTTATTTTGTTTTAATTAATCTGTGCGTTTGCTAACAAAAGTTAGCAGTTTCATTTGGGGAGAGATTGCAGGGTTGCTTTGGTGTAGATTGCATCTCAATGGATTGACAGAGCCAGCAGGAAGGAGATGATAGCCAGTTAGGTCTGCATTTCAAGCAGAGAAAACCTTAACTTCATTATTCACAGTGTGGAATACAGGTAAGAGCTCTATCTCAGTTTGGATTCGGTGAGAGAAAAACAGCTGGAAGGTTTGACCCAGCTTTCAGCTGGTAGAAGAAATTTAAGTGGTCCACCAGAGCTTGGTGGCAGAAAGAAGTCGTCAGAGTTAGCTTGGAAAACTATGAGGGGGCAGTTCCGCATCTGCCGGAAACCCAAACAAGGGGCTGAGACATCCACAGTTGTGAGCTCTATACAGAAAAGGCTAATGGAAAGACCTCTAAAGAATCTTACCTCAGATGATGGCTGGAACACTGAGGAGGGTTAAAGTGAATTCCAGAGGTCTGTAGAATACCTTTGGGTCCATCTCTTGAGAAGTGAATGGACCTTCCAGATTGTTGCAACGTAAGAGAATTCTTTTTTTAATTATAAATTTAGAGTACTCAATTATTTATTTATTTTCCAATTAAGCTGCAATTTAGAATGTCCAATTCACCTATCCTGCACATCTTTTGGGTTGTGGGGCAACCCACGCAGACATGGGGAAATTGTGCAAACTCCACACGGACAGTGACCCAGGGCCGGGATTCAAACCCGGGTCCTCAGCGCCGTAGTCCCAGTGCTATCCACTGCACCACCGTGCTACCCCAATGTAAGAGAATTCTTGAGGGGGAACTAAAAAGTTAAACCGAGTTCATAGTATATTTAGTTATTTTGTTTAATTCTTTTTGATATACAGTCAATGCCCATCATTCGCAAATTTGTTTATCCATACGAATGGATTTGGAGATGTAATCACGGTTCGCAGCCACAAAACTTCACCCAGCCATGATTTGAGATGCTGAATCCTCACCTTTCCCATGTCATTCTCACAGAGAAAGCGCAGTGTGCATGTGCCAAATTGGCGTATGCGCAAGTTCAGCGTTTGCAATTTCACACTTTGAGAGGATTCAAGGGAATGGAACCCCAGTAAACAGTGGGAGTTAACAGTGCAATAAACTTTTTTTTTGATTAAAAACATAAAATCTAGTAGTGTAGATCTGTCAATTAAGTGGATATCCATATTTCTCTTTAAATGTTAGCCATCCCTGTGTCTGTCTGGATATCCTCCAGATGCTCCAGTTTCCTCCCAGTGTCCAAAGATGCGTAGGTTAGGTGGATAGGCCATGCTAAATTGCCCCTTAGTGTCCAAAGGTTAGGTGATGTTACGGGAATAGGGCAGAAGAGTGGGCTGATGCAGTGTGCTCTTTCGGAGGGTCGGTGCAAACTCAATGCCTCCTCCTGCACTATAGGGATTCTATGATTCTATGACTGCAACAACAGTTTTGGAAATATGATTGCTATTGCTGCAGACTACATCATAACCTGTTTTCTCCTCAAATGACTGCTAGAGTCACCGCCACGAGAAGAGGTGAACACTTCTGATTATAACTAAAACTAATTCAAATAACAGGTGGTTTCTTCACTTCTGAACTCAGCAAATGTGTGATTTTAATTAAGATATCACTAACACATAGTAATCTGTAAAAACCTCTCCTTGTCTCAAGTTCCTGGGTAAGGTCCAAACCTGAACCAGGCTGTTAAGCTCCTTGTCAGAAGGCCAGAATATGGATTTTCAAGGAAGGTGATATACCTTTGAAGCCCTTCCCCAAATCAATTTTGCAACCTAACTTTCAATTGCTTTGCTCACTTCTTTTTCCATGGCTTGGTACCCAATCATTGCATCTCCAGGAATGTGCAAATTCAAGTCCCTTTTTTAAAATAGATTCATGATATGTCTGGAGCTGAGGAAGAATGGAAATCATTCCTAATTTTTGCTCATATATAGAGCATTCAATTTCACAGAACTAATCACGTAAACTATAAAGATGTTTAGTGATGATCAATATCAACTAAGTTGAGGCTGCAATAAGAATTTAGCTATTTTAATGACATGTGGCTAGCATATTATGCAAATTATTTGTGCCAGTTTCAGCTTGTTATCTGAGATACTGCCATGAGAATGTCGCTTTAAGAAATGTTTGGTTGCTCATGTTACTGCAGTGATGTCAGAGTGTGGGTGGAGCTGAGCTCTGGCTCTATATTTTAATTTCACTTTGAGAAAAGCTTGGGTGTGTCTGTGTTATTTTTGGTTTCGTTTTCAGTGTTGGAGCTGAAGCCAGACAAAGCAGCTGTACTGCTGTTCTCTCTGCAATGAAAAGGCTGCCTCTCGATCATTTGGTGAATTCAGAATTATAAATGTTCTGAGTAGTGACTTTAACCTGATGTGCTTCTGTTAAAGGTTATGTTTTTTGTAAGTCTTCTGGCTGTTAAAAGGACAGCGTACGCATTACTTAGTGTTGTATTCTTTGGGGGTTGTATTTGAATTAATGGTTGCTAAAATGTTCACTGTTTGTTTTAAAAAGGTTAACTTGAGGTAATAGAATAAATATTGTTTTGCTTTAAAAAATACTTTTCCATTTCTGCTGCACCACACCTGTAGAGTGGGCCGTGTGCTCCCCATACCACAATCTATTAAAAGGTGTGGGTCAGGTGAACTCCATGATACACTTTGGGGTTCTCTACACCCTGGCCCATAACAATACACACCAATGTTAATATCATGTTGCTATATTCCTTATGTGATGATCACACTATTTTCAAAGAAGCCAGTGTTGGCGTAGATATTGTACCCCAAACTTCTATGTAATAAATTCCCTCGTAACTATTTAGTAACTTTCTAAAAGACCTTGAAGTGTCTGGTGCTGTTGGTACACTTTAAACATTACAACTTATTCTCTAAATAATGTAATAATTGTAAAAGCACAAGAACAAGGTGTATTTTAAGGTTCTTTACCGGGCTTTGAAATCGTATTCCAATAACCCTTACATAATATGCACACTAAAGTAAAACTAAATTGTATACACCAGCACATTGGTTATACTACTGACCTAATATTCTTGCTCTAATAATCAAAGGAATGTGAATTAATATTCCACCAGGGAATTTTAAATTGGTTAAAATTTTTGAGAAATGAAAAGCTGATACCAGTGAAATTGAATATGAAGCTGCCAGATTATCATTAAAAACCTAACTGATTCACTAATGTCCTTTAATGAAAGAGTCCTCCTGTCCTATTAGCACCCGGTTTCCCTGGGTTTCTGCTGCTATGACTCATCTTTCATTCTCCCTCCACAGTATAAATATTTCCTACTTGCTCTGTCTGTTAGCTTTGACAAAGATTCTTGGACTCGAAACGTTAGCTCTTTTCTCTCCCTACAGATGCTGCCAGACCTACTGAGATTTTCCAACATTTTCTCTTTTGGAATCTAATGTCCAGGGACCTGGCAACCAGACAATGACTTGAACCATAAATAAATGCACCAATTTCTGGAAATACGCAGTGCCTCCTTTCAGAATCCAGTTTGGGGTGAAGGTTATTTCATTTATAAAGGCAAGGCAGCCCCTTGGTAGGAAGAACTAAACAATTGTTATAGAGGAACATAGGAATAGGCCATCCATCCCCTCGAGCCTGCTCCACCATTCAATTAGCTCATGGCTGATCTGTAGCCTAGCTTCATATACCTGCCTTTGGCCCAAATCCCTTAATACCTTTGCTTAACAAAACTGAGATTTTAAATTAACAACTGATCTAGCATTAATTACCATTAGTGGAAGAGAGTTCCAACCCTCTACAACTCTTTGTGTGCAGAAGTTCTTCCTAATATCTCTCCTGAATGGTGTGGCCCTAATTTTTAGAATATGTACTCTAGTTCTAGAATCTCCAACCAGTGGAAACTGTTTATCTTTATCTACCTGGCCTTTCTTGTTAATATATTGAAGACTTCGACCAGATCACCCTTAAAGCTTCAAGATTCTGGAGAAAACAGGCATAATTTGTATAAGCTCCCCTCATAATTCAACCCCTGAAGTCCAGGTATCATTCTTGCAAACCAACGTTGCACTAGCTTGAAGGTCACAATATCCTTCCTAAGGTGTGTTGCCCAGAACTGCTCACAGTACTCTAAGTGGGGTTTTGTATAGCTGCAGCATTACTTCTGTGTCTTTTACTCTAATCCTCTAGATATAAAGGCCAGCATTCTAATAGCCTTTTGATTATTTTCTGCGCTTGATTGTGATATTTTAAAGATCTATGCACCTGAACTCCCAGGTCTCTTTGGACATCCTCTAAATCTAGCTTCATACCATCTCGAAAGCATCCTGGTCCACCCTTTTTTGGTCCAAAATGGATAACCTTACACTTCCTTGCATTGAAATCCATCTGCCACAGTTTTGCCAATTGACCTAGTTGATTGTCCCTGTCTTGTCTACAATATTGCCCAACTTTGTGTCATCAGCAAATTTGGATATATGACTTTCTATGCCATTATCCAAGTCATTAATGAATAATGTGAACAACTGAGGCCCTAACACAGATCTCTGAGGACACCACGAGTCACATCCTTCCAATTTGAGGACCTACCTATTATCCCTTCTTCCTGTTGCCTGCCATTCAACTAATTTCCCAGCCATGTCAGTAATTTGCCCTCAATTCCATGGGTAGCCTTTGTTAGCAGTCTCTTCTGTGGAACTTTATCAAATGCCTTCTCAAAGTCCATGTAAACAGCATCCATAGACATCCCTTGTCCACTACCTTAGTCACCTCTTCAAAAAATTCAATGAGGTTTGCCAGGTATGACCTGTCATGAATCCACGCTGGATCTCACTGACTAATTGAAAATTTTCGAGGTGTTCAGTTACCCTATCCTTGATTATAGACTCACAATTTCCCCACCACGGATGTTAGGCTAACTGGTCTGTAATTTCCTGTTTTTTCTCTTTAGTCCTTCTTAAGAAGCGGAGCGACATGAGCAATTTTCCAATACAGAGGTGGATTCCTGAATCTAGGGAACTCTGAAAGATTATCATTAACACATCTACAATATGCACCCCTACTTGCTTTAAGCCTCTCGTCTCCATGTATCAGCTGTACAACATTGACCTGTTTCTCTTTTCTAGCCCCGCGGTGAATTTCCGGCAGTTTTTTAAACATCTGACAAGGAATTTTAGAAGAAAGTTTTTTTCTCTAGACTTTGTGTATTAATCACAATGTAACTCTGGCTCCCCCTACTGGATACCAAGCGGAAGTTGCCTTCATTCCGAAGAGTGAGGCCAACAAGTCTGTTAGTCTTTGTGCGTGTGTGTCTCTCTTTGTGTGTGTATGTATGTGCGTGTGTGTGCGTTTTCTGTGTGGGAGGGAAACGTGCCTTTTCCCACAGAACCCAACCCATATGGAATATGAATTTAAAACTAGAAAAGTTCCGTGGTGAGTTAGACGATATTAAAATTTGTTCTGTTACCCCTTGAAACTGAGAATAAAGACAGGATAAAGGGCATGTTTCGTGAGATCAGGGTTACTCGCAGTTTATATATATATATATGTGTATTGTGTGATTCCCCAGCTCTCGTCCCGTCCCTCCATTTCTGTTTCCGGCTGGATTAAAACTTTCCGTCGGATCCCAGTGGCCTTGAGAGCATTCCTGAGAGTGAAGTGAGTGAGCAAGGAATGGACCCGGGACATTGTAGAGAAACTGGGGGCGCCCCTCTGCAGTCCACGGTGCCATTTCGGCATTGTCACGTTTGTAACTCCATCAGTGAAACTGCTTGACCTTATACTCTGCTTGTTGGTGGTGGTGGTGGTAATTATTTTTGTTTTGTTTTGCAGACCAATTATTTTGTTGGGGGTGTTGTGGGGGTGGGGGGGGGCGGGGGGGGGTGGTGGTCGGCGAGACGAGGAAGGAAATTCGAAGTCAGTTTCTGTCACAGTTTTGTCGTTTGAGAGAGATCGTGGAGGCGGAACCAAATTGTGGATGTGAGGCTATGTGAAAATAGGGCGAATGAACGAGGGAGTGAGGGATAGAGGGAGAAAGAGATTGGTGGTGGGTGGGGGGGGGGGGGCGGGGGGGGGGGGGGACAACAGTGGCTGGACACAGGACTGGAGGTGGAGGGAGGAGGGAGATAATTAGATAGCTCTTTCCAAAATCCGGCACAGGTACAAAGGATAAATGGGTCACTCTGTGTTGGTCAGATCCTGTGCTTCAGATATGGAATAACACTGACTAGGAGGGAGAGAGCATTTGGCAAAGATGCCAAAGTAATACATTTACTAAAGCAGACAGTATTTATACGTATAAATGCCTCACACTGGGGCTAATCCTTAGAAATGCAGTGTCTAACTGTCCGCAACATTAATACTAAATTGAGCCTGTAATCACATTCGAACGACCTATGAAGTGGCGAGGCTGAGCCTGAGAATCAGCGCCACTGAAATCCCCGAATCCTTCCTTTTCTTAAATCAGTGGTTTGCATCCTCGCACATTCCACCTCAGTCTTACATGTGAAATTGTGCTGCACACGTAATATATCTTTTGCCTTTTCTATCTGCTAATTATATAGTGCCTATCTGGATAGAGAGAGAGAGAACGTGCTGTATTCTGATTGCATGTTAGTGGGCTGGAAAGTGTTGGTTAATTCTTTGCACCCTTGATTGGCAGCAAGGTCTTGGCGAGCACGTGTGGCTTTGACGTCGGTGGAGGTGTCACATTTTATAAGAAATCACCAGAGTGGCGAGTGAGAAGCTGCAAGTCCCTGATCTCGATCCCAGCCTGCAAAGACGCCTCGCCTTATTCCTTCGCCATTATTTGGGGTGTATCGGTGCACAGGAGTGCACTCCATTCCAGACGGGGCAGTAACATTCGAAGCTGCAAGTTTAAAGAGGCGCTCTGAGTCTGGTGGGGGAGGAAATCAGTCCCGAAGTTGCAATAGGAATTCTTTATTCTCCCCCTTCTGTTGGCGGGGGAGGGGGAGAGAGATAGAGAGAGCGAGAGAGCGAGAGAGTGCAATGGAGCTGTCCACTACTTCGAGTGCTGAACGAGAGCTGTCCACCGACAATATTGCTGAACTGTACTGGGCTCTGGCGTTCAACGCCACTTTTGGCCACAATGGGAGCCTGAATAGCACCGCGGAACTGGAGCCAGTCAAGAGCACCACGTCCACAGTCATCGCCATTGCCATCACAGCTCTCTACTCGGTGGTGTGTGTGGTCGGGTTGATTGGCAATTTCCTGGTCATGTACGGGATTGTCAGGTAGGAGGCGATTCCTTTGCCCCGGAGCAGTAACCGGGCGAGTAACAGATTTAAAACACAGAGACCACACTGACAAGGAGAAATCTGGCGCATTGCCCCCTGAATTCAGCAATACCCCCCCCCCCCCAAAAAAAAAAGTATACTCTGTAATTCCTGCCACCTTTTAACTCCCGTTGTCTTCCCAGCCTTCCAACTTACCCGTTCCCCCACTTTACGAGTTGTTGCTGATCACGGCTGCCTGCGACGGGGGATTTGAGACAGTATTTTAAAATTTAAAATCATGGGTCCTCCCTGTTGTCGAAAAACCTCAACAACCTGGAGTGGAAAATAAGAGATCAAATCCGTTTTTTGCTTATCATTCTGCTCCTCAAATCGATCAAGTGACTGAAATTGTCACAATAAAAAGTTTCAACTTCGATGTTTAAAAATCATTGCCAACCGAGCTCGGTTCCTTCAACCTCGTGTCCAGTCCCCACCAGATTCCTGCCATCCACAATCCGCTCCCAAAACTAATCAATGGAACTGGCGAGGATTTTATTCAAATTTAAGGGAAAAGATCTATGGTTATTTTCAATGTAGCTTTCCTTTACAATATACCCGCCCCCAGTCAGGCTGTAGAACCGTCCCATACACTCAGACACCGAAATGTCTCCTCTGTCAAGATAACTGGACTCCCAGGCTCAGAGCAGCTGGCAGGGTTTTGACATGCGGCTGGGGTCTGTCAGTGCTCCACTTCACATTAGCAAACAATTTAAGTGGTATTTTCTTCGCTTAATGCGTTTATTAAGGGAACATTATATCCTAGATTTGAGGTTCTGCTTTTGGAGACGGTGCATTCAATTCGAGATTAGCTTGGGAGCTGCCCCAACTCAGCAAAAATATCTGAAAACCTTACAACTCCACAATTTCCTCCACTTAGTGACTGTGTTTGGGGATGTTTTCTGTCCGGGTATAGCCGTAAACTTGCCCTCCCTGCTGACGACATGGCAATATCTGTGTAATCGAGGATCGGGTCGCCTACAGGTCGACTAAAAATCCGGCTCATAACACGAAATTAAATGACAATGAAGCACAGACGACGAAGAAAGTTACAAATCAGCACAAAGCTCCAAATGCAGATATATACACAGCTGGATCACATCCTCCAACACGGCCACACATTCACACTAACACACAGACATACCCATTAACACATACACACACACATTTACCCAGGAACACAGAAACTTATCCACTAACACACAAAAACGCCCATTAACACAGGAGCTTGCTCACGAACACACAAACTTACCCACGAACACACACAAACTTGGGTTTGTACCACCCAGGTTGAGAGGGTTGTTAAGAAGGCGTACGGTGTGTTAGCATTTATTGGTAGAGGGAATGAGTTTCGGAGCCATGAAGTCATGTTGCAGCTGTACAAAACTCTGATGCAGCCGCATTTGGAGTATTGCGTGCAATTCTGGTCACCGCATTGTGGGAAGGATGTGGAAGCATTGGAAAGGGTGCAGAGGAGATTTACCAGAATGTTGCCTTGTATGGAGGGAAGATCTTATGAGGAAAGGCTGAGGAACTTGAGGCTGTTTTTGTTAGAGAGAAGAAGGTTAAGAGGTGACTTAATTGAGGCATACAAGATGATCAGAGGATTGGATAGGGTGGACAGTGAGAGCCTTTTTCCTCAGATGGTGATGTCTGGCACGAGGGGACATAGCTTTAAATTAATGGAGGGGAGATAAATATGACAGATGTCAGAGGTAGGTTCTTTACTCAGAGAGTAGTAAGGGCGTTGAATGTCCTGCCTGCAACAGTAGTGGACTCACCAACACTAAGGGCATTCGAATGGTCATTGGATAGACATATGGACGATAAGGAAATAGTGTAGATGGGCTTTAGAGTGGTTTCACAGGTCGGCGCAACATCGAGGGCCAAAGGGCCTGTACTGCGCTGTAATGTTCTATGTTCTATGTTCTATCCACTAACAAGCACACAAACTTCCCTACTAATACACACAGACATATCCACTAACACACGCAGACATATTCACTAACGCACAACAAACAAACGCACTTACCAACTAACACACAACTTACCGACTAACAAACACACATATACCCAAAAGCACGCACATATACTTATGAACACACAAAAATATATGATTAACAAGCATACACACATTCCCATTAACACACACTAATACACACAAACATACCCACTAACACACACACACTAATACACACTAATGCACACACACACACTAATGCATACACACACTAATACACACATATATACCCACTAACACACACACTAACAAGCACACACCAACTAACAAACACACACAAACATGCAGCACGGTAGTATTGTGGATAGCACAATTGCTTCACAGCTCCAGGGTCCCAGGTTCGATTCCAGCTTGGGACACTGTCTGTGCGGAGTCTGCACATCCTCCCCGTGTGTGCGTGGGTTGCCTCCGGGTGCTCCGGTTTCCTCCCACAGTCCAAAGATGTGCAGGTTAGGTGGATTGGTCATAATAAATTGCCCTTAGTGTCCAAAATTGCCCTTAGTGTTGGGTGGGGTTACTGGGTTATGGGGATAGGATGGAGGTGTTGACCTTGGGTAGGGTGCTCTTTCCAAGACCCTGTGCAGACTCAATGGGCCGAATGGCCTCCTTCTGCACTGTAAATTCTATGATAATCTATGATACCGACAAACACACACACATCCCCACCAACCCAAACTCGCAGACATCCCCACTAACATACACATACTTACCAACTAACAAACATACCGACAAACGCACACACATACCTATTAACACACACAAACATATCGACTAACAAACACACACATACCCATTAACACACACACACAAACTTACCAACTAACACACACGCAAACACACCGGTTCACATATATGCACACAGTCACAAAAGTACATCCGGAATCCATACCCACAAACAACCGCACAATGACAATTATTCAAACCGTACAATGACAACTATAAACACGTAAGAATGCCTCCCACCCCATCCCCCACCTCACCCCCCCCCCCCCCCCACCCCCCCCCCCCCCTCCCAAAAACACAAGTCAGCACACAGGCCACAGAACACATGGGACCCCATAACAAGGTCTAGATCTGATCAATCATTCTCCATTAACAGAATAGGCAGGACATATGCAAATTTTTTTAAACTGCAAACACACCCACAGAAGCCATCGATATGCAACTCAGCACAAACATACACAAATTACACAAGCAACGTGGAGATCATTATGAAGTGTTTCGCAATTGAAGTTGCTCCGTTGTGATTTGAAATTAAATATAGTTTTAATGCATCATGTAACTTAACTGGAATTCAAGTTTAAAAACTTATACATACAACAATCAGTTATCTCTACAGATATACTTGAATAATAGTTACAATTGCTGTAACTATTGCGCCCTTACGCCAGCTCATTTGGTAACGAGCTAGATATGAGCAATGTTATCTGAGTCCTAGTTTTGTTGCTAAGGATAGGACTAGCAGAACGTGTCACAATCCCAATATCTCCAAAGGGATTCGGCTGTCCAATCTTGAATCTAAAATGCAAGGGTCATTTGGCAATTTCCCTGTGTTTAAAATGTGGACTAATTTTGCAAATGGACAGTGTGTGAAAACGTGGCAACGGCACCGCCTACTGTTCAGATAAAGAACTGCAAGGCAAAGATGGATTTCGTTGGACTACCTACCCATTAGCTATCTGTGTGTAAAGCTTGATTAAAATCGCAGTCCCTGGATCTGCTACACTCATATAACGAAATGTTACACCAATGCAACTGTTAGCGGAAAGCATTCTTATTGGGATTCAACTGAAGCTTTTATATGATATCAATTGCCAGGTATCCCCATTCCCTTCGGATGTCGAATATGCAGAGATACCAGGAAAGTAAAGAAGTATTAAAAATCTCAAAGAAAATATCGGGAGCAATCTGCAATCTGAAATGCCCAAATTAACCTTTCAGATTTAACCCAGTCCTGTTGAAAGGTCTCCTGTCCATTTGTCATTCCCCTGCAGGCGATGGGTTACCCCCATCCTTTGTTCAGCTCCCAAGTGTTCACTTCTGGCCATCTGCACTTGGTGGGGAGCATTTCCATCAATAAACCTGGGTTGACTGGTTCCGGGGAGTTACTGGTGCTGAGATGTGCAACTATCGGTAAGCACAAGGTTTCATGCCCATTCCCTTCACTGTCCAGGTATCATTCGTGGCTCAGCCAGAGGCATGCTCACTTCTACATCGGTGGATAGTGGGTGCAAATCCTATTCCATAGATCCAAGCACATAATCCAGGCTGACGCTCTAGGACAGCACTGAAGGGATCCTGCACTGCCATCTTTTGGATGCTAAAACGAGACTCCGATTGACTCTCTCAGGCAAGATCCCATGGCATTATTTTGGAGAAGAACAGTGGAGTTCACCCAACTGTCCTGGCTCCTGGCCAGAGGCAGACTTACATTTTTGGGTGCCCCATGCTCTCCTCCTTGTGGAGGGCCCACGTGACATCCTGACCCCTGATGATATGGTGGTCCCCCAATGATATCGAACATCACCCCCAATGACATCGAACCTCACCCCCAATGACATCAAACCTCACCCCCAATGACATCGCACATCTCCCCCAATTACGTCAAACCTCACCCCCAATGACATCGGACCTCACCCCAAATGACATCGAACCTCACCCCCAATGACATCGAACCTCATCCCCAATGACATCGAGCCTCACCCCCAATGACATCGCACATCACCCCCAATGACGTCAAACCTCACCCCCAATGACATCGAACCTCACCTCCAATGACATCGAACCTCACCCCCAATGACATCGCACCTCACCCCCAATGACATCGAACCTCACCTCCAATGACATTGAACCTCACCCCCAATTACATCAAACCTCACCCCCAATGACATCGCACCTCACCCCCAATGACATTGAACCTCACCCCCAATGACATCGAACCTCACCTCCAATGACATCGAACCTCACCCCCAATGACATCGCACCTCACCCCCAATGACATTGAACCTCACCCCCAATGACATTGAACCTCACCCCCAATGACATTGAACCTCACCCCCAATGACATCCAAACTCATCCCCAATGACACCGAACCTCACCCCCAATGACATCGAACCTCACCCCCAATGACATTGAACCTCACCCCCAATGACATCGAGCCTCGCCCCCAATGACACTGAACCCCTTCCCTGCTGCTCTACTCACCTCTCAGTTCTCACTTGGGTGGCTGGGCCTTGAGCATCGACCCCTTGCGTGTGCTCCTGGCTGGCTGCATGGCTCCTGCTGACCAACTGGCCTCATGGTCTCTGTTCTTTTTATTTGTTTGCCCACCACCGTTCCGAGCACTGGCCTGTAGGTCAGGACTCACCCACAGCTTCCCTCGATGGCTATTGGTCAGCACCTCTTCCTCCCTCGCCTCACTGAAGGCTTTGCAGGCTCGCATCAGGATGTTAGGTCGGTGAGCTCACGTTTGCCTCAGGCTGCTCCTTTGTAGTCAATGAAAGTTCAGAAGCTTCACACCAATTCAGGAGACCCGTGTCTGAACTGTTCTAAGTGTCCAACGCCTCTCAATGTCTGGCAAACTGTTTTCCCACCCTAAAGGTGAGTCCAGCAATCAGAACTTGATGTTGTTCTGTATCACCTGCTAATAAGCTCATTCAAATGTATTGAGTTTATCAGCAAAATAAGAGCTACCAATGCTCTGATTGGTGTTCCCATGGTGTTCCCACCACAACAGTCTCCTCTCCATATGGGGTCTTCCCATTGGCCAGGGCCCCATGCTGCAGCGCTGTGTGTTTCTCTGAAAGTCCACCTCTGCTCATGGCCGATATTTACCCCTACTACCTGCACCAACATTACAACAAACTATTATCTGATCACGGCAGAGTAGCACAGCACTGTTGTTTCCCAGCTCCAGGATCGCAGGATCGATTCCCGCTTGGGTCACTGTCTGTGCGGAGTCTGCATGTTCTCCTCGTGTCTGCGTGGGTTTCCTCTGGGTGCTCCGGTTTCCTCCCACAGTTCAGAGATGTGCAGGTTAGGTGGATTGACCATGTTAAATTGCCCTTAGTGTCCTAAAAGGTTAGGTGGGGTTACTGGGTTGTGGGGATCGGCTGGAGGTGTGGGTTTAGGTGGGGTGCTCTTTCCGGGGGGCGGTGCAGGCACGATAGGCCGAATGGAATCCTGCTGCACTGTAAATTATATGATTCAATGATTCTGTGATTACTAAGCCAATGCTGTTTGTGGGAATTTTCTGTGCAAAAACTGGCTTCCTTATCATGGACATTACAATGTGGCTACTCTGCAAAAAGTATTTAATTGGCTGGAAAACACTTTGGCATATCCTGATGTTATGGATGGTGCTGAATAAATGCAACCCATTTCTAAACAACATTTACTGCAGTTTTATGAACATCATCTGGTTATAAAGCAAACCATGTTTCAGAATATTTGTGTGTATTTCTATCAACCACAGCTGAACTAGTGAGACATAGTTCCAATATTCCTGTGTGTCATTCCTTGTAATGAATACAGAGAGTTAAAATAAATTGAACAATAATTTTTACAATATTTTATCCTCTGCACATACCAAGGTGCAGCAGAAGTCGCTTTGGAAGTCGTTTTTTTGCTTTGAGAGGAAACAGGTAATAATGGACCAATGGTTCTTAACGCTCTTCACCATTGGAGTTTTCCTCACGTTAAACTAGATCAAATTTGGTCCTTCGGCTCCAGTAATGCCTGCGAAGTGCAGCTGATGTATTAAAAAGTAAATACAACAGTTAAACTGCACACAACAAGCAAGCAACACCAGCAACAAATTAGATCAATAACCAACTCATCTGATTTTTGGTAGTTTTGCCTCAGGGAGAAATGTTGGCCAGGTCACCCAGGAAAACTCATTACTCTGTGAATAGTGTCATGGAAGCTTTTGCATCTGCCTGACCAAGCAAGCTTTGTTTAGAACATAGAACAGTACAGCACAGAACAGGCCCTTCGGCCCTCGATGTTGTGCCGAGCATTGTCCGAAACCAAGATTAAGCTATCCCACTCCCTGTCATTCTGGTGTGCTCCATGTGCCTATCCAATAACCGCTTGAAAGTTCCTAAAGTGTCCGACTCCACTATCACAGCAGGCAGTCCATTCCACACCCTAACCACTCTCTGAGTAAAGAACCTACCTTGGACATCCCTCCTATATCTCCCACCCTGAATCTTATAGTTATGCCCCCTTGTAACAGCTACATCCACCTGAGGAAATAGTCTCTGAACGTCCACTCTATCTCTCCCCCTCATTATCTTATAAACCTCTATTAAGTCGCCTCTCATCCTCCTCCGCTCCAAAGAGAAAAGCTCTAGCTCCCTCAACCTTTCCTCATAAGACCTATCCTGCAAACCAGGCAGCATCCTGGTAAATCTCCTTTGCACCCTTTCCAATGCTTCCACATCCTTCCTATAATGAGGTGACCAGAATTGCACACAATACTCCAAATGTGGTCTCACCAGGGTCATGTATAGTTGCAGCATAACCCCGCGGTTCTTAAACTCAAGCCCTCTGTTAATAAACGCTAACACACTATAAGCCTTCTTCACGGCTCTATGCACTTGAGTGGCAACCTTCAGAGATCTGTGGACATGAACCCCAAGATCTCTCTATTCCTCCACATTCCTCAGAACCTTGCCGTTGACCCTGTAATCCGCATTCAAATTCTTTCGACCAAAATGGATCACCTCGCATTTATCAGGGTTAAACTCCATCTACCATTTTTCGGCCCAGCTCTTCATCCTATCAATGTTTCTTTGCAGCCTACAACAGCCCTCCAACTCATCCACTACTCCACCAATCTTGGTGTCTTCAGCAAATTTACTGACCCACCCTTCAGCCTCCTCCTCCAAGTCATTGATAAAAATCACAAATAGCAGAGGACCCAGCCCTGATCCCTGTGGTACACCGCTGGTAACTGGTCTCCAGTCTGAAAATGTTCCATCCACCACCACCCTCTGTCTTCTATGTGATAGCCAGTTACTTATCCAATTGGCCAAATTTCCCTCTATCCCACACCTCCTTACTTTCTTCATGAGCTGACCATGGGGAACCTTATCAAACGCCTTACTAAAATCCATGTATACAACGACATCAACTGCTCTACCTTCATTAACACACTTAGTTACCTCCTCAAAGAATTCAATCAAATTTGTGAGGCAAGACCTACCCTTCACGAATCCGTGTTGACTATCCCGGATTAAACTGCATCTTTCCAAATGGTCATAAATCCTATCCTTCAGGACCTTTTCCATTAGCTTCCCGACCACCAAAGTAAGACTAATGTCTCATTTGAAAGAAGACATCTCTGAGAATGCAGCACTTCCTCAATACTGCATTGGAATGTCTCGAGTGTGTTCTCGTGTTCTGGCATGTCCCTTATACTTCTTGACTGAGAAACAGGAGTGCTGTCATTTGAGGCAAGCTGGCACAGAATCTGGGCATGTTCTTTTCTTCTTGAATTTGTTTCCTTATGAAAAACAAAGAATGACAATAGTTAACTACGAGATCTGTAGGTAGAGTAACAAGGGTGCGATATATAGATGGATTCACAACAAAATAATGTTAAAAATACATGGACGGGTGGCATGATGATGCAGTGGTTAGCACTGCTGCCTCATGACACTGAGTAACTGGGTTTGATCCCAGCCCGGGTCACTGTCCATGTGGAGTTTGCACATTCTCCCTGTCTCTGCGTGGGTCTAACCCCCACAACCCAAAGATATGCAGGGTAGGGGGATTGGTCACACTAAATTACTGCTTAATTGGAAAAAAATAATAAAAATTAAAATATATGGATAGGATTGATAAAAAAAACCTGGGCTGGCACCAATCATACAACGAGGAGAGTGAACACTATCCAACATATTAGCTGCTGATGTGAGGGAAGAGAAAAATGACTCCTATTTCCGAACACTAACATTTCCCAATGAGTCAGCCAAATGGAAGTAATCATTGCTTGCTGAGAGGGGATACAATGTACAAAAGATTTTTTTCAACCCAATTCTTTGATTTTCTCCAAACTTCCTCCCACCTCTTACCCCGATTCCAGGGGCACCAATCGCTATCGAGTACCTTGTTTAAATAGCCAAGTGAAATATCTAGCTCCATGTGTTGGCAGATTATTCCATCATGTATGTCAAAACTGAGCCTGATCTTTTCTGAAGCAGACCTCTGCACTTATAACCCCTTCCTAGATGTAGTAAATGGATGGCAATCTGGAGCAAGAACCCACTGCCTGATTTTGCCCCAAAATATTGATGGCACTTGTAAGTGGCACAGCTTGCTGCAAAAGCTGAGAGCTAACTCATAGCCAACTAGGAATTTGTTCTACAAAACCTTCTGGTATGGAGAGCTCAGTGTTAAACTGGAAGCATACCTCACTCGCCAAACCATCAAGACAGCTGACTAGGAGAGGTCAAGTCCTGTTCCTTTTGGCAGTGGTGCTGAGCATTCAGGCACACAGCAACAGAAGGTCTTAAGTAAATCTGCACAATAGGAATAGAAGCAATACTGGGATTTGCTTCATTGTAACAAGGAAATAGAAATCAGGAAAGAAAGGATTTACATTTATATAGACCCTTTCATGATTTCAGGACATCCTAAAGTGTATTACAGCCATTGAAGTACATGTGCACTGTAAATATAATTTCAAGAGTTTAACAGAGCACCAGGAGAGGGTGAAAACTTCAATGCACTAGTCATCTGCTATATCATATCAACTCACAACTCAAATAAATAATTGATTCAGGACAAAGGAAGGTGATGAAGAGACTACCATTGAACAAATGACATTTCTAGATGACCTGACATTCTCTATCATGATTTTAGCATTAGCGCTTGAGGATATTAATGAGCTTAATGGGACTATGCGTAGTCAGCAGGGAGTGCTGGGTGGCAATTGTCCAATTTTGCATTCTCAGAGGATGTTCCCACGGATCCATCTGTATTTTATCAGCTGTCCGTGACATTTGACAGACCAAATTAAAGAGCCCTTTACAAACCATTCATTTCACAAAATGTTGATATAACCCAGTGATCTTTATATCAGTGTTTAGAATTTCAATTAGACATTATCTCATGTCTGCAGTCCATAAGGCTGTAACCAAACATACTCAGAAACTCACTGGGGACCTGACGCTGTCAGAAACAAATTGCTTCTCTATAATCCAGACATTTGACTGCATTTGTGGCTAAACATTTCTAAATTTCACCTTTCATATTTAAATCAAAGGCAATTTTAAACAATGCTGTTCTTTTCAAAAAGCCATGCATTGGAGAGCAGTTGATGCTTTGAATGAAGACACAAAAGCATATTAGATATGAATCATCTATGTTTTGGATGATATATCTTTATTATGTTTTGAAGGGCATGGAACAATTTGTGGTAAAGTCAGAACAGACATTTTAAAACAGACCAGGGAAGGGCAATCACAATATTAACAGAAACAGCTGGAAGCCCTCAGCAAGTCAGGCAGCATCTGTGGGTAGAGGATCAGAATTAATGTTTCAAGCTGTTGACCTTTCATTAAGCATTTCATTCAGTTCAATGGCCTGGCTCCTTTCTCCACAGATGCTGCCAGACCTGCTGAGCGTCTCCAACATTTCAATTTCATCCGCAATCTTTTGCTTTTGTAGCAGGGAAATCAGAATGGCTGGCAGGATGATTTTTTTAAAGAGATGAGCAATTTATATCCACAGTGTCTTGGCTAATATTTATCCCTTAGCCAACATTACTCAAGAAAACAGATTATCTGGTGATTAATATGTTGCTTTTTGATGGCACTGGCTGTGCACAATTTGATTGCTGCGTTTCCTAATTAGAACAGTGAACATGCTTCAAAAGTCCTTCATTGCTTGTAAAGTGGTTTGAATGTGAGGATGTGAAAGGTATTATAAAAATGGAAGTCTTTCGGGAGTGTCAATGCGTCATCCAGCGCTGGTGGTTGCACTGTTGAAATTACCATAATATATAATGGGAATGGCAACTGTGTCCTGTCTTGCAGACATATGCACTGTTAGTATCGCTTCGGTTAGATATTAATTAAACCTGCAGATAGATTTCTGCCATTGACAGGCTCGGAGTCTCAACATAATCCTGAAACACAGAAGTCTTGTCTGTTTCCAAGATGTTTGGTGGTAATATATATTCAATCAGCACAATGGGAAGACATCAGTCCCAGGGTGCAGTAAATGAGAAGCATAGCTCTGGATGCTACAGGCTCAGAGAGCTGGTGGTCAGTGAAATTGTGCCAACGGCAAGGAATTTCAGTAGAAGCTCAGGTCATGATGTCCTATGAATGTATGTCCAAGTAGAATGAAGACAAACAGCTGCTTGGGGAACCAAGTGACAGGAAATAATCCAGCACTGTTTCATCGCTAGAAAAATAAAGAAAATGCTGGGTAATGGCTAGCCATAGGTTAATGATGTCGTGAAAACTGACATCATTAACAATTCATATTGTTATGAATTTTGCACAGGTAGATGGTGACCAACAAAGTGAAGTAAAATACAACTATCTAATAAGAAATCCGGGGGAAGAAGTAGGATTCCAATTCCTGTCAAATTTTTATTGTGTGGGGTGAATTTATTGCAACCTTTTCACAAAAATGAGAGAAGATTCTCTTTGTTCTTGGCTTCCAGCACTATTTGTGTGCAGGAATGGAGAAGGATTGAGTCATTGATTTATGCAACCCACAGGATACTGCCCTGTATTTACCTCTGCATTATCTCAGTATTGAATAAAGCATCTAAGAGCTGTGTGAAAATCAAGTTTTGATGCAACATCTCCTATTTTAACTCATCCTTTCCTCTGTCACCCTTTCAGCTCTTCCAGGTTTTTTGTTGTTGTTTTTACTTGGGAAGCAGTGGAGGATCTGCAGGTTAATTAACAGTCTAAGATGGTATCATTGTCATAGAATCCCTTCAGTGCAGGAGACCATTCAGCCCATCGAGTCTGCACCAATCCTCGGCGCACTTCCCCACCCTATCGCCGCAACCCCACCCAACCTGCACATCTTTAGGCATTAAGAGAGAATTTATCATGGCCACTCCACCTCACCTGCACATCTATGGACTGTGGGAGGAAACCAGACGGAGCACCTGGTGGAAACCCACGTCGGCACATGGATAACATACAAACTCCACACAGACAGTCACCCAAGGTTGGAATTAAACTCGGGTCATTATTTTTGTATCTTCATGCTCAGTGCAAGCCATTTTCTTCTCTAAGTCAGAAAGTGCAGGTTTGAATCCCACTCCAGACAGTACCAGCAAGTGGATGCTGGAGCCCCAACTCCGAATTCTGGGTTGACATGCGGTGGAATGCTCAGGTCTGATGGGTGACTTCCCCACCTCATCGTATAGATTCTGGGAGCCCATCAGATGCTCCTGCCATAAAGGACAAACCAATTAAGGGTTGTCATGACATTCATAGGAGCATTCATATCATGCCTGCCAACTATTAAACATCCAACAAAATCTTCCACTACTTACAACATTCATCAGTATAAAATTGTGAACATATGAAAACATCTAAAGCCTTTATCTGTCCGCACCCCCCTCCCCCCGTCCCGTCCCCCCGATAATCAGTTGGGACTTTAAAGCCCAAGAAAATAATCAATATCTGGGCTTTTCCCAAAACAACTGAAAATCTAAAAGCCATAGGAACAAGGGGCGGGATTCTCCGACCCCACGCCGAGTCGGAGGATCGCCGGGGGCTGGCGTGATTCCCGCCCCAGCCGTGTCGCGAAGTCTCCGCCACCAGAGATTCGGCAGAGGCGGGAATCGCGCCGCGCCAGTCGGACCGGCGCACCCCCGCCCATTCTCCGGCCCGCGATGGGCCTAAGTCCCGCTGCTGGAATGCCTGTCCCGCTAGCATGCATTAAACCACCTTTTGAACGGCGGGACAAGGCGGCGAGGGCAGGCTCCAGGGTCCTGGGGGGGGGGGCGCGGGGCTATCTGGCCCCGGGGGGTGCCCCACGGTGGCCTGGCCCGTGATTGGGGCCCACCGATCCGCGGGCGGGCCTGTGCCGTGGGGGCATTCTTTTTCTTCCGCCTTCGCCATGGTCTTCACTATGGCAGAGGCGGAAGAGACCCCCTCCCCTGCGCATATGCGGGGATGACGTCAGCAGCCGCTGACGCTCCCGCGCATGCTTCGCCCGGCGAAGACCTTTCGGCCCCGGCTGGCGTGGCGCCAAAGGCCTTTCCCGCCAGCCAGTGGAGCGGAAACCACTCCGGCGCGGGCCTAGCCCCTCAAGGTGAGGGCTTGGCCCCTAAAGGTGTGGAGACATCCGCACCTTTGGGGCGGCCCGACGCCGGAGTGGTTCCCGCCACTCCATTACACCGGAACCCCCCGCCCCGCCGGTAGGGGAGAATCCCGCCGGGTCGGAGAATCGCCGGGGGCTGGCGTGAATCCTGCCCCCGCCGTGTCCCGAATTCCCCGCCACCAGAGATTCGGCGGGGCCGGGAATCCACCACGCCGGTCGGCGGGCCCACCCCCGGTGATTCTCCGGCCCGCAATGGGCCGAAGTCCCGCCGCTGTCAACCCTCTCCTGCCGGCGTAGATTAAACCACCTACCTTACTGGCGGGAGCAGGCGGCGCGGGTGGGCTCCAGGGTCCTGGGGGGATCGCAGGCGATCTGCCCCCGGGGGATGCCCGCCCGGTGGCCTGGCCCGCGATCGGGGCCCACCGATCCGCGGGCGGGCCTGTGCCGTGGGGGCACTCTTTTTCTTCCGCCTTCGCCATGGTCTTCACCGTGGCGGAAGCAGAAGAGACCCCCTCCCCTGCGCATGCGCAGGGATGACGTCACCAGCCGCTGACACACCCGCGCATGCGTGGACTTACGCAGGCCGGCGAAGTCCTTTCGGCCCTGTCTGGCATGGCGCCAAAGGCCTTCCACGCCAGCCGGTGGAGCGGAAACCACTCCGGCGCGGGCCTAGCCCCTCAAGGTGAGGGCTTGGCCCCTAAAGGTACGGAGACCTCCCTGCTCCCGCCACTCCATCACGCCGGGACCCCCCGCCCCACTGGGTAGGGGAGAATCCCGCCCAAGGTGAGGGTAGCTAGACAGAAGATCCCACCTTTAGAATTCAGGCTGGGGCAAGGGACATGCTGCTCCCGTTATAATAATGCTCACATCAGGATGGCCAACATAAATTATGCCACAAGGGATGGGCTGAAGTATAAACTGGGGCTGAACACAAATCTGTCTGATCACAGGAGCTGGTGAAGCCTATACAGATTTTATCTGCGCCTTGCATTCTATAACATCAGCGAGTGCCCGTAAATCCTTTTCAAACACTGTATTCTCGCCCAATTTTAGCCCATTTTTTTCCTTTGCTTTCAGATCTGTCTGAACTGCCTGGAGAATAGTCCAGATAGATTTTGTTTTGTGCCTACAGTTATCATAATCTTTGATTTTTCTTCAGCCATAATTTACAGTATGAATTCACCATGGTTTGAGAGACTTAGGGTCCTCGACCTCCAAGAAAACTGTGACACAAAATCATCTTTCCCGACTGAAAATCAGGTTATTGCAAGTGACTGATAGGAAAAATGAAAGGGAGAGGGTGACAGAAAAAGAGGGAAAGAAGGAGGGGAGAGAAAGCAGAGACAAAGAGGTGAAAGAAGGAACAACAAGGAGAACAAATAGGAGCAGGAGAAGGAGGGTAAGAGATAGAGAGGGATCAGAGAGAGGGAGAGAGAAAGGGAGAGAGGAAGAGATAGAGAGAGAGAGAGACTAAGGAAGAGAGATAGAGGGATGGAGTGGGAGGACACAAGAGCAGGGGAGAAAGTTGAGAGAGAGAGAGAGAGAGAGAGAGGAGGAGTGAGAGAAGGGGAAGTGAGATGGGCGGAGAGGGGAGGAGGAGAGAAAGAGGGGGAGGGGCAAGGGAGAGAGGGGAAAGTGAGGGGAGAGATAGAATGAGAGGGTGGGAAACAAAGAAAGAAAGAAAGGTGAAGAAAAAAGAGAGACGGAGATAGAGGAGGGAATAGAGAGAGAGGGAAATAGAGAGAGAGGGAGGAGAAAGAGAAATATTTTGAAGCAGTCAGTGTGAAGTCCTTTAGTGTATAAATCAACCATCTGTACACTTTTCAGGGGTATCCCAGCCCTAGGGCCAAGTAAAACTCATCCATTACATATGCTCACTGGCCTACACTGGCTCCTGATCCTCCAAAATGTCCAATTTAAAATTACCTCCCTTTATTTTTTTCAAATTTAGAGTACCAAATTATTTTTTTCCAATTAAGGGGCAATTTAGCGTGGCCAATCCACCTACCCTGTACATCTTTGGGTTGTGGGGGTGAAACCCACGCAAACACGGGGAGAATGTGCAAACTCCACACGGACAGTAACATTTCTTCCCTTCGGTCGCATCTGTTCCGATGATGTCACTTTCCAAAAGCGGTGCTGCTGACATGTCTTCCTTCATCATGGTTCCAACCCACTATGGTTGACAGGCTCTCAACCATGTGCGACCGATTACCAGCACCTTAGATCTCACTCCTTCCCCTCGCTTCCAGAACCAGGGGCGAGGGGGTCGGAGAATCGCCGGGGGCTGGCGCGAATCCCGCCCCCGCCGGTTGCCGAATTCTCCGGCACCGGGTATTCGGCGGGGGTGGGAATCGCGCCGCGCCGGTTGGCGGGCCCCCCCCCCGCGCGATTCTCCGGCCCGGATGGGCCGACGTCCCGCTGCTAGGTTGCCTGTCCGCCGGCGTGGATTAAACCACCTCTCTTACCGGTGGGACAAGGCGGCGCGGGCGGGCTCTGGGGTCCTGTGGGGTGTGCGGGGCGATCTGGTCCCGGGAGGTGCCCCCACAGTGGCCTGGCCCTCGATCGGGGCCCACCGATCCGCGGGCGGGCCTGTGCCGTGGAGGCACTCTTTTCCTTCCGCCTTCGCCACGGTCTCCACCATGGCGGAGGCGGAAGAGACTCCCTCCACTGCACATGCGCGGGGTGCCGTGAGCGGCCGCTAACGCTCCCGTGCAGGCGCCGCCCGGCAATGTCATTTCCGCGCCAGCTGGCGGGGCACCAAAGGCCTTTTCCGCCAGCTGGCGGGGCGGAAATCAGTCCGGCGCGGGCCTAGCCCCTCAACGTTAGGGCTCGGCCCCCCAAGATGCGGAGGATTCCGCACCTTTGGGGCGGCACGATGCCCGACTGATTTGCGCCGTTTTGGGCGCCGGTCGGCAGACATCGCGCCGATACCGGAGAATTTCGCCCCAGGATAGTGTTCCACTTGTCCTCACTTTTCACCCCACCAGCCTCCGCATTCAAAGGATCATCCTCCACCAGTTCCGCCAACACCAGCCTTATGTCACCACCAAACACATCTTCCCCTCACTCCCCGTTAGCATTCCGCACAGACCGTTAATTCGGGGATATCCTGGTCCATTCCTCCATCCCTCCAACACCTCACCTTCTTCCCACTGCACATCCCCGTGCAATCGCAGAAGGTGCAACACCAGCCCCTTTTCCTCCTCACCGTCCCAGGGCCGAAACACTCTTTTCAGGTGAGGCAGCGCTTCACGGGATCCCCTTCAACCTGGCCTATTGCATTTATTGCTCCCAGTGCGGGCTACTCTACATTGGAGAGACTGAACACAGTCTGGGCGACCGCTTTGCAGAACACCTCCAGTCCGTCTGCAAGAAGGAGCCAGACCTTCCTGTTGCTTGCCATTTTAACTCACCGCCCTGCTCTCATGCCCACATCTCCATGCTTGGCCTGCTGCAATGTTCCAGTGAAGCCCAACACAAACTGAAGGAACAGCACCTCATCTTCCAATTAGGCACGCTACAGCCTTCTGGACGAAACATTCAACAACGTCAGACTGTGAACTCTCCTCCAACTTCACCCCATTTTTATTTCTATAAAGTTATTTTATTCCTTTGATTGTTTCTCCCTCACCATTGCCTCCCTTCCCCCCCCCCCCACCCCCCCAAAAAAAAAAACTAGGGCCATCTGTTCCCTGTTCCAGGTTGCTTTTTGACACAATGCTTATTCCTACTCTGCCTTGAACATATTACTATCTCTTAATGTGCCACTATCAGCACCATTCTTAGTTATTAACACCACCAAATAAGTTTCTTTGCCCTTCTGTCCATGACATCTTTGTCAATCTCCACCTATTACTAGCCCCACTGTTCCGCACCACCCACCAAGCCCCCCCACCCCCACCCCACCGCCCCACAGCAGTATAAATCTCATCTTATTTTAAGTTCTCTCTAGCTTTGACAAAGAGTCATCCAGACTCGAAATGTTAGCTCTGTTCTCTCTCTTCACAGATGCTGTCAGAACTGCTGAGACTGTGCATTTTCTGTTTATCTTTCAGGTTCCACCATCCAAAGTAATTTGCTTTTATCGCAGAGTTTCCTGCTGTTGTTTAAGAGTTTCTGCAGCCTTTCATACCTCAGGAACTTCCCTTTATTCACAAGTTCTCTGTCTCTGACCTTTGTTGAAAACTCTTTGCATCAAGACAAAGTTCTGGCTTGTCCGAGCTGCAGCTTGCATGTCACAGCAGATTGTCAAGTAACCCCATGGTAACTAAAATACAGAGGCCCAGTGGCAGCTCATCTTATTACACCATAAACCTAAAGGAGCGTTGGCATCTAGCCATACAAAGCAGTTTATAATCAGTTCATTGTTTTATTTGATTTTGCAGTCGGCTACACATTTTTATGACTACAATCTGCCAAAGCAAAGGGATTTATAAAGCGGCTTTGCAGATTGTTTTAATACACGCCAAAGTGATACTTGTTCCTACATTTTACTCTGAGGGAGTGCTGCACTGTCATTGGTGCCAGCTTTCAGATGAAAATGTTAAACGATAATAAATGTAAGTCCTTCAGGGTGAATGTAAACGATCCTGTGGGATTTTCTGTATTGAAAAAAATGCACTTTTCCATGGTTCGGTTGTCAATTATCTCAATTATCCTCTAATTACCAACCCACCCAGTGGCAGCAGAACACACTCTCCTGAAATTTGTTAGTGCTCTGCTTAATGTGCTTCTATCAGTGCTGTCTACTCTATTCTAAAGTGGTTGTATTAAAATATCACAAACCGGAATAAGAACAAAACACATGGCCAATTTACTCAAAAATACATTCGATCAGGATGGTCAAGTGGCCTAAGGCGTTGCGTTCAGGTTGCAGTCTCCCCTGGATGTGTGGGTTTGAATCCCACTTCTGACAAATCTATTTTCTACCGGTTTTAAATACATAAAAACAAATAGATATTAATCTTAGACAGTACTGTGGTGCAGTGGTTAGCACTGCTGCCTCACGGCGCCGAGGTCCCAGGTTTGATCCTGGCCCTGGGTCATTGTCTGTGTGGAGTTTGCACATTCTCCATGTTTGCGTGGGTCTCACCCCCACAACCTAAAGATCTGCAGACTAGGTGGATTAGCCAAGCTAAATTGACCCTTAATTGGAAAAGTTAATTGGGTACACTAAATTTATTTATTTTTAACTCAAAAATGCGTACATCCAGGAAATTTATCATAGCCATAGTATCAGAAAAATCTTTGGCGGTGTCAGGCTGGAATTAACATTGAATAGAGTGGTAAGTGTTGTAAGTGGTCTGATAGCAATACTGTCACAGATTTCTCATTAAATGTAATTACACCTGACTAACGCACCGGAGAGCATGTTCCCAATTTTCCTGATAGAAGCAATACCACAACTGACAGCAAACTGGGTCAGAACGTGTGGGTCCAAGACCTTGTTCAGAGGTTTGAGCACAAGATCTAGACTGGCACTCCGAGTGTTGCATCTTCTGGATGAGATGTTAAAGTGAGACATTGTGTGCTCTCTCTCTCCCATGGCACTGCTTGAAGATGAGCAAGAGAATTCTCCTTGTATGCTGAGGCCAAACTTATCTCTCAACCAACTTCATTGAAACAGATTACCTGATCATTACCACATTGCTCTCTGCGGGACCTTGCTGTGTGCAAATTGGCTACCATATTTCTTGCATTGCAAATGCGACTACAAGGTTGTAAAGTGCTTTGGGACGATCTGAATTTGCGATAACTACACTGAGTCATGCAAACCAACTGCAATTTCTGGTTTGCACTGACTTGACTGACCTCAGCACTGATGACATGAGAGGAGAGCTTGGGGGTATCACACGGGTCAGCAGGCAGGACTAAGAGTAGCCACCGTTTCATTTTCTGATTGTGCAATTGACTGCAACAGCCAAGTGCATGCCCACGGGTGTCTGGGTGGGGACAGATAAGCACTGGACAGTAAGTCTTCTAGTGCTGAATAGCCTGTCAAGACTTACACGAGGAATGGCTACTTGTGCACAGTACTGGACTGAAAATCCATCGCTATAAATGCCAGCCACTATGGGGAGAGGGAACAACTATCCTGTTAAATAACTATCCCAGCTGTAACACAGTGCTTCTACTTGATCTTTTTCCTTCCCCAGATACACGAAGATGAAGACAGCCACGAACATTTACATCTTCAACCTTGCCCTGGCAGATGCACTAGCCACGAGCACATTGCCATTCCAGAGTGCCAAATATTTGATGGATACGTGGCCCTTCGGCGAGCTGCTGTGCAAAACAGTGCTCTCAATTGACTACTACAATATGTTCACGAGCATCTTCACCCTCACCATGATGAGCGTTGATCGTTACATCGCCGTGTGCCACCCTGTTAAGGCGCTAGATTTCCGCACACCCGCGAATGCAAAGATCGTCAATGTCTGCGTGTGGCTGCTGTCGTCTGCTATAGGGGTCCCAGTCATGGTCATGGCTGTCACCAAGCTCAATAAAAAAGGTAAGCAATGACAAACGTTCCCTGTAAAATCTTGTGCTTGCACAAGAGCAATCCCCCTCCCCCCCCCCCACCCCGCTCTAACCCCTGTGCATGGGAGTGTTACATTTTCTGCCAGTAACAAACATGGAGGAGGCGGTCTGCATGATGTCTAACAGACTTCTATGGGGCCGGGCATGCACACAGCCTAGGAAGGACATTGGTGAGGATTGAAGCAGAACAATCATTCGCAGATAGCGGCTGATCTCCTCAGCTCAGAGCATGAATAGTTAAGGGGAGATTTAATTGAGGCCTTCAAAATCATGGAGCATTTGAAGCGAGTAAGGGGAAGCTATTTTACACGGACAGAAACCGATCGATTCCAAAGGACAGAGAGATTCAAGATAATTGATAGAAGAACCAGAGGAGAAATGAGGAAAGATATTTTTTACACAGGAAGTTGTTATGATCTGGAAAGCATTACCTGAAAGCGTGATGAAAGCAGATGCAATAATAACTTTCAAGAGTGATTGAACAAGCACTCAAAAGGGAATTCTTTTAGAAAGCTGGGGGGGCGGGGTGGTGCAAGGGGAGTGTGACTAACCAGATGGCTCTTTCAAAGAGCCAGCAGAGGTACTTTGGATTGAATGGCTTCCATTCAGAATTTCAGAGAACCAGAAAATGAAAAAAACCCTTATCAAGGCCAGCCTGTTTCCCAGGAGTAGGGTCTTCTCCATTCTTGTACATTATCTTATTATCAACTGTCCCAATGCCTAGGGATTTGGAGCTGGTTTGAACTCAGTCTGGAGGATTTTAACCGTGACTTCCCAGGGCAGTGGCAACCTTGATGATTTACTTACCCTCTTTAAGGACGGCACGATGGAGGATTCGAGCACTGAGGCAATATGGGTAGAGCTAAGAAATGGGAAGGGTGCAGTAACATTGTTGGGACTTTACTACAGGCCTCCCAAAAGCGAGCATGAAGTAGAGGTACAAATATGTAGACGGATTATAGAAAAATGTAGGAGCAATAGGGTGGTCGTGATGGGAGATTTTAACTTCCCCAACATTGAATGGGACTCATGTAGTGTTGGAGGCATAGATGGAGCAGAATTTGTAAGGAGCATCCAGGAGAGTTTTTTAGAGAAGTATGTAAATAGTCCAACTCAGGAAGGGGCCATACTGGACCTGGTATTGGGGAATCATCCCGGCCAGGTGGTTGAAGTTTCAGTCGGTGATTACTTTGAGAATCGCAATCACAATTCCGTAAGTTTTAGAATACTCATGGACAAAGACGAGAGTGGTCCTTAAGGAAGAGTGCTAAATTGGGGAAAGGCCAAGTATAACAAAATTTGGCAGGAGCTAGGGAATGTGGATTGGGAACAGCTGTTTAACGGTAAATCCACATTTGAAATGTGGGAGTCATTTAAGGAAAGGTTGATTAGAGTGCAGGACAGACATGTCCCTGTGAAAATGAGGGATAGAAATGGCAAGATTAGGGAATCATGGATGACGGGTGGAATTGTGAGACTAGCTAAGATGAAAAAGGAAGCATACATAAGATCTAGGCGACTTAAATCTGATGAAGCTTTGGAGGAATATCGGGAAAGTAGGACAAATCTCAAACGCGCAATAAAGAAGGCTAAAAGGGGTCATGAAATATCTTTGGCTAACAGGGTTAAGGGAAATCCCAAAGCCTTTTATTCGTATATAAGGAGCAAGAGGGTAACTAGAGAAAGGATTGGCCCACTCAAAGACAAAAGAGGGAATTTATGCGTGGAGTCAGAGGAAATGGGTGAGATTCTTAATGAGTACTTTGCATCGGTATTCACCAAGGAGAGGGACATGACGGATGTTGAGGCTAGGGATGGATGTTTAAATACTCTAGGTCAAGTTGGCATAAGGAAGGAGGAAGTTTTGGGTATTCTAAAAGGCATTAAGGTGGGCAAGTCCCCAGGTTCGGGTGGGATCTATCCCAGGTTACTGAGGGAAGCGAGGGACGAAATAGCTGGGGCCTTAACAGATATCTTTGCAGCATCCTTGAGCACGGGTGAGGTCCCGGAGGACTGGAGAATTGCTAATGTTGTCCCTTTCTTTAAGAAGGGTAGCAGGGATAATCCAGGGAATTATAGACCTGTGAGCTTGACATCAGTGGTAGGCAAACTGTTGGAGAAGATACTGAGGGATAGGATCTATTCTCATTTGGAAGAAAATAGACTTATCAATGATAGGCAGCATAGTTTTGTGCAGGGAAGATCATGTCTTACAAACCTAATAGAATTCTTTGAGGAAGTGACAAAGTTAATTGATGAGGGAAGGGCTGTAGATGTCATATACATGGACTTCAGTAAGGCGTTTGATAAAGTTTCCCATGGCAGGTTGATGGAAAAAGTGAAGTCGTTGGGGTTCAGGGTGTACTAGCTAGATGAATAAAGAACTGGCTGGGCAACGGGAGACAGAGAGTAGTGGTGGAAGCGAGTGTCTCAAAATGGAGAAAGGTGACTAGTGGTGTTCCACAGGGATCCGAGCTCGGACCACTGTTGTTTGTGATATACATAAATGATCTGGACGAAGGTATAGGTGGTCTGATTAGCAAGTTTTCAGATGATACTAAGATTGGTGGAGTTGCAGATGGCGAGGAGGACTGTCAGAGAATACAGTAAAATATAGATAGATTGGAGAGTTAGGCAGTGAAATGGCAGATGGAGTTCAATCCAGGCAAATGTGAGATGATGCATTTTGGAAGATCTAATTCAAGAATGGATACGGTCAGTGGAAGAATCCTGGGGAAAATTGATGTGCAGAGAGATCTGAGAATTCAGGTCCATTGTACCCTGAAGGTGGCAACGCAGGTCGATAGAGTGGTCAAGAAGGCATACAGCATGCTTGCCTTCATCAGACGGGGTATTGAGTACAAGAGTTGGCAGGTCATGTTACAGTTGTATAGGACTTTGGTTAGGCCACATTTGGAATACTACGTGCAGTTCTGGTCACCACATTACCAGAAGGATGTGGATGCTTTAGAGAGGGTGCAGAGGAGGTTCACCAGGATGTTGCCTGGTATGGAGGGTGCTAGCTATGAAGAAAGGTTGAGTAGATTAGGATTGTTTTCGTTGGAAAGACGGAGGTTGAGGGGGGACCTGATTGAGGTCTACAAAATTATGAGAGGTATGGACAGGGTGGATAGCAACAAGCTTTTTCCAAGAGTGGGGGTGTCAATTACAAGGGGTCACGATTTCAAGATGAGAGGTGGAAAGTTTAAGGGAGATGTGCGTGGAAAGTTTTTTATGCCGAGGGTGGTGGGTGCCTGGAACGCTTTGCCAGCGGAGGTGGTAGAGGCGGGCACGATAGCATCATTTAAGATGCATCTAAACAGATATATGAACGGGCGGGGAACAGAGGGAAATAGATCCTTGGAAAATAGAAGACATGTTTAGATAAAGGATCTGGATCGGCGCAGGCTGGGAGGGCCGAAGGGCCTGTTCCTGTGCTATAATTTTCTTTGTTCTTTGTTCTCTTCCACTTGCAGCCCAGTTGCTGCCAAATTGGTAGAGGTCTTTAATTGTGTGGTTGGAATGTTTGTCTGTTTCAGGGGAGAGTAATAGGCAATTTGGGATCCTGCCGTACCTACCACACTGCCTATTTGTTCAGCAGCCTAAACTATTATTCATTTGCGGTTTAATGTTATGTGACACCCAGAGGATGTGAAAGATGCTATGTGAATGCATGTTTATCATTTTCATTTGCCTGGATGTTTTCCCCCATGGATTTCAAAATGGACCTTGACATTTCAAAAGAAAGCAAGCACTGAGTTCAAATCCCTCCCTAACAGCACCTATGCCAAATGGACAGCAGCTCTGAGCTCTCAAGCAGAATACCTGCCACTGTCTTCTCAAGGACGTCTGACTGTGGGGTGGGGGAATAGACAATAAATACTGACCTTAGCAGCAATGCCCATATTCTCAAAATGAATATTTTTTAAAAAACTAAACGCCTTATTTATATGCACTTCTTCTTCTTTGTCTTCTCTTTCAGGTAACGTGATGTGCACCATACAATTTCCAGCCCCTGCTTGGTACTGGGATAACGTGACCAAAATCTGTGTCTTTATATTTGCTTTTGTCATACCAGTCCTGGTCATCACCATCTGCTACGGGCTGATGATTCTGCGCCTGAAGAGCGTCCGGCTCCTTTCAGGCTCCAAAGAAAAAGACAGGAATCTGCGGAGGATCACACGGATGGTCCTGGTGGTGGTGGCCATCTTCATCATCTGCTGGACACCAATCCACATCTTCGTCATTGTCAAGACCCTGGTGGAGATCCACCCCAGCCCCTTGGTGACGGCCAGTTGGCATTTTTGCATTGCCCTGGGCTACACCAACAGCTGCCTGAATCCTGTGCTCTACGCCTTCCTGGATGAGAACTTCAAGCGTTGTTTCCGGGAGTTCTGCCTGCCCCTGCGCTCCAGGCTGGAGCAGAACAGCTTCACCCAAGCCAGGAAGTCCACCAGGGAATCAGTCTGTGCCTGTACCCCCTCTGAGATGGTCAACAAGCCGGTATGACTAGGCGTGGACAGGCCCTGTAAGGGATCACACTATAGGAGAGGTCAGGACCTGAACAGTGAAGTAACCCAAATAACTACTGAGTTTTAAAAAAAAGCCAATGATTTCAAAGACGCTCTTTATGGTAAATACAAAGTTAAAACGACTGACTTGCTTCACTTTTATGGGGGTATTTAGGTCATGAGGTCACAATGTGGTCCTGTTAGCTTTCAACTTACGAACAGAAAACAAACTTTAATTGATTGTTCATAATAAGGCAAAATAACAACAATTATTTTTAATTAGAAAATGCGCACACATGTATGTAACACACACACATGCATATGGCCTTTGGCACAAAGATTTTTGAATTGTAGAAATAATAACAACTTGCATTTATATATCGCCTTTAATAAAACATACACAAGGCGCTTTACAGCCATTATCAGACAAAGACTTGACATACGGCACCATCAACGTTTCAATGTGCCTGGCTGTTTGATGATAAACATTTTCTGACCTTTATCATTCGGCTACATTACCGCAATTGTAAAACTCCTAATTTAAGGCTCACTAAATGCGGATGGAATGCATCAGCTCTACATAATTATGTAGATATTTTATGGAATCGCTGCAAAGGTATAGCCATCTTGAAGGAATGTAAACAGATTTTGTGTTTCCTTTCTTGCCGATCATCGTTCTCTTTTATGAAAACTATGGGATTGTTTCTTTGGAATCACCGAGTGTCTCAGCCCCTCCCCCTAAAAACAAATGAACGCGTCTTTCCTGAGAGGAGGGGAAGCCTGGAAAGAAACAAAAACAGAAAATGCCGGACAATCTCAGCAGGTCTGACAGCATCCGTGGAGAGAGAAGGGAGCTAACGTTTCAAGTCTGGATGATTCTTTGTCAAAACCGGAGAATTGGAAATAGGGTCAGATTTATGCTGTAGTGGGGTGGGGAGGGGGTGTGGGGCAGTGGGGCTGGAAAGAGGGCCAGCAATAGGTGGAGATTGACAAAGATGTCGTGGACAGAAAGACAAACATAATCTAAATAGGGGTGATAAAGACTAAGAAGGGTGCTGATAGTGGCACATTAAGAAATTAGAACGTGTTAATGGCAGAACAAAGGTAAGGACAACTAGGGACAGGAAACAGGTTGCCCAAATCAAACGGGAGAGGGGGGGGGGGGGGTGCAGTGGTGAGGGAAAACAAGTTGTTTGCAGCATTCAGGTACAGAAAAAGATTGAGATTCAACAGCTGCCCAGATGTCAATGAGGACTTTATTGGTTCATATTTTATATTGCTGTATATTTGCCTGAAGCTATCACTGTAAAGTGGGTTAAGGTATCCCTTATTGTATTGTATTTCTGACATTATAAAATGCATTGATTAAACAGTTGATCACATTTTCTCCAGCCAGGTTTTATCCCTTTCCATCACCAGATCTTCTCAGAGGAATGGCTAGCTCGCTTCTGTGCTGTAATAGTCTATGGTGCAACTACAGCTTGCATTTATATAGCACCTTTAACGATTCAAAGGAACTTCGCAGGAACATTATCAAACAAACCGAGCCACATATTAGGACCGGTGACCAAAACCTCGATAAAATAAATTGGTTTGAATCAGCTTTTTAAAGGAGAGAGGCAGAGAAGCTTAAGGAGAAGTTTCGGCATCAGGCAGTACGGCTGCCAATGGATGAGTGCTGAATATTAAGAAGGAAGGCAATGCGCAAGGGGGTGTAGGGCTGGAGAAGATTACCCTGGAATTTGAACTCAGTCATGTGAATTTTAAATGCTAACATGTTGTAAGGATTTTTTCAGCAGCCTCTGTAAAATTGAATAGTCGTGTTTGTTGGTAATACATAACTATTCACATATATAAGGTATGGTCAACGGTGGCACAGTGGCGTAATGGTTAGCACTGCTGCCTCACGGCGCTGAGGACCTGGGTTCGATCCCGGCCCCAGGTTACTGTCCGTGTGGAATTTGCACATCCTCCCTGTGTTTGCCTGGGCTCACCCCCAACCCAAAGATTGTGCAGACTACGTGAATTGGCCACATTAAATTGCCCCTTAATTGGAAAAAGCAAAGAATTGGGTACTCTTAAAAAAAAAATTATATTTATATACGGTATAGTCAAGATGATCTGCTAATCCCTCCCTGCGTTTGCGTGGGTTTCACCCCCACAACCCAAAGACGTGCCGGATAGGTGGATTGGCCACGCTAAATTGCCCTTAATTGGAAAAATGAATTGGGTACTCTAAATTTACTTTAAAAAGATGATCTGCTAACCCCATGCTTACTTCTACACAGGTCTCTGCGTATTCTTAGACTCATCTGGCCCCTTGTCAAGTGACACTTTACATCACACTGTAGACAGTACTGTTCTCCAGTTCCACATTAACCTTTGCTATGCCAAACACCCTTATACTGCAGAATATAGCAGCTGTTTAAAGCATCTTTCAAACCACAGTAAAGATCACTGAATAAAAATATTTCAAACTTTGTCAGAGTCTATCTGCTTGTTCAAACATGATTGGAGGGGTGGGGTAATATTGAATTTTGAACAATAGTAGAAATATCACCCATTTTACACTTCTCTAGGGCAGCACGGTGGTGCAGTGGTTAGCACTGCTGCCTCACGGCACCAAGGTCCCAGGTTCGATCCCGGCCCTGGGTCACTGTCCGTGTGGAGTTTGCACATTCTCCCCGTGTTTGTGTGGGTTTTGCCCCCACAACCGAAAGATGTGAAGAGTAGGTGGATTGGCCTCGCTAAATTGCCCATCAATTGAAAAAATGAATTGGGTACTCTAAATTTATTTTAAAATAACAATAAAATAAATTACACTTCTCTTGATTATTATTTCCATGGGTGACAATGGGGAAGAGGTAAATCGGGCAACGGATTCACCATCAACCAGACACAGAATTATTCACGTGGTATTGAAATTCCATTTTCCATCCTAGCCAAAAGGCTAGAAGACTACATACCAGAGGTGGCCGCAGGGAATCAAATGGGCTTTGTCAAAGGTAGACAGCTAACATCGAACATCAGGTGCCTGCTGAACATGATCATGACCCCATCCAGGGACAGAGCACCTGAGGTGATCATCTCCCTGGACGCAGAAAAGGCCTTCGACAAAGTCGCGTGGAAGTACCTCATAGAGGTACTGGAGCGGTTCGTGTTCGGAAAAGGATTCACCTCATGGGTGAAGCTCCCGTACAACGCTCCCATGGCAAGTATACGGACAAAGAATATCAGCTCCCAGTACTTCCAGCTGCACAGGAGCACCAGGCAGGAATGCCCACTGTCCCCACTGCTGTTCGCCCTAGCGATCAAACCATTAGCGATCGCGCTCAGAACAGCAAAAAACTGGGGGGGGGTCCAAAGGGGAGGCAGAGAGCACAGAGTCTCGCTCTATGTGGATGACCTGCTCCTCTACATCTCGGACCCACAAAGCAGCATGGAAGGAGCCATCATACTCCTCAAAGTGTTCGGTGCCTTCTCAGGCTACAAACGCAACATGAGCAAAAGTGAGATTTTCCCAGTGAACCCGCAAGGCAGCAATGGTGGGACTGCCATTTAAACAGGCCCGGCACAAGTTCCACTACCTGGGGATCTAAATCGCTCATGACTGGACGGGGATCCACAAATGGAACCTGACCAGTCTGACAGAGGAAGTCAAAAAGGACCTGCAAAGATGGAACACACTCCCAGTTTCCCTGGCAGGGCGAATACAGACGATCAAAATGAACGTACTGCCCAGGTACCTCTTCCTACGAAGATCCATCCCGATCCATATCCCCAAGGTTTTTTTAAATTCACTGGACAAGTTAATCATGGCGTTTGTATGGGGGGCAAAGAATGCTAGGATAACAAAGAAGGTCCTACAGAAGACAAAATCCAGGGGATGGCTCGCCTTTCCAAATCTACAGTACTACCACTGGGCAGCGACAGTGGAAAGAGTGATGGGATGGATTAAGGAGCCAGAAGCCGAGTGGGTGCGCGTGGAGGAGGCTTCCTGCAAGGGGACCTCTCTCCAGGCCCTCACCACGGCGGCACTCCCATCCCCGCCCAAGAAACACTCTAGCATCCCAGTGGTGATAGCCACCCTCCAGACGTGGAACCAACTACGGCAGCAATTTGGACTGACCGAAATGTCCGACAAAGCCCCCATCTGCAATAACCACAGATTCACATCAGCACTCACCGACGCCACCTTCAAAAGGTGGAGACAGGACAGGGGGGAATTGATAGTCAGGGATCTATACACTGACGGCAGGGTCACAACACTGGATGAACTGACGGAGAGATTCCAACAAGCTAAAGGCAACAAACTCAGATACCTGCAGCTTAAAAACTTCTTACGGAAGGAGACAAGGACATACCCGCGACCACCATGACAGACAATATTAGAAGAGCTACTGGATGCAGACAGCCTAGGCAGAGGGAACTGTAGTGACATGTACGAACGACGGCTAGAGAAGGCCGACACCGAGCTGGACACAAGGAGGAAATGGGAGAAAGACTTCAGATTCGAAATAGTGCTTCTGGAGCGAAGCACTGCACAGGGTCAACTCTACTTCCACACGCGCGAGGCTCAACCTATCGCAGCTAAAAGTGGTACATAGAGCCTACATGACCAGAACCCGAATGAACAGGTTCTTCCCGGGGGTGGAGGATAGATGTGAACGGTGCCAAGGAGGCCCAGCCAACCACGCCACATGTTCTGGGCTTGCCCCAGACTTGCTGGGTACTGGACAGTCATCTTCGAGGCAATGTTCAAAGTGGTGGGGATGAGGGTGGAGCCATGCCTGAAAGTGGCGGTCTTCAGGGTATCAGACCAGCCAGATATGTTCATGGGGAGGAGGGCCTATGCCCTTGCCTTTGCCTCCCTGATCGTCCGCCGTAGCATCCTGCTTGGCTGGCGGTCAGCAGCACCACCCAAAGCTGCAGACTGGTTGTCCAACCTCACGGAACTTCTCCAAATGGAGAAAATCAAATTCCCCATCCATGGGTCAGAAGAGGGCTCCTATAAAACATGGGACCCATTCACCCAACTGTTCCGAGACCTGTTGTGGCCAACACATAAATAAATAAGTAGCCAATAGCCAGGGAAAAATAGCCAGAAGACGGAAAGAAGAAAGCGAGGGAGGACCCGGGGGGGGGGGGGGGGGGGGGGGGGGGAGCAAGGTGAGGTAGCAAAACCTAGTAACAAAGAATGGGGGGCAGTAGAAGAAGGGGGGGTGGGAAGGAGGGAGGAAGAAAGGGGGGGGGGGGGAGAACAAAAAAAGGGAGCCAGAAGGGGGAACAGATAAGAGGGGAAGACAACAGGGGAAGACAACAGTGGCAGCAGCCACAACACAACGAGAGAACGCGAAGGAAAACGGGAAGGGGAAACAAGCAATGGTCGATGCCGAGGCAACTGCACAAAAGAATGTAAAAAGCATTAGGGGGCACCACCCATGTGCCCCCTCCACCCCAGTTAGATGATCGGTAAAAAGGAAAGAATAGAAGAGAAGGGCGGAAAGACCCCTCCCCTCCGGTTATATTTCCAAGAGCCTATGTGTTTTCCCTTGCAAGGTATATACCTGTATCCATAACCTGTACAAAACCCAATAAAAAACATTTATAATAAAAAACTTTCCAACACAACTCCAGGCTAGATAAATGTATGGGGTTTTCCAATACAACTCCAGGCTAGATAAATGTATGGGGTTTTCCAACACAACTCCAGACTAGATAAATGTATGGGGTTTTCCAACACAACTCCAGACTAGATAAATGTATGGGGTTTTCCAACACAACTCCAGACTAGATAAATGTATGGGGTTTTCCAACACAACTCCAGACTAGATAAATGTATGGGGTTTTCCAACACAACTCCAGACTAGATAAATGTATGGGGTTTTCCAACACAACTCCAGACTAGATAAATGTATGGGGTTTTCCAACACAACTCCAGACTAGATAAATGTATGGGGTTTTCCAACACAACTCCAGGCTAGATAAATGTATGGGGTTTTCCAACACAACTCCAGGCTAGATAAATGTATGGGGTTTTCCAACACAACTCCAGGCTAGATAAATGTATGGGGTTTTCCAACACAACTCCAGACTAGATAAATGTATGGGGTTTTCCAACACAACTCCAGGCTAGATAAATGTATGGGGTTTTCCAACACAACTCCAGACTAGATAAATGTATGGGGTTTTCCAACACAACTCCAGACTAGATAAATGTATGGGGTTTTCCAACACAACTCCAGACTAGATAAATGTATGGGGTTTTCCAATACAACTCCAGACTAGATAAATGTATGGGGTTTTCCAACACAGCTCCAGACTAGATAAATGTATGGGGTTTTCCAACACAACTCCAGGCTAGATAAACGTATGGGGTTTTCCAACACAACTCCAGACTAGATAAATGTATGGGGTTTTCCAACACAACTCCAGGCTAGATAAATGTATGGGGTTTTCCAACACAACTCCAGACTAGATAAATGTATGGGGTTTTCCAACACAACTCCAGACTAGATAAATGTATGGGGTTTTCCAACACAACTCCAGACTAGATAAATGTATGGGGTTTTCCAACACAACTCCAGACTAGATAAATGTATGGGGTTTTCCAACACAACTCCAGACTAGATAAATGTATGGGGTTTTCCAACACAACTCCAGACTAGATAAATGTATGGGGTTTTCCAACACAACTCCAGACTAGATAAATGTATGGGGTTTTCCAACACAACTCCAGGCTAGACGAGTGGATGGCACTCCGCTGATCTCCAGCCAAAGGTATGACAATAAATCATGAGAAGCCTCAAGGAAATTGTTGCCTCCATCCTTCCCCAGTGACTAAGGTCCTCTGCTCTCATCTTTAGCAGGCATGCATGTTCTGGTGATGGGGTTCATGTTTTCTATTGCATTGTCACTCAGGGCTCTTCTTGGTGCCCAAGGCCAACTGGTTCAGCTCTCGTCACAGGTCAACTTGCAACAGTCTTGGACAACCTTGGTGGTGTCCTGCACTACACATAGAAGCCATAATTTCAATACAAGAAATAGCACTAACCAGGTTTTTGTTACCTAATGGTGGACATTTCAATTCTCTGCATCACTGCTTTGATGTGGGGAAAAGCAACAAGAAAGACTTTTACATTGTGCTTATTGCAAAGGACTTCAGAGCCAATGAAGTGCTTTTGAAGTGAAGTCATGGCTATAATTTAGGAAGTGTGCCAGCCAATCAGCAAGCACCCACCTTGCATTGTGATAGTGACCAGATAATTTGTTTTTTTTTAATGTCGATTGCAAGATAAATCCCCAGCCAGGACATCAGGGATAACTCCCCTACTTTTCCTCAAAACAGTGCCATGGGATCTTTCATATCCACTTACGAGAACAGAGAGGGCCTAGGTTTAACATCTCAACAGACAGAACCTCCAACAGTACAGGACTCCTCAGTACACCAATGGAGTGTCAGCTTTTGATTTTTGTGTTCAAGTCCTGGGTTAAGACTTGAACAGACAACCTGCTGATCGTGCTCCTAATTGAGAAAATGCTGAAAATATACGCCAGGTCAGGCAGCATCTGCGGAGAGAAACAGAGTTAGTGGATGGGATTTCCAGGCCCTTCCTGTCAGCAGGATCTTCCAGTTCCACCAAAGTCAACGTGCGACCAGGCGAATCATGCAAAATGCCGCAGACTTCAGTGAGACTGGAAGATCCTGCTGGCGGCCAATGGCAAACTACCTCCACCATGAGAAAACGTGCCATGCGGAGACTGGAAAATTCTGGCCAACATTTCAGTCTGTGACTTTGTGACTGAGGAAAGGTAGAAATGTAACCGTGAAAATGGAGAGAGGTGAAAATCAAAATGGAAACTCCGTCATAGGGTGGAGGACAGACAAATTAAATGATGAAGCTACACAAGTCAGAGAGAGTGTAAATGGGACAAATAAAGAAGCAAACATTGTCTGGATGAGGTGTGAACGTGAGGATAGCAGCCATCTGAGAGCAAGATAAAGAAATAGAGAGAGAAAGAGAGAGCCCAAACCAGCAAAAAATGCACAAAACAAAATAGCGAAGAGGTTATGAACTGAAATTGTTGAACCCAGTGTTGAGTCCAAAAGGCGGTAGAGTGCTGGGTTGAAAAATAAGATGCTGTTTCTTGAGCCTGCTGACCTTCATTGGAACACTGAAGCAGGTCAATGATAGAAAGGTCAGACAGGGGTCAAGGTAGAGAATTAAAATTACAGAGACCGGAAGCTCAAGGTCATATTTGACGTCTGAACGTTACAAAGCCGTTACTCAGTCTGCGTTTGGTCTCCTAATGTAGAGGAGACCACATTGTGAGCAGTGAATGCAGTAAGCGAAATTGAAAGAAGTACACATTAATCAGTGTTTCACTCCGAGAGAGTGTTTTAAGGCCTTAGATGGCGAGAAGGGAGGAAACCAAAGGTCAGATGGTGCATCTCCCGCAGGAGAGGTGCCAATGGAAAGGGAAGGGTGAAGGGAGGGAGTGAGGAGTGGAGCACCATATCACAGGGGAAACAGTCCCTTCAGAATGCTCCAAGTGGGGGACAAGGAAAGATGTGTTTGAGGGTCACGCTGCTGAATGTGGCAAAAATGTCAGTGGATGATCCATTGAATATGGAGGTTGGTGGAGTGGAAGGTGAGGTCAAGGGGGAACCCTATATTGGTTCTGGGAGGAAGGAGAATGAGTGAGAGCAGAAGCGTGTGAAATGAATTGGACTTGGCAGAGGGCCCTGTCAACCATGGTGGAGGGTTGAGGAATGAAATCCCTTACTCCTCAGCTGAAGAAAAAGGAAGACAAATCGGAACATTAGTAACAACTGAGCTATGGCTTACACCAAGTCTTAAACACTTCTCTCAGAGAGTTGAAGACACCACTTAGAATGAACAGTCATGGAACGTCAAGCTGGAGTGAATACCGTTTCATCAAGACCCATGGAACGGGCTTTTTTCTCTCAGTTATCCTGCCTGGTTTCCAGATACTAGACCAAACTGACATTAACGCTTGTGAACTGTTGCCAGCGTTGTTGGTTTTATTGAATCCAATATTCTCTCTCTAATTCCTATTCACTCACTGAAATTTGGTTGACTATTCAGTCTGCCCATTCCCTGATGTCACTAACCTGATATTGATATGACCACTTTGTAGGATTAGAGTGAGATATTAAATCTATTAGTACAAAATCTAAAATGATTCACTATTCATTGGTTTTCCAAGATACATTTTAAAGCTAAAAGCAAAATACTGCAGATTCTGGTGATCTGAAATGTAAACAGGAAGTGCTGGAAAAACTCAACAGATGTGGCAGCATCTCTGGAGAGAGAAACAGAGTTAACCGGCCTGATTTTCCTACCACGTCGCGTCCAACTCCGTGACGGGCGTGACAGGTGAACCGCAGGAGAATCACAAATTGGGCTGCGCGAAACCTTGCGTGAGTCACCCATAGCAAGAACAACCTTCCTCAGATAAGGACACCAAAACTGCACACAATGCTCCAGATCTCATCAGTGCTCTATGCAGTAAAACATCCCTATTCCTATACTCAAATCATCTCGCTATGAAGACCAACATACCATTTGCGTTCTTTACTGCCTGCTGTATCTGCGTGCATAGAATGGCAGAAGGAGGCCATTCGGCCCATCGTGTCTGCATCGATCCACTTAAGCCCTCACTTCCACCCTATCCCCGTAACCCAATAATCCCTCCTAACCTTCTTTGGACACCAAGGGCAATTTAGCATGTCCAATCCACTCCAACCTGCTCATCCTTGGGCCGATTTGGTATTCCTGGGATGTTTTATTATGTTAAAGGAGCTAATTAAATGCTTGCTGTTCTCTGGTTTGTATCAGTGGTCATTTCTAATTCAAATAGGAGAATCTTTCACCGGGCAAATAGTGGGGGTTTGGGGTGGGGGCACGGGCTGGGATTTTGGCACTTCAAATTAAACCAGGGTGACAGCTGACCATTTGATTTATTAACTGGTGACCAAAGGACCCCATTTAATAATAATAATATAATAATAATCACTTACTGTCAAAAGTAGGCTTCAATGTAGTTACTGTGAAGAGCCCCTAGTCGCCACATTTCGGCGCGTGTTCGGGGAGGCCGGTACAGGAATTGAATCCGCGCTGCTGGCCTTGTTCTGCATTACAAGCCAGCTATTTAGCCCACTGTGCTAAATCAGCCCCTTCATTTAACTCAGTGATCTAAGCTGCATACAAATATAAACAAATAATGAAGAAGAGTCTGGACATTGGCAGAATGCTCGAGAATCAGAATTCACTGATTTGAAATAATTGGCAAAAGAACCAAAGGAGAAATGAGAACAAATTGTTTTCCACTGTGAACTGGATCTGAAATGTACTCTTCAGTGTGCTGGAGACAGATTCAATTGCGGTTCTCACAAGGGAATTGGAAAACTGTTGGAATAGAAAAGGTTTGCAGGAATACGGAGGAAGGTTGGGGGGAGAGTGGTGGGGGAGCAGGCTGGGACAAGCTCATTTAGCTCTTACAGAGAGCCAGGTCCAATACGATGACATGAATGGCCTCCTTCTGTGCCGTAATCATTCTATGATTCTAGGAAATCTCAAACATGACAAGAGCCCAATTACTAACGAGATACATTGGGCGGGATTCTCTGTCCCCGGGACTCCCAGAATGCATAGCCCGATGAGACAGAGAATTGGCCATCGGAGCAAAATTGGGATCGGCGCCAGGTACTGACCCAGACGCTATGCTCTGCCCCCTTGCTGGTGGCTTGAACGGGTTCCACTCCACATACCAGTGGAAATATGTAAATATTTAGCAGGCCTGGCATCCTATGCTCCGTCATAGAACATAGAACATACCAGGCAAATGCAAGGTGATGCATTTTGGAAGATCTAATTCAAGTGCAGACTATACGGTCAATGGAAGAGTCCTGGGGAAAATTGATGTACAGAGAGATCTGGGAGTTCAGGTCCATTGTATCATGAAGGTGGCAATGCAGGTCGATAGAGTGGTCAAGATGGCATAGAGCATGCTTGCCTTTCAGTACAAAAGTCGGCAGGTCATGTTACAGTTGTATTGGACTTTGGTTAGGCCACATTTCGAATACTGCGTGCAGTTCTGGTCGCCACATTACCAGAAGGATGTGGATGCTTTAGAGGGGGTGCAGAGGAAGTTCACCAGGATGTTGCCTGGTATGGAGGGTGCTAGTAATGAAGAAAGACTGAGTAGATTAGGATTGTTTTCATTGGAAAGACAGAGGTTGAGGGGGGACCTGATTGAGGTCTACAAAATTATGAGAGGTATGGACAGGGTGGATAGCAACAAGCTTTTTCCAAGAGTGGGGGTGTCAATTACATGGGGTCACCATTTCAAGGTGAGAGGGGGAAAGTTTAAGGGAGATGTGCGTTGAATGTTTTTTTACACAGAGGGTGGTGGGTGCCTGGAACGCCTTGCCAGTGGAGGTGGTAGAGGCGGGCACGATAGCATCATTTAAGATGCATCTAGACAGATATATGAACGGGCGGGGAACAGAGGGAAGTAGATCCTTGGAAAATAGAAGACAGGTTTGGATAAAGGATCTGGATCGGCGCAGGCTGGGAGGGCCGAAGGGCCTGTTCCTGTGCTGTAATTTTCTTTGTTCATACAGTGCAGAAGGAGGCCATTTGGCCCATCGAGTCGGCGCTGTGAAGCTACAATGCTAGCCACTTGTGCTACCGTGCTGCCCACACTGTGCATCCTCCGGTGATTTTCTGTTCCCCGTGGCCAGGAATCACATGGGCGGGGTTCTCTTGTGGGGCTGGATTCTCCGATTTTGCCGACGCCGGCGTAGAAACACTGGTATTTTACAGCCGCACCGATTCAGCAACTCTAAATGGACCAGCACCATCACCACATGGAACACAACCAATTCCATGCAAAACAGTGCCGGATTCGCCGGGTCCGTGATTGACGTACATGAGGCTTACACGCCGCAGCTGCACTTAAACAATCCATCCCCCCACACCCACCGTCCCAGCCAACAAGATGGCTGGAAGAAGAGCAGTGCCACGGTTCAGGGACGCTGAGCTGGCCACCCTCTTGGACGCCATGGAGGAGAGGCGGATGAACCTGTACCCCGGTCCGGGAGGAAGGCCACTAGGCGCCGCCGCCGTTCGCTGTGCCTGGGCGCAGATGGCAGAGGTGGTCAGCGGCGTGGGCAACGTCGCCCAGACTGACATGCAGTGCCGGAAGAAACTTCCACGACCGCCACAGGACTGCCAGGTGAGTCGGCAGCGCTGTGCCCCTGGCACTAAACCCGCCCCCCCCACACATACGTAACCTCCCCCCGCAGGGGACGGCCGAACCCCCACTCTGCCCCACATATCAGCAGCCATGCCAGCCGCAATGGCCTGGTGACCAATCTCCCCAACACATGGGCTGCTTGCATCCGCACGTCTAACAATTGTGCTGTTTGTGTTCCCCCCCCCCGCCCCCCGCCCCAGAAGAAGGCCGCGCACAATCGCCGGGAGTGGGAGAAGACCGGAGGGGGACCACCAGACCTGCGGCCCCTCACCGTGCCCGAGCAGAGGACACTGGATGTGGTCGGCGGCCCGGAGGAAAGGGAGGTCACCCAGCTTAGTTGCGCATCACCATGACACATGTGTGCCCCCCCCCACATCCCCCTCTCCCCACACCTCCTCACTCCACAACCCCCCAGCCCCCGCAGCCCCCCAACCCTGCCCCCACATACCCCAACGACCCTGTCTAATCATACATGTCGTCTTGTGTCTTACAGGACCTGCCGGTGATGGGCCCGGTCCATCCAAAGTCCCGCACCCCAGCCAGTGCCAGAGCCGGTGCCCCCCCCAGACAGTCGAGCACTGACGGGAAGAGCAACCCGAACACCAGCCCTCTACCCGAATCAGGACACCCCGGTGCTCGGGTCGGAGGACACTGACTTTCCATCACAGTTGTCTCCAACACCCTCCAGCATCCCAGCGACTATCACCTCGGTTGGGCACTTTAGTGAAGAGGCTCCTGGGACAGTATCCTGGTGCGCACCACACAGTTGGTCCGGTACAGCAGGTGGAGGTAGGAGCAGCCGAGGGGCCGGATGGTCGGAGGCCAGCCCCAGGAACCAGCTGCCGTCCAGATGGGTCCCGAGTTTCTGGAACATCCGGTCCCAGCCACAGTGCAGGTGCCAGAGACCCAGGGACTACAAGAGGTGCTGCAGCATCCCGAATTGGAGTCAAACTGGCGCCTACCGCAATTTTGCCGTTTGAAGCTATTCTGCGCTCAATCGCGTTTCACGATTTCAGCTTCGGCAAATGGAGAATCCCGCTCGTGGTCTCGACAATCATGAACCTGACATGGTACCCCCTTGGCCCACCATGAGGTCCAACACACCAGGGCCATGATGGTAGAATCTTTTTTTTGGAGAAATTTAGAATATCCAATTCATTTTTTCCAATTAAGGGGCAATTTAGCGTGGCCAATCCACTTAACCCTGCACATCTTTGGGTCGTGGGGGTGAAACCCACGCAAACACGGGGAGAATGTGCAAACTCCACACGGACAGTGACCCAGAGCCGGGATCGAACCTGGGATCTTGGCGCCATGAGGCAGCAGTGCTAACCATTGCACCACCGTGTTGCCCGTATGATGGTAGAGACCATCGGAGCCCATCGCTCCCCCCCACACTGCAAATCAGCCCCAACCCACCTCACACCGCACAGCACCCTCAACCCCAGGATTGCCTGTGTGAACCCCCCCCCCCCCCACCCCAATCCCCAAGTATGGGGGTGACCTAACCCGACCCTCCCCCCAGGGACCACTGTAATAGGCTGGCCCAACCCAGGGACCCCTGTGATAGGCAGACCACCCCACAGGGACCCCTGTAATAGGGGGACCCACCCCAGGGACCCCTATAATAGGGAGATCCCCCACAAGGACCTCTGTATTAGGGGACATCCCCAGGGACCCCTGTAATAGGGGATACCCCCAGGGGCCTCAGCAATAGGGGGACCCCCTCAGGGACCCCTGTAATATGGGAACCCCCAAAGGAACCCTGTAAACGGAGACCCCACAGGGGCCTCCTTAATAGGGGGCCATTCACAGGGATCTATGTAATAGGGCAACCCCCCACATTGACCACCTGCCTAAAGAAACCTCCTCCACAGACCCCACCCACACACAGACTCTCCCCCCTCCCCCCCCACAGAGACTCTCCATAGAAAATAGACGCCAGTCTGGAAGCCAAAGAGCAGTCTAGACAGGGGCAGTGGGAAGCATTGTAATACTTACCTTGCAGCGCCACCTGTCTATTCCTGGGAGGAGAGCAGCTGAGCCTGTGTCTGATTCCCACAGATCCACTATCTGTAATCCATTCATGGCTTTCCAGTAGTGATTTGTGATTGACAGCTCGTAAAAACCATCTGCTGCTTTGATCCATTCATATCCCTTCACGCTTCAGTGGTGAATTCCCAATGATTGTAAACATTGACCACATCGACTTCCGGGTGCGGCGATGACCAGCTAAGTCGCACGTTTCGGCAGCTCCCGGTGGAACGGACTTTTGGGCTCTTGATAGGAGCCCCAACGGCAATTTTAACGGCTAAAAACACCGTGCGGTAAACCAGAAGGGAATTCCCCCGGACACGGATGGAAAAAGGAGAGGAAAGTGGCCGGATTGCAGCGGATCCTTTGGAACAGCGGCAAGGAAGGCAAGCAAAAACCAAGATGGCGTCGGAAGGTGGCAGTTTCATATGGGGCCCTGAACAACAAGAGTTCTTGAAATGCTGCGTGGAGGAGATAAAAAAGGAAATGAAGAAAGAGCTGTTGGCCCCGATACTACAGGCGATCGAAGGGCTAAAGGAGGAACAAAAGACCCAGGAGCAGGAGCTTCGGGTCGTGAAGGCGAAGGCAGCCGAGAATGAGGACGATATACAGGGCCTGGTGGTGAAGACGGAGATACAGGAGGCACATCAGAAACGATGTGTGGAGAGGTTGGAGGCACTGGAAAACAACGCAAGGAGGAACAACCTGAGGATTCTTGGTCTTCCTGAAGGTGTGGAGGGGGCGGACGTCGGGGCATATGTGAGCACGATGCTGCACTTGTTAATGGGAGCGGAGGCCCCGACGGGTCCGTTGGAGGTGGAGGGAGCGTACCGAGTTATGGTGCGAGGATCGAGAGCAGGAGAAACTCCCAGAGCCATAGTGGTGAGATTCCTCCGTTTTAAGGATAGAGAAATGGTCCTTAGATGGGCGAAGAGAACTCGGTGCAGTAAATGGGAGAACGCGGTGATCCGCGTTTATCAAGACTGGAGTGCGGAGGTGGCGAGAAGGAGGGCGAGCTTTAATCGGGCCAAGGCGGTGCTTCATAAAAGGAAGATAAAATTTGGAATGCTGCAACCGGCAAGACTGTGGGTCACATATCAAGGGAGGCACCACTACTTTGAGACGTCGGATGAAGCGTGGACTTTTATTGCAGAAGAAAAACTGGAATGAGTGGACTATTAAAAAGAACGTTTGGACAAAGTGGTGGGGCGAATGTGGGGGGCGAAGAGGGGTTTTATGTTCTAATCCTGCGGTATGGTAACTTTTCTCTCTCCCACAGGTGGTGATGGGGGGAGGTGGGGAGGGAGAGGAGATGGGGCGTTGGCCATGGGGGGCGGGGCCAAGGGAGAAGCGCGGGCTTGGTTCCCGCGCTATGATAATTATGGCGGGAATAGAGAAGCAGGAAGGAGGGGGCGTCGCACGGTGCGAGCCGTGGTCACGGGGGGAAGCCGAGGTCAGCCAGAGTTTGCTGACTTCTGGGAGCAACATGGGGGGAGTAATTACGCTAGCGGGGGGTCTAGCGGGGGGGGTGGGAGGGGGGAATTACTGGGTTGCTGCTGCTGGGGAAAGGGGGGAGTGGGTACGGGAGAGGATGGGCGGGGGGGCACCGCCTGGGGGAGATACAGCTGCGTGGGAACTGGGTGAGAAGCTGGAAAAAGATGATGGCTAATCGGCAAGGGGGGGGGGTGGGAAGCCCCCCAACTCGGCTGATCACGTGGAACGTGAGAGGGCTCAACGGGCCGATAAAGAGGGCACGGGTACTCGCACACCTTAAGAAACTTAAAGCAGATGTGGTTAGGTTACAGGAAACGCACCTGAAACTGATAGACCAGGTTAGGCTGCGCAAAGGATGGGTGGGGCAGGTGTTCCATTCGGGGCTGGATGCGAAAAACAGGGGGGTGGCTATATTAGTGGGGAAGCGGGTAATGTTCGAGGCAAAGACTATAGTGGCGGATAACGGGGGCAGATATGTGATGGTGAGTGGCAAACTACAGGGAGAGATGGTGGTTTTGGTAAACGTGTATGCCCCGAACTGGGATGATGCCAATTTTATGAGGCGAATGCTAGGACGCATTCCGGACCTAGAGACGGGAAAGCTGATAATGGGGGGAGACTTTAACACGGTGTTGGAACCAGGGCTGGATAGGTCGAAGTCCAGGACTGGTAGGAGGCCGGCAGCAGCCAAGGTGCTTAAAGATTTTATGGAGCAGATGGGAGGTGTGGACCCGTGGAGATTCAGTAGACCTAGGAGTGAGGAGTTCTCGTTTTTCTCCTATGTCCATAAAGTCTATTCGCGCATAGACTTTTTTGTGCTGGGTAGGGCATTGATCCCGAAGGTGAGGGGAACGGAATATACGGCTATAGCCATTTCGGATCATGCCCCACATTGGGTGGACTTGGAGATAGGGGAGGAAACAGGAGGGCGCCCACCCTGGAGAATGGACATGGGACTAATGGCGGATGAGGGGGGGTGTCTAAGGGTGAGGGGATGTATTGAAAAGTACTTGGAACTCAATGACAATGGGGAGGTCCAGGTGGGAGTGGTCTGGGAGGCGTTGAAGGCGGTGGTTAGGGGGGAGCTGATATCAATAAGGGCACATAAAGGGAAGCAGGAGAGTAAGGAACGGGAGCGGTTGCTGCAAGAACTTTTGAGGGTGGACAGACAATATGCGGAAGCACCGGAGGAGGGATTGTACAGGGAAAGGCAAAGGCTGCATGTGGAATTTGACTTGCTGACTACAGGCACTGCAGAGGCACAATGGAGGAAGGCGCAGGGTGTACAGTATGAATATGGGGAGAAGGCGAGCAGATTGCTGGCACACCAATTGAGGAAAAGGGGAGCAGCGAGGGAAATAGGGGGAGTGAGGGACGAGGATGGAGAGATGGAGCGGGGAGCGGAGAGAGTGAATGAAGCGTTCAGGACATTTTATAAAAAACTATATGAAGCTCAACCCCCGGATGGGAGGGAGAGAATGATGGACTTTTTGGATCGGCTGGAAATTCCCAAGGTGAAAGAGCAGGAAAGGGTGGGACTGGGAGCACAGATCGAGGTAGAAGAAGTGGTGAAAGGAATTAGGAACATGCAGACGGGAAAGGCCCCGGGACCGGACGGATTCCCAGTTGAATTCTACAGAAAATATTTGGACTTGCTCGCCCCGGTACTGACGAGGACCTTTAACGAGGCAAAGGAAAGGGGACAACTGCCCCCGACTATGTCTGAAGCAACGATATCGCTTCTCTTAAAGAAGGAAAAGGACCCGCTACAATGCGGGTCCTACAGACCAATTTCCCTCCTAAATGTGGATGCCAAGGTCCTGGCCAAGGTAATGGCAATGAGAATAGAGGAATGTGTTCCGGGGGTGGTTCACGAGGACCAAACTGGGTTTGTGAAGGGGAGACAGCTGAACACGAATATACGGAGGCTGTTAGGGGTAATGATGATGGCCCCACCAGAGGGTGAAACGGAGATAGTAGTGGCGATGGACGCCGAGAAAGCATTTGATAGAGTGGAATGGGATTATTTGTGGGAGGTGTTGAGGAGATTTGGTTTTGGAGAGGGGTATGTTAGATGGGTGCAGCTATTGTATAGGGCCCCAGTGGCGAGTGTGGTCACGAATGGACGGGGATCGGCATATTTTCGGCTCCATAGAGGGACAAGGCAGGGATGTCCTCTGTCCCCATTACTGTTTGCACTGGCGATTGAGCCACTGGCGATAGCGCTGAGGGGTTCCAAGAGATGGAGGGGAGTACTTAGGGGAGGAGAAGAACACCGGGTATCTTTGTATGCGGATGATTTGCTACTATATGTGGCGGATCCGGCGGAGGGGATGCCAGAAATAATGCGGATACTTGGGGAGTTTGGGGATTTTTCAGGGTATAAATTGAACATGGGGAAGAGTGAGCTGTTTGTGGTGCATCCAGGGGAGCAGAGTAGAGAAATAGAGGACCTACCGTTGAGGAAGGTAACAAGAGACTTTCGTTACCTGGGGATCCAGATAGCTAAGAACTGGGGCACATTGCACAGGCTAAATTTAACACGGTTGGTGGAACAGATGGAGGAAGATTTCAAGAGATGGGATATGGTAGCCCTGTCAATGGCAGGGAGGGTGCAGGCGGTTAAGATGGTGGTCCTCCCGAGATTCCTCTTTGTGTTTCAGTGCCTCCCGGTGGTGGTCACGAAGGCTTTTTTTAAAAGGATAGAAAAGAGCATCATGGGTTTTGTTTGGGCCGGGAAGACTCCGAGAGTGAGGAAGGGATTCTTACAGCGTAGTAGGGATAGGGGGGGGCTGGCACTACCGAGCCTAAGTGAGTACTATTGGGCCGCTAATATTTCAATGGTGAGTAAGTGGATGGGAGAGGAGGAGGGAGCGGCGTGGAAGAGATTAGAGAGGGCGTCTTGTAGGGGGACTAGCCTGCAGGCTATGGTGACAGCCCCATTGCCGTTCTCACCGAGGAACTACACCACAAGCCCGGTGGTGGTAGCTACACTGAAGATTTGGGGACAGTGGAGACGACATAGGGGAAAGACTGGAGCATTGGGGGGGTCCCCGATAAGAAACAACCATAGGTTTGCCCCGGGGGGAATGGATGGGGGATATGGAATGTGGCAAAGAGCGGGAATAACGCAACTGAAAGATCTATTTGTGGATGGGAAGTTCGCAAGTCTGGGAGCGCTGACCGAGAAATATGGGTTGCCCCAAGGGAATGCATTCAGGTATATGCAATTGAGGGCTTTTGCGAGGCAACAGGTGAGGGAATTTCCACAGCTCCCGACACAAGAGGTGCAGGACAGAGTGATCTCGAAGAAATGGGTGGGGGATGGTAAGGTGTCAGATATATATAGGGAAATGAGGGACGAAGGGGAGACTATGGTGGATGAACTAAAAGGGAAATGGGAAGAAGAGCTAGGGGAGGAGATCGAGGAGGGGCTGTGGGCAGATGCCCTAAGCAGAGTAAACTCGTCGTCCTCATGTGCCAGGCTAAGCCTGATTCAGTTTAAGGTAATACACAGGGCGCATATGACTGGAACACGGCTCAGTAAATTTTTTGGGGTGGAGGATAGGTGTGCGAAGTGCTCGAGAAGCCCAGCGAATCATACCCATATGTTTTGGTCATGCCCGGCACTACAGGGGTTTTGGATGGGGGTGACAAAGGCGCTTTCAAAAGTAGTAGGAGTCCGGGTCGAACCAAGCTGGGGGTTAGCTATATTTGGGGTTGCACAAGAGCCGGGAGTGCAGGAGGCGAGAGAGGCCGATGTTTTGGCCTTTGCATCCCTAGTAGCCCGGCGCAGGATATTGTTAATGTGGAAAGAAGCCAAGCCCCCGGGGGTGGAGACCTGGATAAATGACATGGCGGGGTTTATAAAGCTAGAGCGGATTAAGTTCGTCCTAAGGGGGTCGGCTCAAGGGTTCACCAGGCGGTGGCAACCGTTCGTCGAATATCTTGCGGACAGATAGATGGGGGAAAAAAGAAGGCAGCAGCAGCAGCCCAGGATTTGGGGGGGGGGGGGAGGGGGGGGGAGGGATGGGGGTGGGGTGGGCGGGGGGGGTGTAGCTTGTGACAAGGCAGTTGCCAATTAGGTCTAGTTTTTATTTTTGTTATTTAATATTTATTTATTTTTTGTTTTTTGTTTATATAAAATAGGTCATTGTTATCTGTATTGTTATAATGTTGTGTAAAGGATGCACAATGTACTGTGTTGGTTGACCAAAAATTCTCAATAAAATATTTATTTTAAAAAAAACATTGACCACATCAAAGAGAGGTCAGTGCAATGAAATCACATGCTTGAGTGGCTGGAATGCACAGAGCACTCTCATCTCTTTGATGTGGACAATGCTTTTGACCCAATTCATTTTTCCAATTAAGGGGCAATTTAGCATGGCCAATCCATCTAACCTGCCCATCTTTGGGTTGTGGGGGGGAGAATGTGCAAACTTCACACGGACAGTGATCCGAGGCTGGGATTGAACCCGAGTCCTCAGAGCTATGAGACAGCAGTGCTAACCACTGGGCCACCATGCCATCCCTGTAAATCATACCTATTAAATAGATATATCTCATTTTTCTCCTTCATGTCCCTGATTTATATTTTAATTCTTAAGTTAAAATATTCCATTCACTTTGTAGCGAGTGTCCGGATTCTCCATTCAACACCACTCCGATCAGGAGAGTGGAGCGTCAAAGGAAAAATAGGTATGCTGCCTTGTAATGCTCCAATAGCTATCGGCGGCCTCAGCGCATCACATGCCCCATGCCTTAGGAGGATGTAAATCACCTATTTGCATCCATTTCAATTTGATTAGTAGGCTGCAAGCCCAATCCCCCCCCCCCACTATGCGCAAAATCCTTGAAACGGGCTTTGGTGCAAGTTTGCCAAGCATGGCCGTGACGCGGTGGAACCGGAGGTGGGTCAAGGCAGGTCAGTGTATAACTGAGGTGCCCCCCATTGGAAGGCCCCCACAACACAAATCCTGTGTTGGCAGCACAGTAGCACAAGTGGATAGCACTGTGGCTTCACCGCGCCAGGGTCCCAGGTTCGATTTCCCGCTAGGTCACTGTCTGTGCGGAGTCTGCACCTTTTCCCCGTGTCTGCATGGGTTTCCTCCGGGTGCTCCGGTTTCCTCCCACAGTCCAAAGCCGTGCAGGTTAGATGGATTGGCCATGATAAATTGCCCTTAGTGACCAAAAAAGGTTAGGGGGGGTTATTGGGTTGCAGGGATAGGGTGGATGTGAGGGCTTAAATGGGTCGGTGAGGACTCGATGGGCCGAATGGCCTCCTTCTGCACTGTATGTTCTATGTTCTATGTTCACCCACCCTCAGCATGCACGCATAAGTGTGACCCAAACCCCCCACGATGCCCCTCACTATCTCTCACCAGGTCCCCCACCAGACCTCCTCACTAGACCCCCCAATCAGAAATCCCCCCATCAGAACCTCCCTGAACAGAGACCACCATCAGAGTATCCTATCAGAGACCCCCATAAGAGACCCCGTCAGTCACACCTGCCTGAAAGCTGAAGAGCAGTCCAGGCAGTAGAATGGAAAATCACTGCATTTTCACTGACCTTTCCCCAGCATCTACTGCCTCAGACAAATCTGTCCAAAGCAGTAGCTGTTACAAGTGTCAGAGGAGGGGTGGCACGGTGGTGCAGTGGTTAGCACTGCTGTCTACGGCACTGAGGACCCGGCTTACATTCTGGCCCGGTTCACTGTTTGTGTGGAGTTTGCACATTCTTCCCGTGTCTGCGTGGGTGTCACCCCCACAATCCAAAATATGTGCAGGTTAGGTGGATTGGCCACGCTAAATTGCCCCTAAATTAGGAAAACAAAAATGGGGCACTCTAAAATAAATTTAAAAACAAGTTTCAGAGGCTTCCTTGAAAGCCAAGTGTCATGTGAGCGTCCCTTTAAGAAAAATGTGTTTTATCAAATGGCTGCAGTGATGTCACTGTGTGGGTGGAGCTGGGCTGTGATTCTGTCTTTTACTTTCGTTTTGAGCTGGAAGTTGCTTTGTGGCTCTGAGTTTTTGGATTCGTTTTGGTCTCCCTCTCTGCATGCTAAAAAATGTCTCCAGACCACTTGAGAACTTCAAAGTAGTACCTGTTTCTGTAAGGAATTCAAACCTACTATTTTGTAGAAAAAAAGGGTGTTTGGCTTATGGATGTTGTTCGGAAAGTTATTAAGGGTTACCTATGGAGTACTGTATCTTTGGAGGGGTATCTGTGTTGGTAGTTGATAAGATGTTTGCTGTGTGTTTATAAAATGTTAACTGGATTTATAGAATAAACATTGTTTTGTTTAAAAATACTTAAGATCTCTGTTGCATCACACCTGGAAAGTGGGCCCTTGTGCTCCTCGTAACCAAAATCTATTAAAAGTTGTAGGTCAGGTGAACTCCATGATATACTTTGGTGTTCTCTAAACCCTGGCCCATAATAGGAGTACACTTCAAAGGGCTTCAAATCACTTTGACAGCCTTTGAAACACAAGTCTTCCATTCAATTTCACAAAGCTAATACATTGTAGAGCCAGTGATTGACAGTTTTATTGGTCCTTGCACAGCTGCTTAGGGAGTTTGTTTACTTATCTTTCTCTTCACGCTAGAGTCCATCTCAATTACTCTGCTTTGATGCTAACCACAATATGTATAAATACTTTTGCTATGAATCATAGTTCCTCACCACATCACAGTGCTTTCTGCTGAGAAAACGTGAAAGTGAAAGCACTTAGCTCCTTTTGTTGTGGTGAGGAGTTGTGACTCATAGTAAGAATGTTTAGAAACATTCCATAGAATCCATACAGAGCAGAAGGAGGCTATTTAGCCCATCAAGTCTGCATTGACCCTCTGAAAGAATACCCTACCTAGGTCCACTCTCCGCTCTATCCATGTAAACCCATTTAACCTGCACTTCTTTGAACCTTAACAGGCAATTTAGCATGGCCAGTCCACCTAACCTGCGCACCTTTTGACAGTGGGAGGAAACCAGAGCACCCAGAGAAAGCACATGCTGACATGGGGAGAATAAGCAAACTCCACACAGTCGTCCAAGGCCAGAATTGAACCAGGGCCCCTGATGCTGTGATGCAGCTGTGCTAACCACTGTGCCACTGTGCTGTCCCTCAGCATCAATGGAGGGTACTTGAGATGCATTCAAGCGTGAAAGGAAAGATAAATAAACAAACTCCCTACGCAGCTGTGTCTGGACCAATAAAAGTGTCAATCACTGGCTAATGCAATGTATTGCTGTGTGAAATGGATGGAAGATTTGCATTTCAAAGGCTGTCAAAGTGATTGGAAGCCCTTTGAAGTGTACTTGGCTTTCAAGGGAGCCTCTGATACTTGTTACAGCTGCTGCTTCAGACATTTTTGTCTGAAGTAGCAGATGTTAGGAAAGGGTAAGTGAAAATGCAGTGATTTCTCACACTACTACAAGGAGTGCTCCAGCTTTCAGGCAGGGGTGACTGATGGGTGTCTCTGTTGGGGGTTCCTGATGGGGGTCTCTGATAGGGATCTCTGATAGGGGTCTCTGATGGGGGGGTCTCTGTTGAGGGTCTCTGATGCGGGTTCTAACGGGGGGGGGGTTACTGATGGAGGTCATTGATGGGGGCCTCTGATGGGGGTCTCTGATGGGGGTCTCTGATGGGGGTCTCTGATGGGGGTCTCTGGTGGGGGTCTCTGGTGGGGGTCTCTGGTGGGGGTCTCTGGTGGGGGTCTCTGGTGCGGTCTCCAGTTGGGGTTCTGTCGGGGGTTCTGGTGAGGGGTCGTGGGTGGGTTGAGATGGGTCACCCTCTTGTGTACATGCTGTGATGGGGAGGCCTGCTATTCCCATGGTGGGGGGGGGGGGAAGAAAAGGATGCTCCTACTTGTCAGCGGGGAGGGGGGCAGAAATTGTATTGTGGGGGAGGGAGGCCCACCGCCGGACCTCAGTGTCAGGCTGTCTGCTCAAAATGGTGGCCCAATACCGGGATTCCGACAGAATCTGGAGCTCTCCCCCATTCATAAATTAGCATACCAAGCCCCCTCCTGGAGCTGGCAGAGAACAGTGGCGATTCTTCGCTAGCGGGAGTGCTTAGGCTCCAAAACAGTGAATCCTGGCCTATATCGAATATATTATAGGCCGTGTATAGTAAAAACACATTCTTGCCGGGGGGAGGGTGGTAGTAATTGGCGAACTCACCTATCAATCACACCTGGAGTCTGACAATGGTGCTCTCTTCTGTGATCAATTTTATGCACCTAAATTGTACAGGAAGTCCTCATTTAATGTTGTCCGGCACAATGTTGCTTTTTATGTTAACATCACTCTCCAGTCAGAATCCTGTATTACTGCTTTGCTGCTGTTTTGTGTTAATGTTGCTGCAGGCCTGGGCATTGTCGTGTAACTCTCATGAGACCTGGGTCTCAGGTGAGGTGGGGAACAAGCAACCTTGGGAGGGGGTTATGAGCCTTAGATGGGCTGTTTTTGATGTCAAGTTTTCAGGGAACCAATTAACTACATTAAGTGACGACTTTCTGTGTTATGTGACTGTCTATAAGTTGTTTTATTTATTTGATTTAAGATTTATGACGTTCATTTGTTTGCAATAACCCCTCTCCCCCCAGTCACAAATCACACCAGATCCTAGAGACTGAACCATGTGGCAAGAAAATAACACTTTAAATGATGAATTCAGAAAGCTTATTAGCCATTAAAAAGGTAACAAAAAAGCTTAACTTTAACAATTAAACAGACTTCTCGTCAGCCTTCACAGACCAAGTTCTGAAGCGACAACTCCGATAAAACAGCTCTGGGGCACCCCCCCCCCCCCTTCCAACCACACACCCCTCCACGCCCCCACACCCCCACACACACACCCCCGTGGGTTTCCCGGCAGCGTGGGGAGGCTTCAATGGGAAATCACATTGACAAGCGACGGGAGTAGAGAATCCCTCCGACTGAAAATGGCGTGCCAAATTCTCCGTCCTCGCTAGCACTGGTAGCAGGGCTGACTCATAGCGGAGAATCCTGGCCTGTATCTCTTATCTTGAGGCAAGCTTGGGTCTTAGCTGCCTGCCATTTGGAGTTGAGGTCCCTTAAGACAAGGGCCTAATCCGTTCTCCTCAGGTTAAAATTCATATTATCTCTTATTCTGAGGCCTGAGAAGCACAAAAATAATCTTGTTCTCACAGCACTTTAAAAGTCTCTATTAATAATCAAGTATTAATAATATGTTTCTAATTATAAAAGTTATAAACATGTGTTCCAAATTACATTTCCAGCCTTTCTAATATCCCTATTAATGAATTACTTAGTCTTTAACAGTCTCACAATTAAGGCTCTTTATTTAACTAACCTGGGTGGTTTCCAATAATACAGGTTTAGTTTTATTAAAGTGGCTTTGATTAATTTTAGCAGAAAATGCTTAAGAACATATTAATTCAAACTACAAAACGATAGTTGTCATGAGATCCATATTAACATATCATGGTGCAATCACACACACACACACTGATGGACAGGTAGCCGGATCAATCAACACACACACAACATCACAGCCAATCACCAGTGAGAGCACACGCACTATAAAACAGGGAACACCACAGTTCCCGCTCATTCCACCAGGAGATAGCTCAGAGCACAGAGCTCACAGCGTGCCACTCAGACATACAGCATGTGCTGAGTGCCTCACTAAGATGGTGCTAGGGCTGGGTTCACAGGTTAGCTGGTGAAGTACGAACCTCAGCCAGAAGTTAATAGTTATTATTGTACAGATTAATAAAACAGAGTTGTACCATCTACAACCGTGTTGGTTCGTTTGTGTATCGAAACGCCCAACACGACAATAGTCACACTAAAACTAGTGATTTTCAAACTACCAACATATCCTCTGTAAAAGGGACATTGGTGCGCGGATTAGTTGCCCGCTTAAGGGTATTCATTTATCTTGCTGCTTGACTATATTTTATAAGAACAGGCATTTGACAAAGCATGATGGATATTTAGCCATATTTGACTTAAAGTTCTGTATGAGCTTTTGGAAGATCATATAATGTAAACAATGTGCAGCTGCGCAGCTTTTTGCTGACAGTATGCTTTTTATGTTTTGCTTCGGCAGGAGACAGCCCACATCCCAAGGTTTTATTTTGGAAACATGGCTGCGGCAGTTTGTTTTCTGTCTCTTATCTAAACTGTGCCTTTGTCCTCGCGGTTGTTTACTGCATGGTATAAATATGTGCTTTTAACACTGTAATACAGGGAATTCTGGAAAGGCTTTTGACCACCTCAGCCCCTCCACGATTTTGTGTGCTTAATAAAAGACCTTTAGCAAATCTCGAAGTGCCTGGCTTTTATTTCCACGACACCTCTATTCACTGCAAGTCACACCACAGATCCAGTTCGTTGTCATTATTTTTTTTAATGTTTTTATTAAGGCATTTATATATACACATCAAAACAACCAATACCAAAAAGAGAACAAACAGGAAATCACATAACAAATAAATAATCAACACCCGCGCCCCACCCTCCCGGCTCTGCCCCCTCTCCCCCCCCCCCACCTCCCCCAATCTCTCTGCCTCCTCCCCCTTCCCCTGCTGACTTACCTATCCTTGAAGAAGTCAATAAATGGCTTCCATCTCCAGGCAAACCCCTCCACAGACCCTCTCAAGGTGAACTTGTTTTTTTTCCAGCCGAAGGAATTGCGCCAGGTCACTCACCCACACCCCCGGTTAAGCCCCTCTAGCCCAACAGAATCCGTCTCCGGGCTACCAGAGAGGCAAAGGCCAAAACGTCGACCTCTCTCACCCCCTGGACTCCCGGGTCTTCAGAAGCTCCAAAAATCGCCAATTCTGGACTCAGGGCCACCTTCACCCTCAGCACCTCGGACATCACGCCGGGACCCCCCGCCCTGCCATTTTCTCAGTAGCTGCAGCGGACCACGACAAACTAAGTTAAAACATCAGAATTATTGTCAACAATGAGAAATAATCCCAACTGCTAAACTATTGCCTGTTATCTTTAAATCAATGACTTGCAAGACCTCTGATGGCAACACGTAGGTGGAGTTTGCATGTTGGGTGTCTCAAAGGACAAAGAACAGAACAAAGAACAATACAGCACAGGAACAGGCCCTTCGGCCTTCCAAGCCTGTGCCGATCACGTGTCCTATCTAGACCAACCGCCTGTATCCATCTTTACCCCGTCTGTTCATGTGCCTATCCAGGTAAGTCTTAAAGGTCGCTAACGTATCTGCCTCAACCACCTCACTTGGCAGAGCATTCCAGGCCACCACCACCCTCTGTGTAAAAAACCTCCCAGCACATCTCCACTGAACATTTCCCCCCTCACCTTGAACTTGTGCCCCCTTGTAATTGTCATTTCCGCCCTGGGAAAAAGCCTCCAACTGTTCACCCTATCTACACCCCTAATAATTTTATAAACTTCTATCAGGTCACCCCTCAGCCTCTGTCTCTCTCGGGAGAACAATCCCAGTTTATTCAATCTCTCCTCATAGCTAATATCCTCCATACCAGGCAACATCCTGGTAAACCTTTTCTGTACTCTCTCCAAAGCCTCCACGTCCTTCTGGTATTGTGGTGACCAGAATTGGACACAGTATTCCAAACGTGGCCTAACCAACGTTCTACATAACTACAACATACTTTTCGAGCATTTACATTCGATGCCCCTATACGTCCTAGGAAGGCAAGCATGCCATATGCTTTCCTTTCCACCATTTCCACCTGTGCTGCCACTTTTAAGGATCTGTGGACCTGCACGCCCTGATGGTTCTGCCATTTATTTTAAAAGTACCCGATTTATGGGGTACTTTTTGGATGAGCTGGTGTGGGAAATCCTAAGGAGCCACTGGAATGTCAAAGTACCAAGAAAGGAAGGGGGCGAGCGAAAGTCCGTCGGCGAGTCTTGCTGTGATTCCAACAGAAGGAAAGATGGCGGTGCTGGTTCGTTGGGTGAGGCTGCTCCCATTACGGTTGAGCGTCTGACCAAGGTGGTATCGGGGGAGTTTGAAAGGTTGTTCACCAAATATTTAGAGGTGCTTCAGAGGGAGATGACACTTCGCTCAAAGAGTGGGTGGAGGAAGCGTTTGCCCCGATAAAGGATGCATTGACGAAGACGTCGGTCGAGGTGCGAGAGCAAGGAGAGAAGATGAAGGGGGTGGAGAAGGCACTGTCGCAGTACAGCGACCAGTTCACCTCAATGGGTGAGGAGCTGCGGAGGGTGGCGGAGGTCGGCGGAGGTCAATAAGGCGCTGAGAGCCAAAGTGTAGGACCTGGAGAACAGATCGAGGAGACAAAATTGTGGGTCTGCCCAAGGGGGTGGAGGGCCCGAAGCCGACCATGGATTTTGCGAACATGTTGGCCAAGTTTTTTTTAATAAATATTTTCATTCTCCATTTTCACATTTTCTTCAGAATTTACACCCCACCAACAAACAGTAAACGGTAACAAATACAATGTCAATCCCCTTATTAACAACAACAATCCCATCCTCCCACCAACCCCCAAATAACGGCCCACCTGACAATATAAGCATCAAATAAAACAAACCCTCCCAAGGTGGAAAAAAAAGGAAAAAATAAAAAGGAATCAGGAATCGCCTATGGTCACCATTGACATATACAGTCCCCCCCCCCCCCCAACCTTCCCCCCCCCACCCCGCTAATATTCACTGCCATCCAATCCCCGAAAGAGTACCGTGAATGACACCCATGAATTGTACTCACCCCCCCCCCCCCCCGCTCCCCTCCCAGACTCCTCCCCTCCACTTCCTCTTGTAAACTCCTCTCCCCAACCTCGGTTCCTTCCCCCAACTTTTGACCCAGGCTAGATTCACCAAAACATGTTCTACCAGGCTCCGATGGCCGCAGCCCCTCCTCCCACCTCACTCCAGTTCACTGGCCGGCTTAAACCGGCCAGCGTGGAGGCCCCCCGCCTGGGTCTCCTTCCCCCTAGCCCGGTCCCAGGAAAACCAAGAAAACTCCTTTAGCACACACCAGCATACACACCCAAGCCCGAAAGAACCATCATTGCAAATGAAAGTCCCATCTCTCCCCTTGTCCAAATATATACAGCGTCGACTCATTTAGTACATACACCAACACGCAGTGAAACAATAAAGTTACATGAGGCTACATCGGTACACGACCATTTCTCAATTCTGCCACAGTCCTGCCTTCACAAACTCCTCCGCTGCTTCCGCCGTCCCAAAATAAAAGTACTTGGATTTGTAGGTCACCTTCAATTTAGCTGGATATACTCTGCCGCACTGCACCTTGCTGATGTACAGTGCCCTCTTCACCCGGTTGAAGGCCGCCTCCTCACCAGCACCACCGTAAAGTCCTGGTATATGCGTATACCAGCTCTAGCCCACTGCACCACCCACTTCTGCTTTGCCCAGCACAGGACTTTCTCCTTCACGCTATACCTATGGAAACACAGAGTTACTACTCTTGGCGGCTCACTCGCCTCCACGACCGATGAGCCTGATCTAGTTCATATCGGGAGGGATTGTTCCCCTCCCCCGATAGCTTCGCCAACATCGTGACAAAATACTCCATCGGCCTCGGGCCTTCCACTCCTTCGGGCAGACCCACAATCCTCAGATTCTGTCGCCTGGATCTGTTTTCCAGGTGTTGCTAACTTTAGCCTTAGTTTAATTGCTCTGTTCTATCACCTTTGCTCTTGAGTCACCAGGTATCTTTCTGATACCGCCACGTGGTTCAAGTCCGAGTAATGATCAATAATCCAATACACCGATTAGTAAGGTTTAAATCAAAGCACATTTATTATATACAGTAATCAATACTCGTGCATAAATTCTACGTCTAAGCTACTTCCTACAACTAACAGGCCAATACTTAACTTGGAACTTGCCCACCAGGTCAGAGAAACGAATGGCCTTTCGTTCGGGTTCTAAGCCTGCGGGATTCGAAGCTGGTACAGATTGATAGCTAGGAGCGCCTATCTCGTTGTGAGCGTTGAAGTAAGACTTACGGGACGTTTCGCAATGGCTGGACCGGTCACTGTCAAGGGCTGGTCTGCGTTGCTGAGTGACCTGTTCAGAAGAAGAAGCAGAAGGGTGCAGGAGGATGCTGAAGGTGTGCAGAAGGGTCGATTTGAACTTGGACTCTATTCTTATAGTCCCTAGGGGCTTCCTGCCTTTCGGGGTGGACCCTGTACCTGGTTCCAAGTGATTGGACTTTGTCCCAATCACTTGGTTCGATATTCTCCAATGCTGGAGCGATTCCTTGATCGATGGGCGGTTTTGAGGTGGTTGTTCACCTTCCTTTGTGTAGGCTTCTGCTGGCGCCAACGAGTCTGGGTTGGCTTTGTGTGTCTAAAATGTTGCACATTGTTCCCGGGGATTGCTCATTAGTATGCAGATGGCTGGTGTTTTGTTGTGCTGATGGTTACTGGTATCGATCTTGTCTGGTCTTCCCAGAGGTGAATACACAGTCTACATGTAGCTGCTTGTTTTAGTCCTGTTGGCTGATTTTCCCATCAGCCTTTGCCGTTCGCCATTTTAAACCGGGGTTAGCCATTCTAAATCGGGAGTTAGCCATTTTAACTGGCTACATAGGTCTCCCAGTTTGGCTCGCAGACCCTTGTTGGTCTCTATCACCCTGCGCAACTCCTTCCCCATCGAGGTGAGTTGATCACTGTTCTGCGATAATACCTCTTCCACTTCCTTCAGTGTCTCATCGTGCTCCTGTACCTCCACCGCTGCGCTTGATGCCGCCACCCTCACCGGGGCAATCACCTCCTCCACCAGCACTTTCAATACCGCCCCCATCTCCTTTATCGCTTCCATGTGCTTTGTGAACTGTTTTTCAAGTTCCACAGTCATCACCTTGGTCATTTCTTCTGCTGTGAACGATGCGCCCTCCCCTGGTGCTCCAGCCTTCGCTTTCCTTACAGTTCCTGCGCTGACTTTTTCACTCCCCGGCGGACTTCTGTTAACCGCCTTTTTCATGGCCGTTTTTCTCCCAAACTTGGACATTTCTTCTCCCTGTGCCTTCGTACAGCCTTTTTTAGCCTCCGTTGCCCCCGGGACCGGGAGGTAAAACTCCAAAATTCCGATTACCGACCGGGAGCCCTCCAGTGTGCGGCTGCCACCCATCCGCCATCACCAGACGTCCCCTCATGTTTGCCAAGTTGATGGGGGAGGAGAAAGAACTCCTTCTACAAGCTGTACAGGGCCCTTCGGTTGCTCCGGCCAAAGCCTAGAACAAATGAGCCACCAAGGGTGGTTATAGTCTGCTTCCACAGCTACCATGTGAAGGAGAAGGTTTTGGGCTGGGCGAGGCAGAAGTGGGATGTAAAGTGGGAAGGCTTTGGTATACGTATATACCAAGATCTGACGGAGGAGTTGGCGAGAAGGCAGGCAGGTGAAGGCGGCATTGTACAGCAGCTGGTGATGTTTGGAGTTGTACACCTTGTGAAGCTGCGAGTGACTCACAATCACTGGTTGATAGAAGAGATTTTGGAGGTGGATGGGAAGTACGCGGAGCTCTTGGCAAAGAGGAAAGAGTTACAGGCGAGGTTCGACCTGGTGTCCATGGGGAAAGTGTTGCATCATCTGTGAAGGGCAAGGGGGGCTGTTTATGAGGAAAGGAGAAAATGGGTCATATGTTGGCAGGTCAGCTTCGCAGGCAAGCCCGTGGCGGGGGAGATAGGATAGGACGGGGTTATTGGTGGTGGCCCTGGAGCTGATTAACAAGGTGTTTGAGGAGTTTTACAAGGACTTGTACAAGTCAGAGCCACCAGAGGATGAGCGGGAGATGAGGGAATTTTTGGGGGGAGTTGAAGTGCCCGAGGCTGGGTGAAGCCGAGAAGGCGGGTCTGATGGAGCCAGTGGGGGAGGAGGAATTGAGGAATTGAAGTGAAGGCAGCGAGGCCGAATGGGTTCCGGGTGGAGTTTTAGAAGCAATCAAAGGACAAACTGGCGCCATTGTTGGTGGAAATGTTCGAGGATGCGATGGTCAGGGCAGTCTTGCTGAAAACAATGGGACAAAGGACCCAGTGGAGTGTGGGTCGTACAGGCCCATATCTCTACTGAATGTGGACTCCAGGATATTGGCAAAGGTGCTGCCGTTAAGGCTGGAGGGGTGCCTTCCAAAGGTGATGGAGGAGGATCAGGCGGGGTTCGTTAAGGGCAAACAGGTGTCATCGAATGTGAGGCGGCTCTGATTGTGGTGCTTTCTCTGGCAGAGGGAAGGGAGTTGGAGGTGGTGGTGGCTTTAGGTGCGGAGAAGGCATTAGATCAGGTGGAGTGGAGTTATTTGATGGCAGTGTGGGAATAGTTTGGGATTGGGCCGAAGTTTGTGGCATGGGTGCAGTTGCTGTATAAGGAACCGATGGCGAGCGTGCGCACAAATTATATGAATTCAGGGTATTTCGCATTGCACCGGGGAATGAGGCAGGGGTCCTCCATGCCCCTCCTTCTGTTCGCATTGACGATAGAGCCTTTGGCCATTACGCTGAGGAGCTCAGAGTTGTGGAAGAGGATAGTGAAGAGGAGGGGGGAGGTGGAACATAGGATGTCCTTGTTTTACACAGATGATTAGTTTCGGAGCCGGGCTCCTCAGTGGGCGACGTAATGGGTTTGCTTCAAAGATTTGGGACATTCTCTGGTAGAAGCTGAACTTGGAGAAAAGCGAGTAATTTGTGGTCCCTTCTCCGGGGGCAGAGGTCAGGGTGGGTTTGGGAGGGGGGGGGGGGTTGTTGCCATTACATGTGGCAGTGTCTCACTTCAGGTATCTAGTTCAGTGGGTTAGACAGCTGGTTTGTGATGCAGAACAAGGCCAGCAGCGTGGGTTCAATTCCCGTACTGCCTTACCCGAACAGGCGCCGGAATGTGGTGACTAGGGGCTTTTCACAGTAACTTCATACTTGTGACAATAAAAGGTTATTATTATTATTATCTGGGGGTGCAGGTGACCCGGGATTGGGCAGGTCTTTGGAAGTTCAATTTCTCTAGCTTGGTGGGGAGGGTGAAGGTGGATTTGTTGAGGTGGGATAATCTTCCTCTGTCATAGGCGGGATGGGTAGAGGCAGTGAAGATGAATATTTTACCGTGGTTTTTGTTTTTGTTTCAGTGCCTGTCGGTCTTTTTGCCTGAGATGTTTTCCAAGGGTGTGGACAGGTTGATCTCTCTGGGCAGGGAAGGTGGCCAGGATAAGGACGGTGGGGGGATCAGGGCTGCGGGCACCAGCAACAGTGCCACTCCCGTTGGCTCCAGGGAAGTAGTCAGTGAGTCCAGTGGTAGTGGCCACGCTGAAGATTTGGAGGCAGTTTCAGCAGCATTTAAGATTGGGGGCGGGGGGGGGTTTGGAGAGGGGGTTCGTCTCGGCGATTTATGGGAGGATTTTGGAGGAAGATAAGGTGTCCATGAAGGGGGTTAAGGCTAAGTGGGAGGAGGAGTTGGGTGCGACGCTGGAGGAGGGATTGTGGTGTGAGGTGCTGTGGAGGGTGAATGCCTCGACTTTGTGTGTGAGGTTGGGTCTGATACAGCTGAAGGTAGTGTACAGGGTGCACCTGACAAAGTCAAGGATGCGCCGACTGTTTCAGGGGGTGGAGGATGTGTCTGAGTGATGTGGGAGGGGCCCTGCAAACCATGTGCATGTATTCTGGTCCTGCCCGAAGCTGGAAAGGTTTTGGAAGGCAGTTTTCGGCACCATTTCAGGGGTTTTGCATGTTGATGTGGAGCCCGGTGAAGCCGTATTCAGGGTTTCAGACCGACCAGACTTGCAGACAGGTGCAGGGGCAGGTGTCTTAGCCTTTAATATCATAATAACCTTTTATTGTCACAAGTATGAAGTTACTGTGAAAAGCCCCTAGTCGCCACATTCCGGCGCCTGTTTGGATAAGGGAATGGTACGGGAATTGAATCTGTGCTGCTGGCCTTGTTCTGCATCACAAACCAGCTGTCTTGCCCACTGAGCTATGCATTACTGATTGCTCATAGGCAGGTCTTGTTGGGGTGAAGGTCAGCTTCTCCACCCTGTGCCTCGGCGGGGGGGCCTAGTGGCGTTCTTAGCCCTGGAGAAGGTGAAATGTGCTGTAAGGGGGGCAAATGATGGGTCTACAAACGTTGGGGATTGTTCGTTCTGCATTTTGGAGAGTTGGTTACCGTTGACTGCTGGGGATGGGAGGGAAGGGATGGGAGGTGGCAAGGGAGGGAGGAAGGACTTGGGTGGGTGGGTTTATTTTTGTTGTAAAAAGTAAAAAGTTGAAAATTTGGAATAACAATACAATCAAAAAAAAATTAATGACTTGCATTTCTGAAGCAACTTCAACATAGCGAGAGCTCTCAAGAAGTTTCAAGATAGTGTTACCAGACATAATTGTTACTGCATTAAATAATGTGGCCTCCTCTACACTGGGGAGACCAAACGCAGATGGGGTTAATGTTGTGTATTCGTGTTTGTTCCTCGTATCAGCTGCTAAAAAAGCTGTAACAGCAGCTGTGGTAAGGCTGGAATCAGTATGACAAAGGCTCAGCATACTGTAACAAATGTGGTTCAGGTTTGAGAAACAAAGGGTGAAGAGCTTACAGAAGAAGCACATGAATGCTTTGAGAAAAACAAAGGTCAAACGTATTCTGAAAAATTCAGCAAGGATGTCTGGAATGCATTCATCTGCTCCCTTGGTAAATTCTGAATCACAGAAGAACGGGAAATTGAGGCGCATCTCATATCGCCTGACCATAAGGAAACTCTTAAATTCATTGGAAAGAACATTCAGTTTGGGAAAAGTGCTGCTGACTGTCTTCATGCATCAAGGGTCACCAAGCTTGCTGATCATCGACAATGGCAACAACAGGAGCAAAAAGAGGCAGCACAGAAACTCTTGAAGGTTGCTTTAATGGGAGTTGCTCCAGATTGTGGTGATCTTTGTGAGGTTGACTTCAGGATGGGAAGCAAAGTGATCACAAAGACACTTGAAGTTCTTTTCATGAACTAAACTAATTTAATTTACACTACTTGATTTAGAGTTTGATACATTCCTATGGTAAACAAATGTATTATTAAACTAACACTATCTCTATATTCTAACTACAATTATATTCTATCTTCTCTAGCTCTACAATGCACTCTACTCCAGTCTCCTTTAACTCGAATCTACCCTCTCCAGCTCACTCTCCCAGAAATCGAAGAGTCAGTGCAATTTGTAGCACTGTCCCTTAGCTCCCTCTAGTGGCTAATTTTAACATAACATTAGCTCTTCACATGCTGTACATTTGTATAATGTCACACAGGTGGCCAAATGAAAAGAGTTGGAGCTGCTCAGAGTGCAGCCTGCAACACTAATATCCCTTTCCTATTTCACTCCGTACAGCCGCATCTGAAGACCAATCAACCAAGAGCATGAAGAATTTCCCTAACCTGACTTTGCTTAACAAATCAACCCTAAAGGCTAAATTTGATATGTCCTTAAAGGGTGAGAACCCGTTTGGAAATCCGCAGGGGCAACCGTTTCAACTAGATGGTTTGGAAGTTGCATTCCAGAAACAAGACCTAAAACGCAAAGGTGAGTGCAGCAAGTACGAACCCTCGAGTGGAGAGACGCAGGGTCTGACGGAGGCACACCACAATCTGGATAAGGCACTGCAGAGGCCCTGCCATCACATTCAGGTAAAGGAGGCCCTCTATGCAGCCTGGCAGGGCAGCGGTGGTCAACTAAAAATCAGATCGACAGTCTGGCACAGGAACTGAAGAACTAGACTTTGAAGTGAAAGCTCTGAAAAAGCAGCCGACTCAGGTTTTGCGACGTGAGAACAGGGCTAAACGCTGTGGTTTTCAGAAAGGTCAGGAAGTATTAACAAGGAACTACACCACCAGTGAGAAGTGGATAGCTGCCATTGTATTAGCACAGACAGGACACCGGTCTCCTACACTGATCAAACGCGGGACGATGTAGTGTGGAGAAGATACACTGATGAACTTTTAACAAGTAGAACTAGTAGAACTAGGGCAGCACGGTAGCACAAGTGGATAGCACTGTGGCTTCACAGCGCCAGGGTCCTGTCATGATATTCAAACACACACATCATGATGGACACACTAACAGGCAAATCAGAGTACACAACACCACAACCAATCACAGACAAGAACACCAACCACATAAAAAGCACGAGCACGACACCTGGTGGTCAGTAGGTCTGGGGAGAAGGGAACAAGAAAGAGCTGTTAAAACATCACAAGCAGGGAACCCCCACGTGCAGAGTGCAAAGACCAAACTGTAAATAGTAAGTTTAAATAAAGTAGCGTTGTACCATATGCAACCGTGTTGGCTCATCTGTGTGTCAGAACACCCAACACCACATGGTACAGGAGTGGATCGATACCTGCCTACTAACCTGCCATTCTGGACATGGACCACACCGACGGACCGCAGCCGATGCAAGTCGCGGGGAACCTAGGCACCAATTGGAAGCTCTACAGGCAGCGGTTTGACCTGTACATCCGTGCCACCGAAAAACAGAATGTCTCGGATGACACGAAGATTGCAATGCTCCTCTTCTACGCAGGTCCGCACGCCACCGACGTCTTCAACTCACTAGTGTTCGAAGAAGGCGAAAACCAAGCCAAATATGACACGGTCATCCTCAAACTGGACCAGCACTTTCAAGTTGAAGTAAATGAAAGTTTTGAAAGATACCTCTTTCAGCAACGCCTGCAAGGTAAGGAGGAGCTTTTTCAACCCTTTTTGACGCACCTCCGGATTCTAGCGCAGGCCTGCGGTTACGGCACCATCACAGAGTCCATGATCAGGGACCAGATTGTTTTTGGCGTTGCCTCTAGTGGCCTACGCCAGCAGCTTCTTAAAATGAAAAGCCTCACCTTAGCGTCTGCTGTGGAAGCCTGTGTCCTCCACGAAAATGCTACCTGCCGTTTTGCCCGATTTCAGGCGTCCGAGTTGGCACGGAGGGGGTCCCCAGCCGTCGAATCGGCAAGCCAGGCCGCCCACGACGTCGAACGCATCCAGGCCGTCGGTTACTTCCCGACCCACGGCCCGGACGACAGCGGCCGCTTCCCGCGCTTTTCGCGGTCTCCCGCGCAGGTGCGCGCCAAAAATAACGGCCACAACGAGGGACGCACTGCGCAGGCGCGCCCACCGCAAGATCGCACTGCGCATGCGCAGTGGCGCAACGAACGCCGTGACGTCATGACGTGCGGCCGTTGTGGAGCTCTACATTTAAAAGGGCAATGTCCTGCAAAAAACCGACAGTGCCACAGATGTGGCAAGATGGGCCACTACGCAGCCCACTGTCGTTCGGCTCAACCCATGGATCCGGCGCATCCTCGACAATCTCGCAGACAAGTCAGGACCGTCCAGCCCACGCATCAAGACTTCCAGTTAAGTGATGCAGCTGACCAGGATGCCTTCCGCGTTTCCGTCATTGATGTCAACAACGTCAATGCCATCAATCCAGCCGATGAGTGGTGTGCCACCCTGACGGTCAACCGATCGCGCGTCGACTTCCGTCTGGACACCGGCGCATCCGCCAACCTGATTGCTTACTCTGCAGTCCAGGCCATGAAGGTCAAACCACCCATCACGCCATCCCGGCTCAAGATGGTTGACTATAACGGGAACGTCATCCCGTCCATAGGATCTTGCCAGCTACAGGTGACTCACAAGATGTACACGGCCACACTCCCCTTCGAAGTTGTCGGCTCATCAAAGGACTCGTTACTGGGCGCACAGGCGTGTAAGGTCCTTCACCTGGTACAGCGCATTATGTCTCTCTCTCCAGATGAGATATCCGACTTCCCGAATGCTGAGTTCCACGCAAATCTCCATTCCCTCCTTGCTCACAACCAGGAGGTTTTTGAAGGCATGGGGACATTGCCATACACGTACAAGATTCGACTCAGACCGGACGCCATCCCTGTCGTTCACGCACCTCGCAGGGTTCCTGCGCCACTCAAAGACCGCCTCAAGGCACAACTGCAGATTCTTCAGGACCAAGGGGTCCTATCCAGGGTCACGGAGCCCACGCCATGGGTCAGCTCCATGGTCTGTGTAAAGAAGCCCTCTGGCGAGCTCCGTATATGTATAGATCCTAAAGATCTGAATACCAACATCATGCGGGAACACTATCCCATCCCGAAACGAGAAGACCTCACCAGCGAGATGGCGCGAGCCAAAATATTCACTAAATTGGATGCGTCCAAAGGATTCTGGCAGATCCAACTGGACCCGGCCAGCCGAAGACTATGCACATTCAACACCCCTTTTGGCAGATTCTGCTACAACCGGATGCCATTCGGCATCATTTCGGCATCTGAAGTTTTCCACCGCATTATGGAGCAGATGATGGAAGGCATCGAAGGGGTACGTGTATATGTGGACGATATCATCATTTGGTCCACCACTCCGCAGGAACACATGCATCGTCTACGACGTGTCTTTACCCGCATACGACAAAATGGCCTGCGTCTCAACCGTGCGAAGTGTGCCTTCGGCAGACGGAGCTGAAATTCCTCGGGGACCACATCTCAAGGTCAGGGGTCCGTCCCGATGCAGACAAGGTTAGCGCCATCACAGCCATGCCACGACCGGCTGACAAGAAGGCTGTCTTAAGATTCCTGGGCATGGTCAACTTCCTTGGGAAGTTCATTCCCAACCTGGCTTCTCATACAACAAATATGCGCCATCTCGTAAAAAAATCGACAGAATTCAACTGGCACCAATCGCATCAGCGGGAATGGGAGGAGCTCAAGCACAAACTGGTCACGGCACCAGTGCTGGCCTTCTTTGACACGACTCGCCCTACAAAGATCTCAACAGACGCCAGCCAATCTGGTATTGGAGCGGTACTCCTGCAAAAAGACAGCACGTCGTCATGGGCCCCGGTTGCATATGCCTCACGAGCCATGACCCCTACCGAACAGCGCTACGCGCAAATCGAAAAAGAATGCCTGGGCTTGTTAACTGGACTGGACAAGTTCCACGACTATGTGTATGGCCTGCCACGATTTACGGTCGAAACTGACCACCGCCCCCTGGTCAACATCATTAACAAAGACCTGAACGACATGACTCCTCGCCTCCAGCGCATCTTACTTAAACTCAGGAGGTACGATTTTGAACTGATCTACACTCCGGGGAAGGAGCTCATCGTGGCGGACACTCTTTCCCGAGCAGTGAGCACACCACCAGATGCGGAGGGGTTCGTGCGTCAAATTGAGGCACACGTAACTCTGACAGCAGCAAATCTGCCAGCTGATGATCCTAGTCTGGCCCACATACGCGCAGAGACGGCGACTGACCCCCTTCTGCAGCGAGTGATGCGCCACATGACGGAAGGGTGGCTAAAAGGGCAGTGCCCCCAGTTTTATAATGTGCGAGATGATCTCACCAACATAGACGGGGTCCTTATGAAATCACACAGGATCGTTATTCCGCACAGCGTGCGCCAGATGATTCTTCATCAACTACACGAAGGCCACTTGGGCGTCGAAAAATGCAGACGAAGGGCCCGGGAGGCGGTATATTGGCCGGGTATTAATGAAGACATAGCCAACATGGTGCTCAACTGCACAACCTGTCAGAGGTTTCAGCCGGCGCAACCTCTGGAAACACTTCTACCACACGAGATGGTGACGTCCCCCTGGGCGAAGGTGGGTGTTGACCTATTTCACGCGCTCGGCAGAGATTACATTGTTATTATAGACTACTTCTCAAACTACCCGGAAGTCATGCCTCTCCATGATCTGACGTCGTCCGCAGTCATTGGGGCCTGCAAGGAAACATTTGCTCGCTATGGCATTCCAAGGACTGTCATGTCAGACAATGGACCTTGTTTCGCCAGCCGTGAATGGTCGTCCTTTGCCGCAGCATATGGTTTCACTCATGTGACATCCAGCCCTCTGCATCCACAATCGAACGGGAAGGCTGAAAAGGGTGTCCACATCGCCAAGCGGCTCCTGTGCAAGGCGGCTGCTGCCGGATCGGACTTTAACCTTGCCTTGCTGGCCTATCGATCGGCCCCGCTATTCACGGGTCTCTCGCCAGCGCAGCTACTAATGGGTCGCTCCCTCAGGACGACGGTACCTTCCATCCTGGCACCAACAACAGACCATGAGGCGGTTCTTCGGAACATGCAACTGCAGCGTGATCGCCAGAAAAGTCGGTACGACATACGAGCGACGGACCTGCCCCCCCTGTCCTCCGGAGACAAAGTACGCGTCCATCAACCGTATGGTGGCTGGTCAGCACCGGCCGAAGTCCTCCGACAAGTGGCTCCCCGCTCGTTCCTGGTTCGCATGCCGGATGGTTCCGTGCGTCGCCGCAATCGGCGCGCCCTTCGCCGACTTCCACGCTCACAGCCACACAGCACGCACACGCCAGATCCTCAACAGGCTTCCGAGGATGACTTTGTGGAGCTGCCGCACATCACGCCCTTTCCATCGCCACCCATGGCCATGCCTGCACAGCAGCCGGTGGTTCTTGATCCACCCTTAAGGCGGTCAACCCGAACTCGTCGCAAGCCAATCAGACTGGACTTATAATACCGTTCATATGTTTAACAAGTTGCACAATTTTACATGATAACCTGTTGTTGTTTATCGTTCCAGATGTCGTCTGACTGGACAACTGTTCAAGTTTTTTTTTCTTCTTCTCTCGTTCGCATTTATGTTATGTCATGGTACAACTTGGTTCATGTGACGCACCCGACATCGCCCCATGTACATAGTTCCGTCATATGCACATGCTGCACACGACACACACACACTCTTAGATGCACTCACGACACGATCATATTTATTACCACGTAGGCACATATCTTTGTAAAAAGGGGGGATGTCATGATATTCAAACACACACATCATGATGGACACACTAACAGGCAAATCAGAGTACACAACACCACAACCAATCACAGACAAGAACACCAACCACATAAAAAGCACGAGCACGACACCTGGTGGTCAGTAGGTCTGGGGAGAAGGGAACAAGAAAGAGCTGTTAAAACATCACAAGCAGGGAACCCCCACGTGCAGAGTGCAAAGACCAAACTGTAAATAGTAAGTTTAAATAAAGTAGCGTTGTACCATATGCAACCGTGTTGGCTCATCTGTGTGTCAGAACACCCAACACCACAGGTCCCAGGTTCGATTCCCCGCTGGGTCACTGTCTGTGCGGAGTCTGCATGTTCTCACCGTGTCTGCGTGGGTTTCCTCCGGGTGCTCCGGTTTCCTCCCACAGTCCAAAGACGAGCAGGTTAGGTGGATTGGCCATGATAAATTGCCCTTAGTGTCCAAAAAGGTTAGGAGGGGTTATTGGGTTATGGGTGGAAGTGAGGGCTTAAGTGGGTCAGTGCAGACTCGATGGGCCGAATGGCCTCCTTCTGCACTGTGTGTTCTAGTTTTCCAAAGACAGTCAGCCAAGTGTCCGCAACAAACTGTGCTGGTGAAAACCTAGATATTGCTGAGAAGCTGACAGCACCAGAAACAGCTGTGGAAGACAGTGCCCCAGTTCAGGACACTTCAACACTGAGTCAGCCTGCAAACACGTTGACTGAGGGTGAGGCAAACAATGGGTGATGGACAAACACAACCCAAAACACCAGAGGTTACATCAACACAAAAAAAGCAGACACCCAAGGTTTGCCGACAACCACACATTAATCAATGTCCTCCAAAACCTCCAACTTCTTGACTGCTGTGTTTGTTAATGGTACATGTTGCAAAGTTGGATTGTTAACAATATATTCTGTTTCATTGAAGGAACCTCAATGTAAAGGGGGAAGAAACTGTTGTGTATTCATATTTTTAAAAATAAATTTAAAGTACCCAATTCATTTTTTCCAATTAAGGGGCAATTAGTATGGCCAATCCACCAACCCTGCACATCTTTGGGTGTGTGGGCGAAACCCACACAAACACGGGGAGAATGTGCAAACTCCACAAGGACAGTGACCCAGGGCCGGGCTCCGAACCTGGGATCTCGGCGCAGTGAGACAGCAGTGTTAACCACTGTGCCACCGTGCTGCCCCCCGTGTCTTCATTTTTGTTCCGAGTTGCAACAAGGTCACTTCAAGAGTCCGATCACGTGACATACTGATGACCTCATCAGCAGTTTGGGCAGGCCAACAGTCAGTCTATTCTAGCAGCCTGTGTGAAATAGCTCCTCAATTTTGTTTTGATTTGTACCTTCGTGGTCTGCAAGCTTCTCTTTTAAAATACCACGGGTGATTGCTGTGCTGAATTACTGCTTTCAGTCGGCAAGGGTGACAATAAGCTGTTGCTCATTTGAGTCTACATGCCAGTCTAACCTCAGCCTCCTACGCTGCTCCAATGAAGCTCAACAGAAGCTCCAGGGACAGTTCGTTTTTTCCCCAAATAGGAATTTCCAGCTTCAGTAGTGAGCTCAACAATTTCAGATCATAACCATCACTGCACCCATTTTCTTCAGACAGTATGTGTTCTGCTGTTGCCCTTTTTACCTACTCCAGGCCTACCTTTTGAATCTTCATTTGTCCCATTACCTTCCCTCTTGCCTTGCGTCGTAAGTCCCAGGTTCGATTCCCGGCTTGGGACACTGTGTGGAGTCTGCATGTTCTCCCCCTGTCTGCGTGCGTTTCCTCCGGGTGCTCCGGTTTCCTCCCGCAAGTTCCGAAAGACGTGCTGCGAGCTGAATTGGACATTCTGAATTCTCCCTCTGTGTACCCGAACAGGCACCGGAATGTGGCGACTAGGAGCTTTTCACAGTAACTTCATTGCAGTGTTAATGTAAGTCTGCTTGTGACAATAAAGATTATTATAAGTCTTTTGGTCATTTAATGTTTTCTGCCTTCAGCCCTCATGCCTGCCCCCAACCCTTTCCCTGATTACTTTTACATCTCCAACTGCTTCCAATTCTGACGATAGATCCTCAGCCTGAAGCATTAACTCAGTTTCTTTCTCCAGTGGTTGTAGCATTTTGTTTTTATCACTAATTAATACAGGTTCACATTAGACACTTTACTTTTAAAGTGCTCCTGGCCTACATTTTTCTGCCACTGCTCTGTTAATAAATTTTTTAATTTTTAACTGATGCAGTACCACCATCTGCTGGTGGAAAGTGGTAGTGGGGCAGCACGGTGGCACAGTTGTTAGCATTGCCGTGTTCCCGGGTCTGGATCACTGTCCGTGTGCAGTTTGCACATTCTCCCTGTGTTTGCGTGGGTTTCACCCCCACAGTCCAAAGATGTGCAGGGTAGGTGGATTGGCCACGCTAAATTGCCCCTTAATTGGAAAAAATGAATTGGATACTCTAAATTAATTTTTTTTAAAGAGTGGTCGTACAGAATCAACAATTAGGTGAGAAGATATATTAGGCCAAATCTTCCTGTCCAGATCATTGGAGACCGGATGCATGACTAAGATGCGCATCAGGCCCTGTGGAAGTTCTAGGGGCTGACCGACATGGGAATTGCCTGGGAACGTTTGTCTTTCCACTGGGTAATTCCTGTGCTCCTCAGCACGCCCCCACAAATATCTCCGACTCCGAATTAAAGTCGGAAACTTTGGACAGTTCGCAATATTTACCTGGGTAGTTAACCAGGAAATTTTAGATAGATAAAAAATGCTAGTCATAGGCGGGATTCTCATTGGCCCAAATTGGGAAAGATGATTGGGTGGAGAATCAGTTTTGCCGCCAAAATTGTGGCCGAATCGTAATTCTCCAGTGTCTCGACAGAGGCGTCAATGCGTTCCACTCTGCACGTACAGGATACACTATTTGCATGTCGTTAGGGGCTTCCGCGATGCTCTGCCTCAACTGGGGAGAATTCCCGGCGGCGAAGTTCACTTGTGCTTTTTAAAATTGTGAAACAGGCGCTGACTGATGAAGGAGAGGAGGTAGGACACGGAGAGGCGTGCGACCGTGAGCTGCCAGGCCACACACTGGCCAGGCTGACTGGAATGGGGGGGCCTGCCAGGGCCACCGGAGGGTGGGGTTGGGGGGGGGGGGGGCGGGGCTGGTTGACGGGAGGACAGGTCATGGGTGACCCCCCTCAGGACTGGGGCTGTGTCCAGCCACGGACGCCATTGCCGTGGCCAGCAAGACATCCATCTTGCTGCGCACTCCACTGACCACCCACTTTGGCCCCTGCAGAGTGACACCGGCCGTATGGGTGCTCCCACCCCACCACCTCCCTCCGCCATACCACCTCCACAACCAGCCGCCTCCAGCCAGCGGGGCATCACGTGGCCCGCAGTGCCATCCGGAGCCAGCCTGTAGTCTGGTGGACCTTGTTGGGTACGGGAGTACGCACCATGTTAACATGTCAGCCTTTCACCCCCTGCAGACAATAGGTATTTGAATTTAACCAGCAATGATGGCCTTCCTGCCAGCCGCTGCAGCCCTGGGGGATTTCCTGTGGCTGTACGAGCTGGAGCTGCTTGAGGAGGAGGAAGCTTCAAGCCAAGCTGGGGGCTAGCAATATTTGGAGTAGTAGACGAACCAGGAGTGCAGGAGGCGAAAGAGGCCGGCATTCTGGCCTTTGCGTCCCTAGAAGCCCGGCGAAGGATCTTGCTAATGTGGAAGGAGGCGAAGCCCTCCAGCGTGGAGGCCTGGATAAATGATATGGCTGGGTTCATAAAGTTGGAGAGGATTAAGTTTGCCTTGAGAGGGTCTGCGCAGGGGTTCTACAAGCGGTGGCAACCGTTCCTAGACTATCTCGCGGAGCGTTAGGGGAAGGTCGGTCAGCAGCAACCTTGGGGCGGAGGGGGCGGGGGGGTGGAGGGGACGTCCTTGGTGGGGGGGGGACTGCCTGGGAGGGTGGATGAGCAAGAGATAACATGAAGGGTTGGGGAAACTGGCACGTACGGGTGAGGGCCAGTGTACAAAGCTGTGTAAATATATCATTTTGCCATGTATATATCTTGCTCTGTGCGATTTCTCGTTTTTTTTTGTTACGGGGGGGGGGGGGGGGGAGGGTTATTGTTTGTAAGGGAGAAAAATTGTGTTAAAAAACTTTAATAAATATATTTTTTTAAAAGAGGAAGCTGCAGCAGCGGAGCCTGCCCAGAAGAAGCAGCAGCCGGTGAGGATGAGGAGCCGGCCGCCCAACAGGCCGAGGAGGAGGAGGTGCAAACGAGGCGGCACATGAGGCCTCATGTATACTGGCAGTGCCTGTCAAGCCGGGATCAAACCTGGGACCTCGGCGCTGTGAGTGAAAACATATATACAGATTTGTGCCCAAGACCCTCTCGCTAAACCGTGCCCTGCACCCGTGTTAACTTAACTGGCGTCTAATATTTTGGCCTTATGGGCCCTAATGCTATATCTAGGTGGATCCCCAGATGATACATTGGCAGTGCAGGCAGCCTGCTGTGATTCCCGCCCTGCGACCTGGATCCTCTGTGGCAGCCGTCTTCTGGACTGACCGGGCCCGGCTACTGCTCGGGTGTCACAGGTGGCGAGCATCCAGCTCGCAGAGCCAGGGACTACATGAGGAGTCCAATCGCGTGCAGGAGCAGGAAGTGGTGCCGACCATGCCTGCCACCCAGGCCAACACTGCAAGGGTGGCGTCGGCAGTGGAGGCCTTGGGTCCGAAGGCTTTGGCCATGGATCAACGTGTGTAAGGCGTGGGACACTCTGTGCGGGCGGTGGCCGAGGCTCAGTACAGGGCTGCCCTCTCATTGCCAATCATGTGCCAGAGCCAAGCGGCACTCCTGAACATGGCCCAGTCATAGCAAGGCATGACTGAAAGCGTTGGCAGCATTGCCCGGGCACTGGCCAACATGGCACAGACACAGAGGGAGGTGGCTCAGTCTCAGAGGGAGATGGCTCAATCACTGGCTGATGTGGCAGACCCAGAGGTGGTGGCAGTCGCAGCGAGATGTGGCGCAGTCCCACCCTGTTCCGCCCGCTGCCCATTGCAGTGTTAATGTAAGCCATTTATTGAATACTTCCTTGTCACATTACTCCTTCCAAAGTGTATCACCTCACACTTTTCAGAGGTAAATTCCATCTGCCACTTTTCTGCCCATTTGACCATCCCGTATAGATCTTCTTGTAACCCAAGGAACTCAACCTCACTAAAGCAGGCATTTGTCATCACCCTGTCTCCTCCAGCTAAGTCAATTTTGAATCTACCTTATTAAGTTACCCTGTATCCCATGTGCAATTGCCTTCTTTATAAGTCTCCCATGTGGGACCTTGTCAAAGGCTTTGCTGAAATGCATAGTAATAATAATCTTTATTATTGTCACAAGTAGGCTTACATTAACACTGCAATGAAGTTACTGTGAAAAGCCACATTCCAGTGCCAGTTCGGGTACACCGAGGGAGAATTCAGAATATCCAATTCACCTAACAAGCACGTCTTTCGGGAGGAAACCAGAGCACCCGGACGAAATCCATGCAGACACGGGGAGAACGTGCAGACTCCGCACAGTGACCCAAGGCGGGAATCGAACCCGGGTCCCTAGCACTGTGAAGCAGCAGTGCTAACCACTGTGCTATTGTGCCACCCACCAACTGCGCTACCTTCATCTGCACACCTGGTCATATGCTCAAAAATTTCAAATTATTAGGCATAACCTCCCTCTGACAAAACTATGCTGGCTATTCCTGATCAAACCTTGCCTCTCCCAATGGAGATAATTCTGAAGGAGAGAATTTTTCTCCAGTAGTTCCCCTACTACTGACATGAGACTCACTGGTCCGTAGGTCCTTGCTTATCTCTACCTTTCTTAAATAGTGGGACCACCTTCGCTGTTCGCCAGTCCTCTGGCACCTCCCCCGAGGACAGAGGAATTAAAAATTTGGGGCAGAGCACCTGCTATCTCCCCCCCTCACCTTACAGCATCCTGGGACACAATTCATCCAGACCTGGATATTTGTCCTCTTTTAAGCCTGCAACACCTTGTCACTCCCTATGACAATTTGCTCAAGAACCTCACAGTCGCTTTCTCCGAGTTCCATATCTACCTTCTCATTCTCTTGGTGAAGGCATATATGAAGTATTCGTTCAATACCCTACCAATGTCCTCTGGCTCCACCCACAGATTTCCCTATTGGTTCCTAATGGGCCCTACCCCTACCTTGGTTACCCTCTTCCCAGTGATATATTTATAGAATATCTTGGAACTTTCCATACTTTTACCAGCCAAAACTTTCTCATATCCACTCTTTGATCTCCTAATTGCTTTCTTAAACTTCATCCTGTACTTTCTGTACTCCACTAATGCTTCTGTTGCTTTGCTCCCCTTGAACTTGCCGGTTTTCTTCTCATCGTGTCATATTCCAAAATAATCCCCAAAATGATGTTTTGAATTCAAATGGCAGAGAAATTAAACTTTGGTTAAGCAAATAACTACCTCAAATAAGGAAAATTGTGTTGCCATCCAGTTGATTTGCAATTTTCCAGAGCTTATTTGTTTTATGCTTTTTTCACGATAATAGCACCCCAACTAGGAAAAGTTGGAAACCACAACTGGGATGTTAAAGGGCCAACTGTGGCTCCAGATGCTGCTGACCTTGGTCTAGGCTCCAGTATGTGGCTCTAGCCTGTGGCCGCGGAAGCTCCTGACCTTGGGCCTGGATCCAGCATGTGGCTACAGCCTGTGGCCATGGAGGCTCCTGACCTTGGTCTAGACTCCAGATCCTGCTGACCCTGGTCTAGGCTCCAGTATGTGGCTCTAGCCTGTGGCCGCGGAAGCTCCTGACCTTGGGCCTGGATCCAGCATGTGGCTACAGCCTGTGGCCATGGAGGCTCCTGACCTTGGTCTAGACTCCAGATCCTGCTGACCCTGGTCTAGGCTCCAGCGTGTGGCTCTACTCTGTGGTCGCGAAAGCTCCTGACCTTAGTCCAGGCTCCAGCATGTGGCTACAGCCTGTGGCCATGGAGGCTCCTGACCTTGGCCTAGATGACAGCATGAACAATGGAGAAAGCAGCTGACATCCCAGCAACTATCTGCATCTTCAGAAGAGGGAGAAACTTGGAGGAACTGGGATGCAAAATTCCAAAACAGAACATGAAAAAAGCAATGCAGTTCACCTTGTTGCTTAGGTCCTCGTTCATATTCTGCAGAGCGCTGGTCTCTCACGCCATCACTGTTTGGAATATGAAACTGCGGCCCTTCCCTCATCAGAAAATACCAAGTTCTTGGGTGGTTCATGGAGTCATTTAGACAGATGCAGCCATTCAGCCCATCCAGAACATGCTGGCGCTCTGTAGAGCAATACAACCAGTCTCATTTCCTCTACTCTAACAATCTTATTTCCTTCAAGTGCCTATCCAATTTCCTTTTGAAATCATTCATCTCCGTTTCCATAACCCCCATAAGCAGAGTTCCAAATCAGTAGCACGCAGTGTAAAAAAAGGCCATACTCACCTCCCTCCCCCAAATATCTATTTTCCAAAACCTTAAATCTGAGCGTATTGAAAATTTTCCATTTGCTAATATTTAGTCACTTGTCTTTTCAATGTAATTATGGGCGCTGCTTCCATCTGTGCTGTTGAGATTGTGGGCTGTCCAACCAATCCCTTTACTGAATTTTCAACATTACAGGAAATTTGACCCTCTTTCTCTCCCCCCCCCCCGCCGTCTGCTTTTGTTTCGGCTGCAAAGTGGATGCTAACATAAAGGTCAAACCCGTGACATTATGGGAGAGGTGCATGAAACCTCAAGAGTCAACTTTCCAACCTACCTGTGCATTATCCGAAAAATAAATTAAGCGAGCATTTAGAGAGGCAATGGCTGAATTGAGAACTGCCTGCTGAAACTGGTCAGTGGCAAGACATGTCTAACAAGTTCAAGAGAACATTTTGGGAGAAGTTTGGATTGATATAGGGAACACTGATGTGATCTAAAATAAAAACAGCAAGTGCTTGAAAAACTCAGCCAGGCTGTTGCTTCACAGCGCCAGGGACCCAGGTTCAATTCCCAACTCAGGTCACTGTCTGTGCTGAGTCTGCACATTTTCCCTGTGTCTTTGTGGGTTTCGTCCGGGTGCTCTGATTTCCTCCCACAATCCCGAAAGACGTGCTTGTTAGGTGAATTGGACATTCTGGATTCTCCCTCAGTGTACCTGAACAGGCGCTGGAATGTGGCGACTAGTGGATTTTCACAGTAACCTCATTGCAATGTTGATGTAAGCCTACTTGTGACACTAATAAAGATTATTATTAGTTCCAGTGTGGGATCACTGGCTAATGCCCCAAAACAGAAGCCCAGGCCAACTCCATGCATTAACTCAGGGTTACTGACAATTGAACTCACAGTTAATCCACTTGATCAGTGTCGGGTAAGAGGAGGAAGCAGGGTGGGCGGGATCAGGTACCCAAAGCAGTTTTTCTGAAGTAGTAGGCGAAACAGAGCAAGCCAGATGATACCACATAGTTTGAACCCTTAAGAGAGTGTGACGAACGTACGGATTTCCGATGTGTTATGTTTGGTGCAGTAAGGATTCTAACCTAGGTTGACGTATGTTTGACTGCTGCAGTAATGTTTTTTAAAATCCTGCTTTCTAAAACAGATAGGTTTTTTGAGAGCCAAAGGTGCAATTAAAGCATTGCAAAAGCTTGGGCCAATGGATTTTTGTTTGGATCACAAGGGTTCTCTGGGGAGTAGACAGCTGGAGACATTGTGTTTCAACTTGGTAAGATGATGTGACTAATGGGAGGAATTAGAGTACCAGGTATTTTGCAGAAAGGCAGTTGTTTTAGATTGGGACGTCGACAGAACTCAAGTATCTGCTCTCAATACAGTTCACTTGAAGATCTGTCGGTAGACAGACCAACAGTTTAGTTAGTTGGGAGCTGGAAGTCAAGTTATGAAGGCAGTTTCTGAAGACTTCAGCTAGATAACCTGCGTGGTTCTGACAGGGTCAGGTCTCTTCCTTTAAAGCAGTCTCAAAAGATCTCTCTGTTTCAAAGTAAAGTTTCAAGACACCTCTGCAGAGCAAGTATTCCTGAATGCTAACTGTATTTAAAAGTGGATTAGGATCAGTGTTGGTTCTGTTATTTGAGTAAGGATAGCAGTTAAGTGTTATTGTGTTACTGTATTGATTAGCATTGCTTAAGGAGTAATTGTAAGCTAATTTCTTGTGTGATGTTAAATATATTTTAATACTGTGTTTGTAAAAAAGTTTGGTTGAATATACCATATCCTTACTGTGTGAAATCACTCCTGGAGCGAGGTATTCTTTCACCTTACAAAATTAGAATAAAGTATTAGGGTTTCTGCCCAGTATCCTCATCACTGTTGGGGTCTAGTCCGGGATCGTAATAGAGGGATTCAGTCTTTGGCATGGAAATGTCTGTATTTGAACAAATTTCTGTCTGCTGTTTTCTACATCATTTTTCTTAAGTCAGGTGGTGGGGGCAAAAACAAAAAATCATAGAATGATACAGCACTGCCACAGTGCCAGCTCTCTGAAGCAACTTGGTAATGGCAGTCCCCTGCTCTTTCCCTACAGCCCTGCAAATAATCTTCCCCTTCCAGAGTCTCTTTTGAAAGTTACGACTGAATCCGCTTCAACCGTCCCTTCAGGCCGCACGTGACAAATGACAGCTTGCTGCGTAATTTTATCTCCACGTTGCCTCCAGTTCTTCGCCAATCGTCTTCAATCTGCATCCACTGGTTACCCAGTCTCTTGCCGTTGGAAACAGTTTCTCTCGCGACTTTGAAAACCTCCATTACATTTCCAAAGCATATAGGACAACACAATAATGGGGGTAACTAACTGTGGCACACAAAAGAAATGAAACATATTTTAACACTCAAACCGAGAAAATGTGCCAAAATCACTTAAGTAACACAAGGATGAGCAACGCAAATATCTTATAGAAAACTATCACAAAAAGATTTATTTGATTTTAAAAGAATAATTCCTTTCCCCTCCCCCCTCTACAATCTACTTGCCTGCCCAGACATTCTCCCCGAAACAGAACCAAAATCTAAATTTTAAAAAGGCTTTCACTGTAAAATCTACCACACGGTCGACACGTCAAAGTGAGGGTAGACCAGGTTCATACATCGTTAACACAATGATAAATGGCACTGTAGAGTACACAAGTGTACACGATCGGATGTGAATTCCAACGGGTTATCAGAAAACATACAAACAAACAAAAAAAAATAAAAAAAGGATTTATTCCTGTAGTATCCAAGCATTGCATTCCAGGATTGTGGGGAAACTGCAGGGCTCACTCAGTCTTTACAATCGAGGTTTTATCGGCAGTAGTTTTTATTTTTGCAGGGGGAGCCGCTTTCATCAACTCTGCCCACGCTCTGTAACGAGTAACGCGGTGTGCTGCCCCCCGCTGGAGATGGACAGCACTTCTCTATTTTCCAGCTGCTGGCCTGACATCTGGACTGGGTTCCACACGTCTTCCTCACTGCCCGTGCTCAGCTGGAAATTCGTTCCCATTCCCCAGGCGAAGGCTCGGCCTAGCAGAACAATCGTGGCGGGCATGGGTGGGGAGACGAGACAGAACAAAACACACGTCAGAGCCCAGGCAGCTCACTCAGCAAGAAATCAATAACTTTGAGGGGAGAATATGGAGATTGATGAAGGGGTGGTGGGTAATCAAAATCTTACCATCCTTGCTGACGGCATAACTCACAGAAGCCCCACAAGCCACCCCAGTGATAACTGGGAGTCCCTGAATGATGGTGGGTGCGTTCTTCTCCGTCCCTTCCTCTCCCAGCCCCAAGCGGCCATACTCTGCTCGACCCAAGCTGTACACTTTACCTTTTTTTTTAAAAAAACAAACACAAGATCAGAAGTTATGAGGACGACAAAAAAAAAAAAAAAAAAGAGTAAGCTTGCCTGGGAAAGGGCTATTTTGCCATGAAAACTCACCATTTCAGAACAAATTTAATTGTTTGCTCAGGATTGTCTCCCATAGTACACGTCTAGATGAAAGTCAGTGCACAGTGCTCTGCAAAACAGGTACCAAGTGATAGGAAGGTGGCAGTGATAGCTTGGTGAGCATCACTGCCTTTGTATACAGTTTGCCTAGCTTCATCCCTGGCCATTATGATGGGTACTTCAGTGCCCCCAGCAATGGGTCAACAATGGGCTATCCATTATGGGTACGGGGTGGCACTGACCACGCCGCCACCCATTCTCCAGCCCAGGTTACCCTCAGGAAAGCGGAGGTGAGCCGCCTTCTTGTACCTGTAGTAGCTGATTTGACACAATGGAGTGGAGAGTCAAATCATTTTGGTCTGACACTGGAGGCACAGGGTAGGCTTAGACCTACTGGCTAGTTGTGAGGCTATGGACCAAAACCATGAGAAGAACATCCAGAATGCAGACCAGACCATGGAACTTGGGGAGCAGGAAGTTGCCCAAATCGAGGGGGGTTCTGGGCACGGTGAGGAGTGCACTGTGGAAAGTAGGGATTCAATAATTAAGAGGGATAGATAGCAACTTTTGTATGCACAATCAAGATCTCTACATCCTGTCTACTATCAGGACACGGTACATCTCAAATCAACTAAAAAAAGATATTGGAGAGGGAAAGGGAGAGGATCTAATCACTGGTGGTCTACCTTGGGACCAACAGCATAAGGAAGAGTAGCCAAGAAGCTTTGTCGCACAGCATCAAGACCCAGCATCAACAAACAGAACTCGAAGCATTATAATCTCAGGATTATTACCCAAGAAAAGATGATCCTTCACCGCCTTTTGGAAAAATCAGAGCAAGTAACAGATGCAACTTCCTACCGTATAAAGCGCCCTACACAGTGACACCCACCTTCAGAGTCCAAGCACAGCGTGTGGTGTTGTCCACCGGCGAACTTGACCCAAGACTTTGTTGAGTTCTTGAATGCAGTTAATTTGTGCGCCGAGTAACAGGGAGCCGTGCCTGATGTTCCTGCAGCAGAAACAATACACCACATCTCACACTCGCATCCTCATCTCTTTGTGGCTTTTCTATTACTTCTCACTGCCACATCGCTCCTGAAAGTAGCGGGGGGTCCTATTGGAAAACAATGCCAGCCCCTATCCCTGGAACTTCTTCCCTTGATACGCAAGTCTAACCCACAATCATCGACAGACTATTCAACTGGTGAGGCAGCAGAGGTACGTCTGTTCAAGCCCTCGGCCTGGTATCCACAGATGTGCATTCTACAGCACAATAAAAATAAAGTTAAGCTGCTATTCCTCACCTCCTTACGCCTGGTGAGCCCAGTGTGGAACTGGGGACGTAACAGCATGCTTTCCTTTCTCACTAAACCGTTATAATCACTGGTTAGGTCTCAGCTGGAATATGGCATCTAATTCTCCAATCACCTGTGGTGCCCCCTCCCTCCCTCACTCACCAGTGAAGTCCATGGCCTGATTCTCAATAAGGCGGTCGCCAATATGCAGCGTCCCCGCCACCCAACGGCAGAACAGTCGAACCAATCTGCGCTACGTCCTGCGGTACAAAAGGTCGCCCGGTTCGGAGGAGAAGGGAGAGGAATGAAAGAGGGGTTCCGGCCCGTCGGCCACAGCCAGGCTGCCGCTACCCTTGGGCACCTGGGGCAACAAGCCGTTGCCAGTCGCAGGAAGGAGGCAGAGGAATTCCGCTGCCGCCACAGGGGCCCCGGCTGCCCTGCGAGCAGTAGAACTGGCTGTGGAGCAGCAGTATGGCGCTGCTCGAAGTCGAGTTCATGGCCAAGACCGTTTGTTCCATCACCGAAGCTTCTTTTTCCTCCTCCCGAGATGGCACCCACGGAGGAAGGAGAACCGTTAGCTGCTCGGGTTGTGAAGCGCATGTGCTGCGCGCTCACCCCTTTACAGTTGAGGAACCTCACTATTGATGGTGAGTGACAGGAACCCTCCTCCAATCAGCCCGGCCACTTTTTCAATCTCCTGCTCCATCCACTCGCATCGACCCTGCTCGCACATCAATTATCGCCGTGGCTGCACCCACTCAACCTTTGCTTCAATCATCGCCCTAGTTTACAAATATGCCCCATCCACCTCCAGTCGCCGCCCACTTTCCATTCCCCACGCGACAAATCGACCCAGCCTCCCACGTCAATCATGGCTGTACAAGGGCAGCATGTGCCGCAGTGGTTAGCACTGGGACTGCGGCGCTGAGGACCCGGGTTCGAATCCCAGCCCTGGTTCACTGTCCGTGTGGAGTTTGCACATTCTCCCCATGTCTGCGTGGGTTTCACCCCCAAAACCCAAAAGATGTGCTGGGTAGGTGGATTGGCCACGCTAAATTGCCTCTTAATTGGAAGAAAAAAATAATTGGGTACTCTAAATTTAAAAAAAAAAATCATGGCTGTACTGCCCCCCACTTCGACGGCGCCTCCTCCAACTAATGTCCAAGTTGACAAAAAATCCTCGTCCGCTCGCCAGTCGCCGTCCACTTAAAAAGAATGCATGAAATGAAGCATGAACACATGTAGCTGAACTAGCACCAGGACAACATTCACCGTTCCCTGTACACACACGACTGCGTGGCAAAATTTGGTTCCGACTCCATCTCCAAGTTTGCCGACGAATCAGAGTACAGGAGAGAGACAGAGAACCTAGTGGAGTGGTGCAGCAACAACAATCTCTCCTTCAATGCTAGCAAAACTAAAGAGCTGGTCATTGACTTCTTCAGGAAGCAAAGTACTGTACACACCCCTGTCAGCATCAACGGGGCCGAGGTGGAGATGGTTAGCAGTTTCAAATTCCTAGGGGTGCACATCTCCGAAAATCTGTCCTGGTCCACCCACGTCGACGCTACCACCAAGAAAGCACAACAGCGCTTATACTTCCTCAGGAAACTAAGGAAATTCGGGATGTCCACATTAACTCTTACCAACTTTTACAGATGCACCACAGAAAGCGTCCTATCAGGCTGCATCACAGCCTGGTATGGCAACTGCTTGGCCCAGGACCGCAAGAAACTTCAGAGAGTCGTGAACACAGCCCAGTCCATCACACATATGTGGCTCACATCCACTGACTCCATCTACACCTCCTGCTGCCTGGGGAAAGCGGGCAGCATAATCAAAGACTCCTCCCACCCGGCTTATTCACTCTTCCAACTTCTGCCATTGGGCAGGAGATACAAAAGTCTGAAAACACGCACAAGCAGATTCAAAAACAGCTTCTTCCCAGCAGTTACCAGACTCCTAAGCGAGCTCTATGGACTGACCTGATTAATTGTTTTTTTAATAAATTTAGAGTAGCCAATTATTTTTCTTTTCCCAATTAAGGGGCAATTTAGTGTGGCCAATCCACCTAACCAGCACATCTTTGGGTTGTGGGGGTGAAACCCACGCAGACATGGGGAGAATGTGCAAACTCCACACAGACCGTGACCCAGGGCCGGGATTCGAACCCGGGTCCTCAGCGTTGCAGTCCTAGTGCTAACCATTGCGTCACATGCTGCCCAACTGACCTGATTAATATTACACTCCTGTATGCTTCACTCAATGCCGATGTCTATGAATTTACATTGTGCACCTTGTGTTGCCCTATTATGTATTTTCTTTTTATGCTATTTTATTTTCATGTACTTAATGATCTGGTTGCGCTGCTCGCAGAAAAATATTTTGCACTGAACCTTGGTACACGTGACAATAAACAAATCCAATCCAACCCATCAACCCCTCTGCTCGCTGACCTGAGCTGGCTCCTGCTCCAGCAATAGCTCGATTTTAAATTTCTCAAAACCTTGTTTTCCACTTCCTCAATGGCCTCCTCCAAGATCACTTTGGTTCCTCTACTGTGGCCGCTTGGCCACACCTGATTTTCATTACCACAACGCTGACAGCCTTGCCTTCAGCAGCCTGAGGCATGAGCTCTGGAATTTCCTCCCTAAAACTTTCCAACACTATTTCCTCCTTTGAAAAACTTCCTTAAATCCACCTCTTAGACCAAACCCTTTTTGGTCACCTGTCCTAATGTCACATGCAGCCGGATTTCAAACCTTGCTTGATAATGTTCCTGTGAAGCGCCTTGGGTTGGTTCACTGCATTAAAAGGTGTCACATAAATGGGTGTTGTTGTTGTTGTTATTTGGGGTAGAACTCTGCGTGCACACTTCAAGTTATAGGCAACATTTCTAATTGTGCTTACCCAGCTGATGATAGTTGGACAGTCCAAAACCGTAGACATGACCCTCCTTCGAAATCGCAAACGTACAATATGCCCCGCAGAAAACATCACAAAATCTCACTTTCCCGCTCCCCTTGGCTTTGAGGTGGAGGCTCTTGGGAATCAGGAGTCGCTCTGAACAAATTGAACAGAAGTCACTGGTGATTAAACACAATAAAATATTATCAATAATCTCGACAGTAAGGGACGCCCCACAGTAAATGGCCGCTGCTCCTGACCAATTAATGACTCAAGTTAAGAGATCTGTGATTGCGACATAAACGTGGTCATTTTACTGGGTAAAGTGGGATCCACAGCACGGGATACACAGTGAAGAGGCCTGGTGCAGTTCAGCTGCACTCTAACTGAAAGGCGAAACAGGCCAGAGGGGCTGAATAGCCTGCTCCTGATAGTCAGGTGGTGTGGGAATTCATGCCACATTTACCTAGACCTCGCCTTCCTCCCCTGTTTGTAAAGCATTCCGCAATTCGGCCGAGCTGCCCCTGTTCGCCACAGCCAGAGGTGTAAATGTCACCATCGAGAGACAGCAACACCAAGTGGTCATTGCCTAGAAATAAAGAACAGAAAGGAAACATTTTGGTCAACTGTATTCAAAATAGGAGTACATTAATGTTCAAACAGTTTGCCAAGTCACGGAGATCAGCCCAGGCCAAATATCTGGAATTCCCAAAGTCTGTGTGGTCGCATCAGTAACGAGAAATGGAAAAGACACGCCCTTCATGTAGCCCTTTCCACAACCTCAGGACATCCCAAAGCACATTTTAAGACAATGGAGTATAATGATGCAGGGAGTGTGACAGCGTTTTGTGCATAGCAAGCTCCCACAAATGGCAGTGTACTAATGACCAAGCAACTTCTTTTCAAACAAAAACGCTCTTGCGGTGGATAGTCCATACCTCATCCGAAAGATGGGCACCTCTGACAGGGCACTTCGGTGGCGGCAATGAGTGAGTGAACCGCACATTCGGGGGCTCTCACTCCGGCGGGATTTGAAGACCTGGTTCCCTGGTTTTGCGGGGCTGTGGAACGCTGAAATGACGGCCACGGGGGGCTAAGGAGCGAGCAGAGCTGCATGGAACTGCGTGAGAGCAGAAAGCAGTGCAAATGGGAGAGGAAGGGACAACGGCAAGGTGCAGGGGAAGCTGACCCGGGAGCAAAGATGGCAGACCTCGGACCCGGCGATCCAGCAGGCGCTGGAAAACATGCTGCAGGTGATAAAGAGCAGTTTTGAGTTGTTGAAGCGGGATAACGTGGACCCACTTCAGAAGGCAGTGGATCAGCTGAACCAGAGACTGGATGCCCAGGACGAAAAAGTTAAGGAGCTGGGGGAGGCGGTGGAGGAGCAGCGGACGCACAGACGATTGCTGCGCTAGAAGTCGACGGGTTGAAGGAGAGACAGAGAAGACTGCTGGATAGAGTAGAGGAGCTGGAAAATAGAACCCGTAGACAAAATCTGAGGATCATCGGCCTCCCGGAGGGTGCGGAGGGAGCTGATGCCACAGCGTTCATGGCTGACCTGTTGATGCAGCTGATGGGGGCTGAAGCCTGTCCGCGACCGCTGGAGCTGCAGGGGGCACACAGAGTACAGGCAAGACAGGTGCGTCCGGGGGCCCCCCCCGTCCGATGGTGATTAGGCTCCACAGGTTTGTGGAGAAGGAGCGGGTGCTGCAGTGGGCAAAGAGCGCTAAGAGCAGCACGTGGGATAACAGTGTCCTTCGCATTTACCAGGACCTAAGCCAGGAGGTGGCCAGGTGGCGAGCAGCCTTTAAACAAGTTAAGGAGGTGTTGTTCAAAAAGCACGTGAAGTTTGGTCTGCTCTTCCCGGCCCGTCTTTGGGTTATGCATCAGGGCCAACACCACTACTTCTCCAAGCCCGAAGAAGCGATGGATATGGGGCTGGTCTCGAAAATAGGACCCACGGATGCAAGCTAGGGTCCGAGTATTACTGGTTGAAGGGACGCCTACTGTGCCTGGACTGTAGGTCGAAGGTTTACTGCTTTAAAGGTGCCTTGTGGTGTATTTGGGGGGGGGGGGGGGGGGGGGGGGGGGAGATCTCTCCCCCCCCCCCCCCCCCCCCCCCCTCGAATGGTCTTTTTCCTTTTTTCGGTTGTTTTTTTTTTTCTCTCCTTTTTTTTCTTCTGTTGTGGTGGGTACCTTTTGTTGGAGTGCGCTGGAGCCTGTATTGTAACAAATGGGTGGCCGGTCAGCAATGGGGATTAAAGATGTTGGTTGGGGGCTTTTATTTCATTTATGTCTATGGTTTTTATGTTTGTTTCGGATGGGGGATGTACGGGTACTGGGTTATTGCGATGTTATATATATTTTTTTTTGGGTGCTCAGAAAGGGACGTGTGTTAACACTTTTCTGTGTACACAGCTGGCACTGTATTGTACCTGGAGCAGCCTCGCGGTGCTGTTTGATGTGTCCATCTCGTTTGATCTTTCCCATCTTAGTGAGACTGTTCCAGTGGGTCGGAGTGGGGGATGGTGTGCTGGAGAGTGGGGAGATGAGGTCGGGGAAACAATGGAAGTGAGACAAGGGGGTGCCGGAGCCATGAGTCACCGGGCTAGCAGATTGGCTAGTCAAGGGAATCAGGTGGGGGGGGGGGGGGGGGGGGGAGAATACAGCCAGTGAATGGCTGGGGTGGGGTTATCGGGGGATGTTGCTGGGGGGGGGGGGGGGGTAATTTTGCTGACGTGGGAGGGGTCTGAAGTAGGTAATGGAAAGGAGGTAGGGGGTGGAGGCAGCCAAGAGGCGAGCCAGGAATGGCATGGCGCATGGGCCGGGGGCGGGCCCAAGAAAGGTTATGGCTGACCGACAAGGGGGGGGGGGGGGGGGGGGGGGGGTGCCCCCCAACCAGGCTGGTCACCTGGAATGTCAGGGGACTAAATGGGCCAGTTAAAAGGGCACGTGTGTTCGCGCATTTGCGGGCTCTAAAGGCGGACGTAATTATGTTGCAGGAGACACATCTGAAAGTGTCTGACCAGACTGGGTTAAGGAAGGGCTGGATCAGCCAGGTCTTCCACTTGGACTTGGATTCTAAGTCCAGGGGGGTAACAATTATGATCAATAAGCGGGTTCAATTTGAGGCGGAGGGCGTAGTCGCAGACGGCGGGGGCAGATTCCTTATGGTAAGGGGCAAGCTGGAGGGGAGAAGAGTGGTGCTGGTGAACACATATGCGCCGAACTGGGACGACGTTGACTTTATCAAAAGAGTGCTGGGGAAGATCCCGGACCTAGGTAAAGAATACGGAATACTCGGCAATCACTATCTCGGACCATGCCCCGCACTGGGTGGACCTGCAGGTCGGGGGGGGGGGGGGGGAATTACCAACGCCCGCAATGGAGGTTAGACGATGGAATGTTGTCGGAGGAGGGGATATGTGAGAGACTTCGGAAGTGTATGCAAAATTACTTGCAGGTGAACGATACGGGGGAGGTTTCAGCAGCGACCCTGTGGGAGGCGCTGAAGGCAGTAGTGAGGGGGGAGCTGATCTCAATTCGGGCTCACAGGGTCAGGGCGGACAGAGCAGAAATGGACAGATTGGTTAGGAAAATTCACCGGATAGGCGAGGAGCATGCGGGCTCCCCGGGGGAGGACCTTCTCAGGGAGAGACGGAGATTGCAGGCGGAACTGGGGGTGCTATCCACGAGTAGGGCCGTGAAACAACTTAGGAAGGCGAGGGGAGTGGTGTATGAGCATGGGGAGAAAGCCAGTAGATTGCTAGCTCAGCAACTCAGGAAGAGGGAGGCGGCCAGGGAAATAAGTAGAGTGGTTGATGTGGAGGGGAGCAGAGTGGAGGACCCGGCAGGACTGAATAAGTTATTTCGGGACTTCTATAGTAATCTGTACAATTCAGAACCCCCGGAAGAGCCGGAGGAGATGAAAAGGTTCCTGGGTGGACTAACCTTCCCAAAAGTAGGCAGGGGACTAGTGGACGGGCTGGGGGCCCCGATTAGAGCGGAGGTGGTATTGGGGGGCCTAAAGGCCATGCAGTCGGGGAAAGCCCCGGGACCAGATAGATACCCAGTAGAGTTTTACAAGAAGTTCTCGGAGATAATGGGACCGGTCCTGACAAGGGTTTTTAATGAGGCAAGAGACAGAGGGACCCTGCCACCGACAATGTCGCAAGCCACCATCTCGCTGATACTGAAGCGGGACAAGGACCCGGAATCCTGCGGGTCATACAGGCTAATCTCCCTGATCAATGTGGATGCCAAGCTCCTGGCCATGATCCTGGCGATTAGAATTGAGGACTGCGTACCAGAGGTGATTGGGGACGATCAGACATGGTTTGTGAAAGGCAGGCAGCTGACAGCTAACTTGAGAACATTGCTTAATGTGATCATGATGCCCCCGACGGGCAAGGAGGTGGAGGTAGTGGTGGCAATGGACGCTGAGAAGGCCTTTGACCGGGTGGAGTGGGGCTATTTGTGGGAGGTGCTTGGACGGTTTGGGTTCGGGGAGGGACTGGTTAATTGGGTCAGACTATTGTACCAGGCCCCAAAAGCTAGCGTTAGGACGAACAGGATGTCAGATTATTTCAGACTACACCGCGGGACCAGACAGGGGTGCCCACTCTCCCCGTTGCTGTTCGCGCTGGCCATAGAGCCGTTGGCGATGGCGTTGAGAGCTGCAAAGGGGTGGAAGGGAATGACTAGGGGGGGGGGGGTTGGAACATAGGGTCTCTCTCTATGCGGACGACCTGCTCCTGTACGTGTCGGACCCACTGGCCGGGATGGAAAATATACTGGAAACATTGAGGAAGTTCGGCCGCTTTTCAGGGTACAAATTAAATATGGCCTAGAGTGAGATGTTTGTGATGCAGGCAAGGGGCCAGGAGAATAGGCTGAAGGAGCTGCCATTTAGGCTGGTGCAGGAAGGTTTCCGGTACTTGGGGTTACAGGTGGCACGAGACTGGGGCAGGTTGCATAAGTTAAATTTGACTAGAGTGGTGGAACAAATGAAGAGGGAGTTTCGGAGATGGGATGCACTCCCGCTGTCACTGGCGGGGAGGGTGCAGACTGTAAAGATGACAATCCTCCCTAGATTTCTGTTCATCTTCCAGTGCCTGCCGATCTTTATCCCACGGTCCTTCTTCAAAAGGACTGGCAAAATCATCATGAGCTTTGTCTGGGCGGGAAAATCCCCGCGGGTGAAAAAGGCGATGCTTGAAAGGAGCTGCAGCGAGGGGGGACTGGCATTGCCGAGCCTGATCAACTACTACTGGGCGGCTAACATAGCCATGATAAGGAAGTGGATGGTGGGTACGGGGTCTATCTGGGAGCGAGTGGAGGCGGCTTCGTGCAGGGGCACCAGTTTGGCAGCCGTGGTCACAGCTCCCTTACCGCTGTCGCCGGCCAGGTACTCCACCAGCCCGGTAGTGGGGGCGGCCCTGCGGATATTGGGCCAGTGGAGGAGGCATGTGGGGGGGGGGGGGGATCTGTCTGGGCTCCAATATGTGACAACCATCGATTCGCCCCCAGGAACATGGATGGAGGGTTTTGAACATGGCGGCGGGCGGGGGTGGGGAGGGACTTTGTACGTGGACATGTCCGATCCTTCCCACGCCTCCCGCCAATAGGGATCCAGGACAGAATAGTCTCTAGAGGAGAAGGAGGAGAGGGTAGAGTCTCGTATATCTCCAAGGTGCTCATGAAGGGGGAAGAGACGGAGGAACTGAAACTCAAATGGGAGGAGGAGCTCGGCGGGGAGATGGAGGACAGGCTGTGGGCGGAAGCTCTGAGTAGGGTAAACTCAACCGCAACATGTGCCAGGCTCGGCCTGATTCAATTTAAGGTCGTTCACCGGACCCACATGACGGTAGCTCGGATGAGCAAATTCTTTGGGGTAGAGGACAAGTGCGCTAGATGCGCGGGAGGACCAGCGAACCATGTTCACATGTTTTGGGCATGTCCTAAGCTTAGGGGGTACTGGGAGTGATTTGCGGGGGTCATGTCCCGGGTGCTGAAATCAAGGGTGGTGATGAGTCCAGGGGTGGCAATTTTCGGGGTTTCGGAAGACCCAGGAGTCCAGGGGGAGAAAGAGGCAGATGTTCTGGCCTTTGCTTCCCTAATAGCCCAGCGGCGGATACTGCTGGCATGGAGGGACTCAAAAGCCCCGAAGACCGAACTATGGCTTTCGGACATGTCAAGTTTTCTGGGTATGGAAAAAATTAAGTTTGCCTTGAGGGGATCTGTACTGGGGTTCGCAAGAAGGTGGCAACCATTCATCAACTTCTTCGCGGGAGAGTGGACGTCAGCAGTGTGTGGTGGGGGGAAGATTAGAGTAGAGTAGGAGGGATAAATAGGTGGGTAGTGTCTAGGGGAGAGGAGCGGGCATGTGCAGTATGGTTTGATTGAAGTATTGGTTTTATATTGATGTTTGCACATTTCTGCAACTGTTTCCAATGCCCAAAAAATACCTCAATAAAATTGTTTGTTAACAAAAAACAAAAACAAAAACTCTGACAGGGCAGCACCCTCTCAACACGACACGAGTGTCAGCCATGATTTTGTCCAAGGCTCTGGAGTGGGAGCTCAACTCACAACCTTGCAAGTTCCGAGGTGCGTGTGCTACTCACTAAGCCACTGCTGGCAATACAAAGACTCAAGCAGCCAACGGAGCAGACCCACCTTCAAAGTATTCAGGGCAACCAGCAGTGCCATCATTGTCCACATGGCAATAGTAACTGTTCAAATCAAGTAGAAATCTGCAAGGGCAGCACGGTGACGCAGTGGGTTAGCACTGCGGCCTCACAGTGCCGAGGTCCCAGGTTCGATCCCGGCTCTGGGTCACTGTCCGTGTGGAGTTTGCACATTTTCCCCATGTTTGCATAGGTTTCGCCTGCACAACCCAAAGATGTGCAGGGTAGGTGGATTGGCCACGCTAAATTGCCCCTTAATTGGAAAAAATGAATTGGGCACTCTAAATGTACATTAAAAAAAGGTAGGAATCCGCAAATATCAAGATGTGCCAAATGAAAATGAAACACCTGCATGTTTATATGGGGAGGCAGTGGCATGGCGGTATTGTCACTGGACTAGTAAACCAGAGACCCAGAGTAATGCTCTGGGGATCCAGGTTCAAATCCCACCACTGCAGGTTATGGAATTTCAATTCAATTTTTTTTAAATCTGGAATTAAATGTCCAACCATGAGTATGAAACCATTGTCGATTGTCATAAAAACCCATCTGGTTCACTAATGGCCATTGGGGAAGGAAATCTGTCATCCTTACCTGGTCTGGCTCCACATGTGACAGCAATGTGGTTGACTCTTAACTGCCCCCTCAAGGGCAATTAGGGATGGGCAATAAATGCTGCCAAAGCCAGCGAAGCCCACGTCCCATGAACAAATTTTTAAAAATGATCTCTTTACCGTATTCATCCTAGTTCACAACGTTCCTCATCTTTGTCCCACCATCCTGAGGAACATTCACCCCATTGTGTCTGACACAAAAGCCCCATGTAAGTCTGGATAAAACTACACTGAGAGCAAAGCCTTCTCACCTGAGGTGATTTTAACAATGGGGACATCGAGAGGGACTTTCTGTGGGAAAAAGCAGGTCTTCATGGGCTCCAGCAGTCCTATAACTCCATTGTTATCCTGTGGGAAATCCACGTTTAAACACAAGTTAACCACGGACATTAGATTTATGCAACAGCTTTTGAAAATGTACAGCGCCCCGTGAGGAAAAAAAAACTCTACAATTATTTTGTAGTAATACAAGCTGATAGCCCTGGAAAACTAAATTTTAAAAGAATTACAGAAATGCATTACTGGATAGCATCGGAAGGAGAAAATACAGAAGTCAGGTGCCAGATGTGGCAGAGTAGCCAAGACACTCCATCCGAGACTGAAAGGTGATGGGGAAAAGTCCCACTTCACAAGCTTGAGTGCAGTATCTAGGCTGGTACTGCCAGTGCTGAGGGAGTGCTGCACTGTTAGAAATGCCACCTTTTTATCGAGATCAATGCTGGCCTGGAAAGCAGACGTAAAATGATCCCGTGGCACTATTTTAAAGAGAAGCAGGGAAGCATTACACAGCACCCTGGCCAATATTTATCCCTCTGATAAATGAGCATTGATGTTTATGAGAGCTTGTTGCGTGACATTTGCAGCTGCATTTCCTCCATTTAAACATTGACCAGAGTTTAGAAAGTTCAGTGGCTGGCGAACATTTTGGGACTCCCAGAGATCACGAAAGATGCTTCATAAATCCAGGTCTTTCTTATTCCTCTATAATAAACACCTGGATATCTCTGGGCAGTTCGGACTAGTGACATTTTCCCTTGGCTAGTAAGGGACAACGCAGACAGGGTTCCCACCCCTGCTCACTGGGAAGTGTGGATATCACTTCAGGTTTTTCAGAACAGGAAAAGGTCAGTAAGGCTCGGAGCCATTCAATGAGAGCTGATCTGAATCTTGATAATAATCTTTATTAGTGTCACAAGTAAACTTACACTAATGCTGCAATGATGTTACTGTGAAAATCCCCATGTCGCCACACTCCGCCTGTTCAAGTATACAGAGGGAGAATTCAGAATGTCCAATTCACCTAACAAGTCTTTCTGGACTTGTGGGAGAAAACCGGAGCACCCGGAGGAAACTCACACAGACACAGGGAGAACGTGCAGACTCCGCAGAGACAGTGATCCAAGCCGGGAATCGAACCTGGGTCCGTGGCGCTGTGAAGCAACATTGACAACCACTGTGCTACCGTGCCGACCCAAATTCTATGTCCCTACCCCTACCCAACAATGCTTTATCGATTCACTTCAACTTTATTATCCGAACACAAATCTATTTCAGGTGCATTGCTCATTCCTTAAAAAAATGAGATGATTTTATTATTTTTTATTTCCAATTAAAGGGCAATTTAGGATGGCCAATCCAACCAACCTGCAAAGATGAGTTGTAGGGGTGAGACCCACGCAGTCACGGGGAAAATGTGGAAACTCCACACGGACAGTGATCCAAGCCAGGATCGAACCCGGTCCTCGGCACCGTGAGGCAGCAGTTAACCACTGCACCACATGCCACCCCTGAATAATAAAGAAAGACAACTACTCTATCACAAAGATGTAATTTTAATTAATAAGTCTTAAAATCTATTCCAGATTTTTATTTTTTTTATTTTATTTATTCATTTTTTATTTTTTTATTTTTTTTAAAGAGTACCCAATTCATTTTTCCAATTAAGGGGCAATTTAGCATGTTCAATCCACCTACCCTGCACATCTTTGGGTTGTGGGGGCGAAACCCCGCAAGCACGGGGAGAATGTGCAAACTCCACATGCACAGTGACCCAGAGCCGGGATCGAACCTGGGACCTCGGCGCTGTGACACTGCAGTGCTACCACTGCGCCACCGTGCTGCCCCTCCAGATTTTTATTTAATCCAAATTCCACCATGGTGGATTGAAACCCTGGACCATGGATTCTTAAATAATCTTTATTGTCACAAGTAGGCTTACATTAACACTGCAATGAAGGTGGGCAGCATGGTGGCACAGTGGTTAGCACTGCTAACTCACACAGCCGAGGTCCCAGGTTCGATTCTGGCTCTGGGTCACTGTCCGTGTGGAGTTTGCACATTCTCCCCGTGCAGGCGTGGGTTTTGCCCCCACAACCCAAAGATGTGCAGGGTAGGTGGATTGGCCATGCTAAAATTGCCCCTAATTTGTAAAAAAATGAATTGGGTACTCTAAATTTTTTTATTTCTTTTAAACACCGCAGTGAAGTTACTGTGATAATCCCCTAGTCGCCGCACCACAGCGCCTGTTCGGGTGCACTGAAGGAGAATTCAGAATGTCCAATTCACCTAGTCCAGTGACAATACCACTATACCACTACCCTAGGCATTAATATAGTCAGAGAGTGCCACCCTAAGGGCACATTCTCATCCCTACACAAATCTCATGTTAAAGCTTCTGACAGTGAAGGGCACAACTTCGTTCAGGAATCGATTTGGCCTGCATGCGAGGATTGTAATCTTCTCCCCAAACGCAATCAGCAGGAATACTGAGCAATACCTTCTGCACTGTAAATTCTATGAACCTTCTATAAGGAGCCGTTTCTCACTTTATTAACCTCTACTTTGGTCAAAATTCTTTGGCGAGCAGATTTTGTCAAGAGAGATCTTCTCACCAAATCGATCAAAATCCTGAAAATTTGAATCCATTCCCCAGTAACATCCATTTTTTTCAGGAGGAGATGGAAATTTTCACAACCGTGTGTGAACTAAATGGTCACTGCCTTCCCTTGAGACTGAGTAATGAAATAGTTAGCTCCAATGTCTCCATTGTACTCTCCTTAGGTTGACGTGAAGAATGTCCATTCTACTGCTCGGTTCCCCCAAGGATCGGCAGTGAGAAAACCAACTGGAATCATACAGCACAGGAAACCACTCAGCCCATCATGTTTATGCTGGCTCTTTGAGATAGCTACCCACTTAGTTCCATTCCCTTGCACTTTTCCCAGTCCTGCAAATTTCGCCTTTTCAAGGTTATATCTAATGCCTTTTCAAAAGTTACTATTGAACCTGCTTCTGCCTCCCGTTCAGACAGTACATCGCAGATCAGAACAACCTGCAAGGAAAAGGGAATGTCTTGGTCCTCTCTCCCATTGAATTTTGCACCAATTTGCAGCACAGGAGGAGGCCCTTCAGTCCATCATTCCTATTCTCGGAAGGCACTATCCAATTCATTCCACTCCACTACCTTTCCCCAGTTCTTTTCAAGCATTTATCCAATTCTCTTTTGAATCGTACCGTTGGAGCAGTTTCCTCCACCGTGTCGTGCAGGGTACTCCAAATCACAATAACTCGCCGCATTTAAGAAAAAAAAGTCCCATTTCAGAACCAGTTCGAAAGAGGACTCATATTGGACCCAGAACGCTAACTCTGATCCTCTCTCCACAGATGCCAGCAGATCCGAGATTTTCCAGCATTTTCTGGCTTTTAATTTCTCATCTCACTCCATCTGGTTCCTTTGCCAAATTACCTTAAATTCAAGTCCCTACATTACCGACCCTCTTGCCAGTGGGAATAATTCCTCCCCATCTGATCCACCAACACTGCTCACTTTTGAACACCTCTGTTAAACATCCCCTCTCGTAGCTTACCCTGAAGGAGCCCCAGATGTAGACCTGACCGACGTCAGTCAGCGCCGCACTGTGACTGTCACCGGCAGAAACCTGGACCACGTGCTCGTTGAGTACAACCCGACCAGGGGTCATATCTGACCCATCCTGCGATGTATCGCGACCGAGAGCACCTTCATCGTTGCAGCCAAACGTGTAAACCTGAGGGCACAAGAGAAACAAAATCAGGATTATCTATCAACACTAGGTGCAACAATCAACACATGGATCATTCCTGACCATTGGAGTTCTCCCAGAGTCCCTCAACCATCATCACCTGAATCACATCATTCACCCGAGGAAGGAGCTGCGCTCCGAAAGCTAGTGACTCAAGACAAAACTTTTGGGACTTTAACCTGGTGTTGTCAAGACTTCTTACTGTGGTTCCGGGTGCGGCGATGACCAGCTGAGTCGCACGTTTCGGCAGCTCCCGGTGAAACGGACTTTTGGGCTCTTGATAGGAGCCCCAACGGCAATTTTGACAGCTAAAAACACTGTGCGGTAAACCAGGAGGGAATCCCCCCTGGATACGGATGAAAAAAGGAGGAGAAAGTGGCCGGATTGCAGTGGATCCTTTAGAACAGCGGCAAGGAAGGCAAGCAAAAACCAAGATGGCATCAGAAGGTGGCAGTTTAACATGGGGCCCTGAACAACAAGAGTTCTTGAAATGCTGTGTAGAAGAGATCAAAAAGGAAATGAAGAAAGAGCTGTTGGCCCCGATGCTACAGGCGATCGAAGGGCTAAAGGAGGAACAAAAGACCCAGGAGCGGGAGCTTCGGGTCGTGAAGGCAAAGGCAGCCGAGAATGAGGACGACATACAGGGCCTGGTGGTGAAGACGGAGACGCATGAGGCACATCAGAAACGATGTGTGGAAAGGTTGGAGGCACTGGAGAACAACGCAAGGAGGAACAACCTGAGGATTCTTGGTCTTCCTGAAGGTGCGGAGGGAGCGGACGTCGGGGCATATGTGAGCACGATGCTGCACTCGTTAATGGGAGCGGAGGCCCCGGCGGGTCCGTTGGAGGTGGAGGGAGCAAACAGAGTGATGGCGCGAGGACCGAGAGCAGGAGAAATTCCCAGAGCCATAGTGGTGAGATTCCTCCGTTTTAAGGATAGAGAAATGGTCCTTAGATGGGCAAAGAAAACTCGGAGCAGTAAATGGGAGAACGCGGTGATCCGCGTTTATCAAGACTGGAGTGCGGAGGTGGCGAGAAGGAGGACGAGCTTTAATCGGGCCAAGGCGGTGCTTCATAAAAAGATAAAATTTGGAATGCTGCAACCGGCAAGACTGTGGGTCACATATCGAGGGAGGCACCACTACTTTGAGACGGCGGATGAAGCGTGGACTTTTATTGTGGAAGAAAAACTGGACTGAGCGGGTTATTAAAAAGAACGTTTGAACAAAGTGGTGGGGCGAATGTGGGGGGCGAAGAGGGGGGTTAAAAAGGGGGGAAAGAGGAGTTTTATGTACTAATCCTGCGATGTGGTAACTTTTCTCTCTTCCACAGGTGGTGATGGGGGGAGGAGGGGAGGTGGAGGAGATGGGGCGTTGGCCATTGGGGGCGGGGCCAAGGGAGAAGCGCGGGCTTGGGTCCCGCGCTATGATAACCATGGCGGGAATAGAGAAGCAGGAAGGAGGGGGCATCGCACGGTGCGAGCCGGGGTCACGGGGGGAAGCCGAGGTCGGCCAGAGTTTGCTGACTTCTGGGAGCAACATGGGGGGAGTAATTACGCTAGCGGGGGATCTAGCAGGGGGGGGTGGGTGGGAGGGGGGAATTACTGGGTTGCTGCTGCTGGGGAGAGGGAGGAGCTGGTATGGGAGGGGATGGGCGGGGGGGCACCGCCTGGGGGAGATACAGCTGCGTGGGAACCGGGTGAGGAGCTGGAAAAAGGGGATGGCTAATCGACAAGGGGGGGGGGTAGGAAGCCCCCCAACCCGGCTGATCACGTGGAACGTGAGAGGGCTGAACGGGCCGATAAAGAGGGCACGGGTACTCGCACACCTTAAGAAACTTAAGGCAGATGTGGTTATGTTACAGGAAACGCACCTGAAACTGATAGACCAGGTTAGGCTACGCAAAGGATGGGTGGGGCAGGTGTTCCATTCGGGGCTAGATGCGAAAAACAGGGGGGTGGCTATATTAGTGGGGAAGCGGGTAATGTTCGAGGCAAAGACTATAGTGGCGGATAACGGGGGCAGATACGTGATGGTGAGTGGCAAACTACAGGGGGAGACGGTGGTTTTGGTAAACGTATATGCCCCGAACTGGGATGATGCCAATTTTATGAGGCGGATGCTAGGACGCATTCCGGACCTAGAGATGGGAAAGATGATAATGAGGGGAGATTTTAATACGGTGTTGGAACCAGGGCTGGATAGGTCGAAGTCCAGGACTGGAAGGAGGCCGGCAGCAGCCAAGGTACTTAAAGATTTTATGGAGCAGATGGGAGGTGTAGACCCGTGGAGATTTAGCAGACCTAGGAGTAAGGAGTTCTCGTTTTTCTCCTATGTCCATAAAGTCTACTCGCGAATAGACTTTTTTGTGCTGGGAAGGGCGTTGATCCCGAAGGTGAGGGGAACGGAGTATACGGCTATAGCCATTTCGGATCACGCTCCACACTGGGTAGACTTGGAGATAGGGGAGGAAACAGGAGGGCGCCCACGCTGGAGAATGGACATGGGACTAATGGCAGATGAGGGGGTGTGTCTAAGGGTGAGGGGGTGCATTGAAAGTACTTGGAACTCAATGATAATGGGGAGGTCCAGGTGGGAGTGGTCTGGGAGGCGTTGAAGGCGGTGGTTAGAGGGGAGCTGATATCAATAAGGGCACATAAAGGGAAGCAGGAGAGTAAGGAACGGGAGCGGTTGCTGCAAGAACTTTTGAGGGTGGACAGACAATATGCGGAAGCACCGGAGGAGGGACTGTACAGGGAAAGGCAAAGGCTACATGTAGAATTTGACTTGCTGACTACGGGCACTGCAGAGGCACAATGGAGGAAGGCACAGGGTGTACAGTACGAATATGGGGAGAAGGCGAGCAGGTTGCTGGCACACCAATTGAGGAAAAGGGGAGCAGCGAGGGAAATAGGGGGAGTGAGGGATGAGGAAGGAGAGATGGAGCGGGGAGCGGAGAGCGTGAATGGAGTGTTCAAGACATTTTATAAAAAATTATATGAAGCTCAATCCCCGGATGGGAGGGAGAGAATGATGGGCTTCTTGGATCGGCTGGTATTTCCCAAGGTGGAAGAGCAGGAAAGGGTGGGACTGGGAGCACAGATCGAGGTAGAAGAAGTGGTGAAAGGAATTAGGAGCATGCAGGCGGGAAAGGCCCCGGGACCGGATGGATTCCCAGTCGAATTCTATAGAAAATATGTGGACTTGCTCGCCCCGGTATTGACGAGGGCCTTTAATGAGGCAAAGGAAAGGGGACAACTGCCCCCGACTATGTCTGAAGCAACGATATCGCTTCTCTTAAAGAAGGAAAAGGACCCACTACAATGCGGGTCCTATAGACCTATTTCCCTCCTAAATGTAGATGCCAAGATCCCGGCCAAGGTAATGGCAATGAGAATAGAGGAATGTGTCCCGGGGGTGGTCCACGAAGACCAAACTGGGTTTGTGAAGGGGAGACAGCTGAACACGAATATACGGAGGCTGTTAGGGGTAATGATGATGGCCCCACCAGAGGGGGAAACGGAGATAGTAGTGGCGATGGATGCCGAGAAAGCATTTGATAGAGTGGAGTGGGATTATTTGTGGGAGGTGTTGAGCAGATTTGGTTTTGGAGAGGGGTATGTTAGATGGGTGCAGCTGTTGTATAGGGCCCCGATGGCGAGCGTGGTCACGAATGGACGGGGATCTGCATATTTTCGGCTCCATAGAGGGACAAGGCAGGGATGCCCTCTGTCCCCATTATTGTTTGCACTGGCGATTGAGCCCCTGGCGATAGAGTTGAGGGGTTCCAAGAAGTGGAGGGGAGTACTTAGAGGAGGAGAAGAGCACCGGGTATCTTTGTATGCGGACGATTTGCTACTATACGTGGCAGACCCGGCGGAGGGGATGCCAGAAATAATGCGGATACTTGGGGAGTTTGGGGATTTTTCAGGGTATAAATTGAACATGGGGAAAAGTGAGTTGGTTGTGGTGCATCCAGGGGAGCAGAGTAGAGAAATAGAGGACCTACCGTTGAGGAAGGTGACAAGGGACTTTCGTTACCTGGGGATCCAGATAGCCAAGAATTGGGGCACATTGCATAGGTTAAATTTAACGCGGTTGGTGGAACAAATGGAGGAGGATTTAAAGAGATGGGATATGGTATCTCTGTCACTGGCAGGGAGGGTGCAGGCGGTTAAGATGGTGGTCCTCCCGAGATTCCTCTTTGTGTTTCAGTGCCTCCTGGTGGTGATCACGAAGGCTTTTTAAAAAGGATCGAAAAGAGCATCATGGGTTTTGTGTGGGCCAGGAAGACCCCGAGAGTGAGGAAGGGATTCTTACAGCGTAGCAGGGATAGGGGGGGGGGCTGGCACTACCGAGCCTAAGTGAGTATTATTGGGCCGCTAATATTACAATGGTGAGTAAGTGGATGGGAGAGGAGGAGGGAGCGGCGTGGAAGAGATTAGAGAGGGCGTCCTGTAGGGGGACTAGCCTACAGGCTATGGTGACAGCCCCATTGCCGTTCTCACCGAGGAACTACACCACAAGCCCGGTGGTGGTGGCTACACTGAAGATTTGGGGACAGTGGAGACGGCATAGGGGAAAGACTGGAGCCTTGGGGGGGTCCCCGATAAGAAACAACCATAGGTTTGCCCCGGGGGGAATGGATGGGGGATATGGAATGTGGCAAAGAGCAGGAATAACGCAACTGAAAGATCTGTTTGTGGATGGGAAGTTCGCGAGTCTGGGAGCGCTGACCGAGAAATATGGGTTGCCCCAAGGGAATGCATTCAGGTATATGCAACTGAGGGCTTTTGCGAGGCAACAGGTGAGGGAATTCCCGCAGCTCCCGACACAAGAGGTGCAGGACAGAGTGATCTCAAAGACATGGGTGGGGGATGGTAAGGTGTCAGATATATATAGGGAAATGAGGGACGAAGGGGAGACTATGGTAGATGAACTAAAAGGGAAATGGGAAGAGGAGCTGGGGGAGGAGATCGAGGAGGGGCTGTGGGCAGATGCCCTAAGCAGGGTAATCTCGTCGTCCTCGTGTGCCAGGCTAAGCCTGATTCAGTTTAAGGTATTACACAGGGCGCATATGACTGGAGCACTTCTCAGTAAATTTTTTGGGGTGGAGGATAGGTGTGTGAGGTGCTCGAGAAGCCCAGCGAATCAATACCCATATGTTTTGGTCATGCCCGGCACTGCAGGGGTTTTGGATGGGGGTGACAAAGGTGCTTTCAAAAGTAGTGGGGGTCCGGGTCGAACCAAGCTGGGGGTTGGCTATATTTGGGGTTGCACAAGAGCCGGGAGTGCAGGAGGCGAGAGAGGCCGATGTTTTGGCCTTTGCGTCCCTAGTAGCCCGGCGCAGGATATTGTTAATGTGGAAAGAAGCCAAGCCCCCGGGGGTGGAGACCTGGATAAATGACATGGCGGGGTTTATAAAGCTAGAGCGGATTAAGTTCGTTCTAAGGGGGTCGGCTCAAGGGTTCACCAGGCGGTGGCAACCGTTCGTCGAATGCCTCGCAGAAAGATAGATGGAATGGAAAAAAGAAGGCAGCAGCAGCAGCCCATGATCGGGGGGGGACGGGGACGGGGGGGGGGGGGGGAAGGGGGGAGAACCAGAAGGACTCTCAGGGTTGTTAATATATACTGTATAATATGCATAGGTCGTTGCGACAGATAATTATATATTGGACTGTTAAATTATATTTTTGGAGAGTGTTACTTGTGATAAGGCAGTTGCCAATTAGGGTTAGTTTTCATTTTTGTTATTTATTATTTATTCATTTTTTTGTTTATAAAATAGGTCATTGTTATTTGTGTTGTTATAATATTGTGTAAAGGATGCACAATGTACTGTGTTGGTTGACCAAAAATTTTCAATAAAATATTTATTAAAAAAAAAAGACTTCTTACTGTGATCATCACTAAAAATAGTGTTCTGGTCATTTAGCTCATTGCTGTTTTGCGGGAGCTTGCTGTGCGCAAAATGGTCACCACCTTTCCTACATGACTACACTTCAAAAAGTACTGCACTGCCTGTAAAGCTCTCTGGGTCATCAAGTTTTGTGAAATGCGTTATATAAACATAGCGCTTCATTCTTGCCCAGACATTTGAAAAAAAAACAGAAAATGCTGGAACACTTGGACCCAAGGAAGATTAACGCGGCAGGTGTTCGCACTTCATCAGTTCTGATTAAACGTTAGCTCCTCTTTTCCTTCATTGATTCACCTCAGGTTTTCCTGTTATTTGGTGCTTTTAGAATCGCAGAATCATACAACACTACAGACGGCCATTTGGCCCATGATGCTTGTGCTAGTTTTCAGGTAGAGCTATCCAGTTAGCTCCACTCCCCCACCCTTTCCCCATAACCCATAGAGATGAAGCTACTCTTTGTTCAGATTGTTGACACAAAAACAGAGTATGATGGGAGGGCACTGGATGAACTTTTATCATGCAAGTTGATGTCAGGGGCACGTACAATGTTTTTGTACTAATTGAGATGCAGGTTTGCTGCTAGGCCAACATTCATTGTTTACCCCGAACTGCCCTCGAGAAAGTGGCAGTGAGCCGACTTCTTGAACCACTGCAGTCCATGTGATGTAGATACACCCACAGTGCTGTTCTAGAGAGGAAGTTCCAGGATTTTGAACCGCCGACAGTAAATAAATGGTGATCTCGTTCCAAGTCAGGATGGTGGGTGGCTTGGTCGGGAACTCTGACGTGGTGGTGTTCCCATGTGCCTGCAGCACTTGTCCTTCTAGATGGCAATGATTGCAAGCTTGGGAGACGCTATCAAAGGAGCCTTGGCGAGAGCGGCAGTGCATCCTGTAGATGGCACACACTGCTGCCACTGTGAGCCAACAATGGAGGGACTGCATGTTTAAAATGGTGTATGGGATGCAAATCAAGTGAGCTACTTTGTTCTGGAAGGTGTTGAGCTTCCCGAGCGTTGTTGGAGCTGCACTCATCCAGGCAAGTGGTCAGTATTCCATCACACTTGTGCCTTGTAGATAGTGGACATGCTTTGGAGAGTCAGATGGTTGAGTTTCTTGCTGCAGAATTCTCAGCCTCTGTCCTACTCTTGTAGCCACAGCATTTATCTGGTGCTTGTAGCTATGCTGTGCAGTTACAACACCCCTTCTGTCACTGTACTCTAAAAGCATACATGAAGAACGATCAGAGCAGCAATGGCCCATTATTAGCAGCAGAAAGGTTCTAAATTAAAAAGGACCCAACACGATTAGTAATCAGCAATTTGCCTTTTGGCAATGGACAGTCTGTCATGGGTTGACGGTGGAAGAATGCAAGTAATCTCTAGATTCTGGGTACTGGGAGTTTCAAATGGTATTGCATTGTCACTAATGCATTAAGTTTTAATATCTTCACATAGGTTCACAATGGTGCTCCTTTCACCTGATAAAGGGCAGTGAATCAGATTTGAACGACAGCACTAATGATCACTCCCTGACTGAAATGTCTCACCTAATCACAGTCAATGGTAAATCCAACATCCAGTATGTTGCAACTGAGTAAACAGATTGAAATGTTACCATTTGCAATTCTGAGTTATCAGCAGCTCCCACAAAATACAATTACTCATCAACAATGAGAAACCATTAGCCATTCAGGAAACATTTGGATTTGTATAGAACCTTTCAGGTCCTTAAGATGGTCAAAAGCACTTCACAGCCAATGAGTTAACTTTGAAGTCAAGCCGTGGCTGCTTTGTAGCCATCTAGCATCCTGATCTCAGATTGGGCACCACAGATCAGGAAAGAGATTGATTTTGGAAGGGTCAGGTAGAGAGAAACTATGTAATAATAATCTTTGTCACAAGTAGGCTAACATTAATGAAAATCGGTGAAAATCCCCTAGTCGCCACATTCCGGCACCTGTTCGGTACACGGAGGGAGAATTCAGGATTAACCTAACAAGTACATCTTTCGGGACTAGTGGGAAGAAACCGGAGCACCCGGAGGAAACACGTGCAGACTCGGGGTGACGTGCAGACTCCACACAAGACAGTGACCCAAGCCGGGAATCGAACCTGGGACCCTGGAACTGCAAAGCTGTGAACCAATGCGCCACCGTGACGCCCAGTTATAGATTGACAGGAGGCAGCCATTGAACCTGGTGCGATCATGCTGGCTCTCTGCACCAGCAACGCTGCTCGTCCCAATCTCCTGCCCTTTCCCTGGTGCTCTGCAAGTTTTTTCCGTTCTCAGCCACGATTGAATGTGTCCACTCTTGCAGGCATTCCAGATCCTAACCACTCAGTGCATAAAGGCTTTTTCTCTTGCAGCCATGGATAATTTGGCATGTACCTTATTTCAGCACCCTGTGGATCTCCCCACTTCACCTCTGGCAACTGTTTCTATCTACTGTTAAGAATGGACTTTGAGAGCGCAGCACGATGGCAGAGTGGTTAGCACTACTGCCTCACAGCACCGAGGATTCCACCCCCCCAGGCCTCTCTGCTCCGGAATCCCCAATAGAATTGTACCCTCATTCATCCTCCTGAAATCTATCACTATAGCTCCTCAGATTTCACAATAATTGCAAGTTTTGTGTCATCTGCAAATTTTGAAATTATGCCCCTGTCAACCCAAGTCTAGTTAACATATATCAAGAAGAAAAGCAGTGGTTCTGGTTTGGATTCCTGGGGACCCTCACTGTCCACCTTTAACCCCAGTCCAAAAATAAAACAACCATTCACCCGTACTCTGCTTCCTGTCACTCAGCCAATTACCTATTCATGCTGCCACTGCCCCTTTCAGTCCACAGACTTCAACTGTGTGGACAAGCTTGTAAGTAGCACTTTAGCAGACGTCTTTTGGAAGTGCATGTGCACCACGTTACCCTCTGGTAATATGGACTTGAAACGTTAACCGTGTTTCTTTCCCCACAGATGCTGCTGCCAGTTCTGCTGAGTTTATCCAGCATTCTCTGGCTTTATCCTCATCAACTGTTTGCTGTCTCAGCAAAAGATGCAACCAAATTACATAAACACAATTAATCTTTTACAAACCCATGCTGGCTTTGCTTAATTAATCCAAATCTACAGGAGTGACTTGTTAATTAACTCTCAGATCGGGCAGCACGGTGGTGCAGTGGATAGCACTGGGACGACGGCGCTGAGGACCCATGTTCGAATGCTAGGCCAATTGATATTTGCGACTGACGCTCCAATGCAAGCCCAAGGAGTGTTGCGCTGTCAGAGGAGCCATCCTGTGGATGAGATGTTAAACCGAGTTCCCATCTGCTCTAGCAGCTGGTTAGGAAAGAGTTCATGGCATCAATCCGAAGAAGAGAAGGAATTTTCTCCCCTTCCCGAACACCATTTTATTGCTCGACCATCATTTAAAAAAAACATTTCTCTGGGTGCTTCATTACACTGCTGCTTGGGTGCGGCTTGCTGTGTGCCGATCAGCTGCCACGTTTCCTACATTACCACACATCAGAAAGTACTTCATTGGCTGTAAAGCACTTTTGGGCACACAGAGGTCGGGAAAGACTTGGCATTGGTGGGCGACACGTTAGCACAGTGGCTAGCAGGTGCAAGCTTTGTTCCTCTCTCCACAGATGGTTAGCACAGTTGCTTGACAGCACCAGGGTCCCCGGTTCGATTCCCAGCTTCGGTCACTGTCTGTGTTGTAGCCATGTAAATGGCTAACTCCCGATTAGAATGGCCAAACTCCGATTTAAAATGGCGAACGGAAGAGGCTGATGGGAAAATCAGCCAACAGGACTCAGACAGACAGTTGCAGGTATAACAGTGTATTCGCCTCTGGGGAAGCCAGACAGAATTGATACCTGCAGCCATCAACACACCAGCCATCTGCATAGCAAGTAGAAATCCCGGGAACAACATGCTACAAATTAGTAACACAAAGCCGACCCAGACTTTTCGGCGCCAGCAGGAGCTTACACAAAGAGAGGTGAATGACCACCCCTCGATCAAGGAATCGCTCCAGCATTGGAGAATATCGAACCAAGTGATTGGGGCCAAGTCCAATCACTTGGAACCAGGTACAAGGTCCGCCCCAAGAGGCGGGAAGCCCCTGGGGACTATAAGAATAGGGGTCAAGTTCAAATCGACCCTTCTTCCCTTCTTCTCCTCTCCACACCCTTCGAGACCCTTCTGCTGACCCTCTACAACAGCCGCAAGAAACAGTAAGTCTTACTCCAACGCTCGCTATGAGATAGGCACTCCTGACTATCGACCTGTACCAGCTTTGAATCCCGCAGGCTCAGAACCCATACAAAAGGCCATTTGTTTCCCTGACCTGGTGGGCCATTTCCAAAGTTAAGTATTGGCCTGTTAGTTGTAGGAAGTAGCTCAGAAGTCAATATAAGTATTGACTGCTGTATATAATAAATGTGAGTTGATTTAACTCTTACTAAGCGGTGTGTTGGATTACTGATCATTACTCGGACTTGAACCACGTGGCGGTATCAGAAAGATACCTGCCGACTCAAGAGCAAAGGTGATAGAACAAGAGCAATTAAGCCAAGGCTAAAACGAGCAACAGTGTGGATTCCGCACATTCTCCCCGTGACTTTCGTGGGTTCCCTCCGGGTGCTCCGGTTTCCTCCCACAGGTAATGGAATCATAGAATTTACAGTGCTGAAGGAGGCCATTCGGCCCATCGAGTCCGCACCGGCTCTTTGAAAGAGCACCCTACCCAAGCCCACACCTCCACCCTATCCCCATAACCCAGTAACCCCACCCAACACTAAGGGCAATTTTAGACACGAAGGGCAATTTAGCATGGCCAATCCACCTAACCTGCACATCTTTTGGACTGTGGGAGGAAACTGGAGCACCCAGAGGAAACCCACGCACACACGTGGAGAACGTGCAGACTCCGCACAGACAGTGACCCCAAGCCGGGAATCGAACCTGGGACCCTGGAGCTGTGAAGCAATTGTGCTAACCACCATGCTACCGTGGTCCTGAAAGACGTGCTTGTTAGGTGAATTGGACATTCTGAATTCTCCCTCGGTGTACCCGAACACACACGGAAATGTAGCAACTAGGGCCTTTTCACAGTAACATCATTGCAGTGTTAATGTAAGCCTACCTGTGACAAAGATTATTATACATCAATGCCAGTCGTTCTTTGGTACTTACGCTGCCTGACACCCCAAGACAGATCTTGTGCATTCCCCCAGCCTCCACCTGCATCACTTTCTCCGTCAATAGCTTGACAAATGCGGGTTTCTTCCTCTCCATCACATTTTTTCCGAGGCCTAGTTGGCCAACGTCACCCTGGCCCAGCGTCAGGACAATCCCAGGGATCGTCCTATGTGAGGAATAGTCATAATTCGGAAGTGTGTGTATGCATGCGTAACTAACAGGGCTATAAGGTAAAACTGATAGATTTTTGTTGCGTCAAAACTGTCGGAAGTCTGTATTTTCGGAAAGTAGCGAAAGCCGTACCCGCATTTACAACACCGCCTTAGCCCCCTGTTCCAAATTTAGAAGCAGTCGGATAGGAAAGATCGCCATGCAGGCAATGCAGCGCCTCATGAACCCCGAGGAATTTGCGGTCGCAGCGACCAGCAGCAGTAGAGTGGGACAGTGTCCCATTTGGGAGGAAATCCGGAAATATCTCAAGGGCAAAGGATGACCCCTGTGGAATGATTTCTGCGATGAGGAATCAGGTCCCGGAAGTATAGGGCATACTTGGTGGGAGAACCTGAGCGAGATACACAAAAAGAGCTTGGGAAAAGCTCGCAAGCCGATGGCAATCGTGTCCTGTTTGGCACAATTGCGAGGCACAGAGGAGGTCGTCAAGATGCTCTGGAAAGAAGTTGAGGGCATACATCAGATGAGTAAAGTCGATGTAAGCAAAGTTGAAAAAGAGAATTTAGAATTAAGGAGGAAATTGGCAGCAAAGGATGGAGAGGTGGCTGACGTCAAACGGGATCACCAGTCTTGTGTGGCGCATTTAAGCAGTTTCCAGTCGCAGTATGAAAAGGCCTATCAGGACACGCAACGTGCAGTCCTGGTAAGAGAAGAGACAGGAAAACAGGAAGAGACATTACTGAAACAGTGTAGTGACCTCAAGGCAGCATTAAGAGCACTCCATGCTGCCACCACAGAACAAAGACAAAGCACCTTAGATCACGCAAAGTGCCGGAAGCAGATTGCAGAGCTGCAATCGCTGCTTTCTGTTCAGAAAGGTTTTCAGGAAACCTTTGGGGAAAAGTTGAACCAGGAAGACGGCCCTGATTGGGAAGAGTTACACGAAACAGCGCAGAGATATGTTCAGGGAACATGTGCGCAGGGAAAGCCCCAAAAGAGAAAAGCACCCCAACCCCCCACACAGCAGATAGTTCAGGCTCCAATGAACCCTGTAACCACCCACCGCACAGCCACATCAGACGAAGCGGAATATCTATATTCCACCCCCTTAACAGTGACCCAATTACGGGACACGGGCGATAAGATCACACCGTTCCTCCCCGCCTCAGACCCCCACCATTTATTTGCCACAGTTAGACATCAGGCGAACATGTACGGCCTGGACGAGAGAGAGCATGTAAAGCTCATTGTTTTAAGTTTAGATCCGTCAGTAGCAGCAGCCCTTCCCGACCCACAGAATGTAGGAGGAGGCACCCTTGCAGAAATGCATACCGCGATCCTGGATGCGATCGGGTATAACCAGGGTGACCCTGTAGATGGCCTCAATAAATGTAGGCAGAAGAAATCTGAGCACCCCACAGCGTTCGCTGGACGCCTGTGGATTCACTTCGCAGCAGTCTTCGGAGACGTAGACCGTGCCCATTTATCCCCAGACAACATGGCCAAATGGACCCGCACCCTTATCTCCCACGCCACAGATGCAGGACAGAAAGCCTGTCCGAGTTATGATCCCTCAGAGGAGGCCCATAGCGAGAAGTGGGTAGTTAAAAGATTGTCCCGCGTTTGGGAGCAATCTGTTCAGAGCAAACCCACCGTTAAAAATAGCGAGGAAAAGCAGGCCGCCGCAGATATGCAGGCAGTAAAAACACACCACAACCCCGCATGGGTAAATGAGGGAAAGAACAGCCCCCAACCCAAGTCACTAGAGTGTTACAACTGCGGACAGTTGGGACACTTCGCCAAAGAGTGCAATGCCCCTAAAAAGCCACAGAGAGCCCAGCAGACGGCACTCAGTAAGAAAAAGACAGAGCCCATCCATAGCGTTAGCGCCCGTTCGGATCAGACGGACTTGACCGGAACGGACTGACGGTGTACGGGCTCCCCCAGTTGGGTCTGCGACACCCTTTGGGATAGGTCAGGACGACCCGTAGTTGCAGCGAAAATTCGGGGACAGCCTATCGAATTTCTTTGGGACACAGGAGGGTCCCACACCACCATAAATTCCTCCACCCTATTTCAAAAAGACACGTGGCCCACTACAGCCACCATCACCCTCAGCGGCTTTACAGGCCACTCACAGCAGGGACACATCACAGCCCCTGTACCCATTCAAATTGGTAACATTACCACCAAACACCCCGTGGTTTTAGTAGACCTGCCCCACACAGCAGAACACATTCTGGGAATTGATTTCATGAATTCCCACAACCTATCATTCGATCCAGTCAACCAGTGTGTCTGGAAGATGGCGAAATCCACAAGAGCCCCCGCAACGCTCAACATAGGCGAATATATGAACAAAATTAGCGCCGTAGGCGAATTTTGGTTCAACCCGACCACACTTAGCACAGACAAGCAGGTTAGGGCAGTTCTGCAAAAGAACAGGGCAGCATTTGCGACCCACAAGCACGACTGTGGACGGATGACTGGCTCCGTACAAGTAACAGGACCTGACCCTAGACACCAAAAACACTACGGATTTCCCCAAGAGGCAGAGGGAGAAATCTTAAAAGTAATCGAGAGCTTATTAGAGCAGGGTGTACTTAGATCAGTAGCCTCCACTAATAATGCCCCGATTTGGCCAGTGAGAAAGCCCGATGGATCATGGCGACTAACCATTGATTATCGGGAACTCAACAAAGTCACCCCCGCAGCAGCCCCCACCGTAGCAACAAGTCCCGAGACCATGCTCAAGCAGGGACTCAATTCCCGCTACTTCACGGTTTTGGACATCAGTAATGGATTCTGGTCCATTCCATTGGCAAAGGCATGCCAGTACAAATTTGCCTTCACTTTTAAAGCACAGCAGTACACGTGGACATGCCTACCACAAGGATTCCACAACTCCCCCTCCATTTTCCACCGACAGCTGGCAAATGGATTAGCAAAATATTTTTGCCCCGAATGTCTGGTACAGTACGTAGACGACCTACTACTGCAGACAGACACCAAGGAAGAGCACATTGAGCTTCTGTCCGAACTCCTGGAACTATTACATTCAATTGGTTGTAAAGTCAACCCCAAAAAGGCCCAGATTTTGGAAGAAAAAGTGGTATATTTGGGAACAATTATCACGCACGGTAAACGCGAGATCGAGCATAAAAGGATTGACTCGATTGCTAAATTGCCCCTTCCCCAGAACGTTTCGGCCCTCCGGTCGTTTTTAGGAGTGGTTGGCTACTGCCGAAACCACATTGACTGTTTCGCCAGCAAGGCAGCGCCCCTCTCAGACCTCCTAAAGAAAGGAGCCCCCTGGGAATGGCTTCCGCAGCATACGGATGCTGTGGACTGTTTAAAACAGGCACTCATAGCAGCCCCCGCACTACACATTCCAGACCCGCTTTCCCCTTACACCATAGAGGTAGCGACCACAGACCGCACCCTTTCAGCCGTGCTCCTCCAGGAACGGCACGACCAGTTAAGACCTGTAGCTTACGCCTCCCGACTTTTAGATGCGGTGGAGCAGGGATTTTCAGCCTGTGAGAGGCACCTGCTCGCAGTTTTCTGGCAGTCCAGTACTTTTCATATATTACCGGACAGAACCCCATCACAATTCTGACCGAGCACGCCCCCACCCAACTTTTACTGGACGGACGACTCGAGGACGGTACAGTAAGCCAAATAAGAGCAGCGAGATGGACCCTTCTCTTGCAGGGATGGGACATCACCGTGAAAAGGACAAAGACACAAACCTACTTAGCCGACAATTTACAGTACCCCGGAACCCCCCATGAATGTGAGATTATCTCTCCACACCACAACACAGGCCCCTTTATCGCTAAAACACCCCCCAGAAAGATAGATAGTTCAACTCAGAGCCCCCCGCACACGGACACCTGTGAGCCCATTAAGATTTATGTGAATGGATCTTCCACAGTCTTGGATGGGAAGCGCATAACAGGTTGCGGGATCTATGTCGAGGACGCGCAGGGACGTGCCCTCGAGGAAATAGTGTTGAAACTACCCGGACACGTAGGCGCGCAGGCAGCAGAGCTTGCGGCCATTGCATATATAGTTGAGCACCCAGATTCCTTCCCCAGCCCAGCAGACATATACTCGGACAGCCTCTATGTCTGCAACAGCCTCACGGAATTTCTGCCCCTGTGGGAAGCAAGAGGATTTGTTTCCGCAGATGGAAAACCCCTCCCCTCAGCCCCATTGCTCCGCCATATTTTAGAGAAAGCCCAGAACAGGACTTTTGGGATCATCAAAGTCCGCAGCCACCATCGTTCCTCCCCCCCTGGAAATGTAAAAGCCGACACACTGGCTAAGGCAGGTTCCAGACATGGGTATTTTTGGAAAACCCCCGAAAGCGCACCAGTGAGTGCAGTTCAGGTCACACAGACTAGAATCGAGGATCTAGTAGAGGCCCAGAAGCAGGACACCAATCTCAAGGAGATTGTCAAGGGAAAGTATTCCGCCTCCTAAGAGAGGTTTCGAAATACACTGACCACACATGATGGTGTGGTTTTAAAGGACACCCTTTATGTGGTTCCTGAACAGGACAGGAACCAATTGATTTGTTTGTTCCATGACGGTCATGGACATCAGGGAATCGATCCCACTACAGCCCATCTCAAACAGCTTTGTTGGTGGCCAAATTTAAAGGAAGATGTAAGCCTTCTGAATAGAATAGAAAATTGTCTTATTGGTGCGCAGAATAACCCCGACAGATATGCCAAAAAGGCCCAACTCAGCCACACCCGACCCGTTAATGGCCCCTGGACTAACCTCCAGATTGATTTTATAGGTCCATTGCCCCCTTGCAGGAATGGCTATAAATATGTACTTCTGGTCATAGACACATTTACAAAATGGGTGGAAGCATTCCCAGCCCGCACAAACACTGCAAAAACCACAGCCAAGATTCTAACTCACCACATCTTTACAAGATGGGGACTTCCCCGCAGCATTGAATCCGACCACGGTTCCCATTTTATGGGACGTGTCATGCAGAACGTCCTCACGATATTTGGCATCACCCAAAAATTCCACATTGCATACCACACACAGTCGAATGGTATCGTGGAGCGCATGTATCGGACCCTAAAATCCACCCTCAGAAAAAATGGTCCAGCAGAACAACACCACTTGGGATTCAGTCCTCCCCTTTGCGCTGATGTTTTTGCGTAACACTATTTCTACATCCACAGGTTACACCCCACACACTCTCATGACCGGACGCCCCATGAAAGGCACAGAATACGTGTTAGGTTTAGACCTGACCAGCCCCGAAGTAACGGCCCTCACACACGAGAAAGCAGTAGAGCAGTTAGTGGAGAACATTAAAACGGCTCAGTTAGCAGCCGCAGTAAAATTGGGCACCAGAAAGAAACAGAGCAAGGCTTGTTTCGACAAGACAGTGCATGCGACTGAGTACGATATCGGACAGCAAGTGATGCTTTCTGTATATAACCCCAGCACATTCCTCTCACCAAAATACTCAGATCCGTATTCCATTGCGGATAAAGTAAGCCCTTCCGTTTATAAAATAAAGTACCCCAATGGTAAGACTGCCTGGTTTCATATAAACCAGCTGAAGGTTTATGGAACACAGTCGAACCACGCACACCACATCATGCTTGGCGCAGTACACCACACCCCGCCCACAGCCAACGTAACCCTACCAACCCCCACCACATCCAGCCCAGCCACGGACTCGACCTCGACTCCACCCCCGAAATATACACTCCGCCCCAAAACGCCCACAGACTGCAGCAACAGAGACAGCGACTGTGACTCGGACGATAGCCACAGCACGCCTCCCTACTATCCCCATGCACCAGGACCCACACCTAGCGACTCCGACTACGATCCAAGTGATCCCTTCCTGATCACTTTCCTGAACAAACCCCACCACCGAACCACACTGACGACCCCGATTTTGTCCCCACACAACTAGACACCAATTATTGGCACCGTGACAACACATACCGACTCGTCCGCAACGACGAGAGCAACCCCAACTCACACCATGCAGCCCTTTCAGCCCTAATCCACTCCAGAGTTTGGCACCCGGGAGAAGAGGACGACCTTGGGTCTGACTCCCAAACCGCCTACCCCTTTGCGACCCTGTTCGCAGCCGAGAACTGAGGTGTCCAGGTGATGTTTTAAAAGGAACCGCTTGGGAAAAGTGTTGTCCTTTCTGATGGAACCTGCAGAATGTTTTATGTTGTTTGTACGTTTGTTAAATGTTGTATGTCTGACAGGAGAATTTTTCTCACTGCCACACGCCTATTCGGCCGAAACCTCTGAGGACTTGCCTTCAGAGACCCACCGTTGCCACACGCTGTTCAGAGGAACTAGCTTTTCAGCTGATGCTTGTTCAAGTATCAGACGCCCGCTCGTAACTGCCCTTCTGGTTCGAAGGATAGAACCACTACGGTAGCCCCACCACGATGACTACATTTTTGCCCATTCTTGTTGGTTGCTCAGGCAGTGGAGAAACGGCTTGAGACCCGCCCTGCCTGGGAACCCCCTCGCTGGTCAACTACGCTCGGGTCGGAGAGACACAGCATTGGTAGCCGTCCTACCCGGGGACTCCATCCACCTCTTACCCGTCACGGCCCATACGCACCTCATTTGGCATTTTTCATTTCAAAAAGTTTTGTTTGTTTAGGTAACCCTTAGGTTGCCGGCCATCTGCTATTTACATCCTGGAACATTTGGATGCTAAATCAGCACTGGTTCATTATTGGGAAGTGTGTCGTGTCCTAAAATTTGTTTTTTGAAAAAAGAATGAGGGAGTCACACATAGTGACCAATTATAAAGGGAGTAATTGGCACTACAGGACAGACACACTAGCGTACCAGATATTAAACAAAGATAGTTACAGACACTATGCTTGTTTCTACAGAACTCCAGAAGCTCCAGGACCGGAGAAAATAAAGAGAAGAGAAGAAAGAGAAGGAAAGAGGACAGCCATGAGGACTTCCTTCATCGTGATCAACATACTGTTCATGGACATTTGGTTGCGCGTGAACGCGAACCCCATGACTTCAAACCCCCCGGCCGTTAATGTTTCACTGCCCCGCAGTACCCAGAGCCTAGTCACCAGCGACACTACATCTTCTTGGTGTGCCAGGTTCATAACCTGGTACTCCCTGTCCTATGTGATCGAAACACTACTAGCATTGGCAATACTCTGCTGCATCGTGCAGACTATGCGTCTACGGAAATGGAGAAGGAGAGCCTACCGCGCTCGAACCCCGGTATATAGGATCAGATCCCCAATGTTCGGATACGACCAGACCCCTGACCCCCGCGATCTATTATAAAATAATAAAGTGCACTCACTTGCATTTATTGTTGTTGTAAATAAAGAGATGTTTAAAAAAAAAAAAAAAATTGTATGATCCTGAGCTTGACTGTATGAAATGCTGTGATTTTTGTTGTATGATTGAGGAAGGTAGGATAATGGAATGTTTATGCGAGTGTAGTATACTAAGGATAAGTTAGAGGTTCTAAGTTTGTTGTTTTGTAATGCATGTCCCTGTCTGACATAGCGCACTTGGAATTGTACGTTAAAATTTTTTGTGCATAGCTATGGTCAGTGCAGAGGCCATGTAGGAGGTGTCCCCCCCGGTCAGAGAATGGAAAGTAACAATCATGATGTGATCCTTCACGCTTCGCGTTAGGATCACAAGGAGGGGGTGTAGCCATGTAAAATGGCTAACTCCCGATTAGAATGGCCAAACCCTGATTTAAAATGGCGAACGGAAGAGGCTAATGGGAAAATCAGCCAACAGGACTCAGACAGACAGTTGCAGGTATAACAGTGTATTCGCCTCTGGGGAAGCCAGACAGAATTGATACCTGCAGCCATCAACACAACAACACACCAGCCATCTGCATAGTAAGTAGCAATCCCGGGAACAATATGCTACAAATTAGTAACACAAAGCCGACCCAGACTTTTCGGCACCAGCAGGAGCTTACACAAAGAGAGGTGAATGACCACCCCTCGATCAAGGAATCGCTCCAGCATTGGAGAATATCGAACCAAGTGGTTGGGGCCAAATCCAATCACTTGGAACCAGGTACAAGGTACGCCCCAAGAGGCGGGAAGCCCCTGGGGACTATAAGAATAGGGGTCAAGTTCAAATCGACCCTTCTTCCCTTCTTCGCCTCTCCGCACCCTTCGAGTCCCTTCTGCTGACCCTCTACAACAGCCGCAAGAAACAGTAAGTCTTACTCCAAGGCTCGCTATGAGATAGGCACTCCTGACTATCGACCTGTACCAGCTTTGAATCCCGCAGGCTCAGAACCCATACAAAAGGCCATTCGTTTCCCTGATCTGGTGGGCCATTTCCAAAGTTAAGTATTGGCCTGTTAGTTGTAGGAAGTAGCTCAGAAGTAGAATTAATGTATAAGTATTGACTGCTGTATATAATAAATGTGCGTTGATTTAACTCTTACTAAGCGGTGTGTTGGATTACTGATCATTACTCGGACTTGAACCACGTGGCGGTATCAGAAAGATACCTGCCGACTCAAGAGCAAAGGTGATAGAACAAGAGCAATTAAACCAAGGCTAAAACGAGCAACAGTGTGGATTCCGCACATTCTCCCCGTGACTTTCGTGGGTTCCCTCCGGGTGCTCCGGTTTCCTCCCACAGGTAATAGAATCATAGAATTTACAGTGCAGAAGGAGGCCATTCGGCCCATCGAGTCTGCACCGGCTCTTTGAAAGAGCACCCTACCCAAGCCCACACCTCCACCCTATCCCCATAACCCAGTAACCCCACCCAACACTAAGGGCAATTTTAGACACTAAGGGCAATTTAGCATGGCCAATCCACCTAACCTGCACATCTTTTGGACTGTGGGAGGACACTGGAGCACCCAGAGGAAATCCACGCACACACGTGGAGAACGTGCAGACTCCGCACAGACAGTGACCCAAGCCGGGAATCGAACCTGGGACGCTGGAGCTGTGAAGCAATTGTGCTAACCACCATGCAACCGTGGTCCTGAAAGACGTGCTTGTTAGGTGAATTGGACATTCTGAATTCTCCCTCTGTGTACCCGAACAGTCACGGAAATGTAGCAACTTGGGCCTTTTCACAGTAACATCATTGCAGTGTTAATGTAAGCCTACCTGTGACAAAGATTATTATACATCAATGCCAGTCGTTCTTTGGTACTTACGCTGCCTGACACCCCAAGACAGATCGTGTGCATTCCCCCAGCCTCCACCTGCATCACTTTCTCCGTCAATAGCTTGACAAAGGCGGGTTTCTTCCTCTCCATCACATTTTCTCCGAGGCCTAGTTGGCCAACGTCACCCTGGCCCAGCGTCAGGACAATCCCAGGGATCGTCCTATGTGAGGAATGCGAGACTGCGGGGAAGAAAAACAGAGTTAGGTTTCCAACATCATCAGAAAGCACAGACTCGACAGGCAAAACCACACAGACTAGGTTTCTGTTCACTCGCCCATAGCGGATGACAGGGGTGATCAATTGGAGGTGATTAAGACGATTAAGAGGGTGTATAGTGCAAAAGGATTTTATCTTGTGCGGACTCCGAAGACAAGGGCAGGGGTCTTAAAAAATTAGAGCTCGACCCTTCAAGGGCGGTGGCAGGACACATTTCTTCACAAAAAGCAGTGAAAATCTGGAACACTTTCCCTTCCCCTCCCCCACCCCCACCCCCAAAAAAACAACCTGTTGAGGCTGGAAATCAATTAAAAATTCCAAAGCAGAGACGGATATATCTTGTTAAAAAAGGATATTAAAAGATTATAAAATCAAGGCAGGCAAATGTAGCGCTGCTAGAGATCAGCTAAAATCAAGTTCAATTGGGTGGAACACGACGAAGAGGGCTGAATGGCCTACTCCTGTTCCTACAAACACTTCTTCTCAGGTAATCAGTATATAGAAGTTTAGCTAAATTGAGTTGCTTTTTTAAAAACAAAATCTAATTAAGGAACAATGTAATCAGAGATCATAGAATTTACAGTGCAGAAGGAGGCCATTCGGCCCATCGAGTCTGCACCGGCTCTTGGAAAGAGCACCCTACCCAAGGTCAACACCTCCACCCTATCCCCATAACCCAGTAACCCCACCCAACACTAAGGGCAATTTTGGACACGAAGGGCGATTTATCATGGCCAATCCACCTAACTGCACATCTTTGGACTGTGGGAGGAAACCGGAGCACTCGGAGGAAACCCACGCACACACGGGGAGGATGTGCAGACTCCGCACAGACAGTGACCCAAGCCGGAATCGAACCTGGAACCCTGGAGCTGTGAAGCAATTGTGATATCCACAATGCTACCATGCTGTAGCGTGGCCAATCCACCTACCCTGCACATCTTTTTGGGTTGTGGAGGCGAGACCCACGCATATACATAGAACATAACAGCACAGAACAGGACCTTCGGCCCTCGATGTCGTGCCGAGCCTTGTTCGAAACCAAGATCAAGCTATCCCACTCCCTATCATTCTGGTGTGTGCTCCATGTGCATATCCAGTAACCGCTTGAAAGTTCCTGAAGTGTCCGACTCCACTATCATAGATTCCACACCCTAACCACTCTCTGAGTAAAGAACCTACCTTGGACATCCCTCCTATATCTCCCACCCTGAATCTTATAGTTATGCCCCCTTGTAACAGCTACATCCACCCGAGGAAATAGTCTCTGAACATCCACTCTATCTATCTCCCTCATCATCTTATAAACAAACCTCTATTAAGTCGTCTCTCATTCTCCTCCATTCCAAAGAGAAAAGCCCAAGCTCCCTTAACCTTTCCTCATAAGACCTATCAGCCAAACGAGGCAGCATCCTGGTAAATCTCCTTTGCACCCTTTCCAATGCTTCCACATCCTTCCTATAGTGAGGTGACTAGAATTGCACACAATACTCCAAATGTGGTCCCACCAGGGTCATGTACAGTTACAGCATAACCCCCACGGCTCTTAAACTCAATCCCCTTGTTAATAAACGCTAACACACTATAAGCCTTCTTCACGGCTCTGTCCACTTGAGTGGCAACCTTCAGAGATCTATGGACATGAACCCCAAGATCGCTCTGTTCCTCCACATTCCTCAGAACCCTACCGTTGACCCTGTAATCCGCATTCAAATTTTTCCTACCAAAATGAATGCAAGGGGAATGTGAAAATTCCACATGGATAGTGACCCGGGGCAGGGATTGATCCTGGGTTCTCAGCACTGTAAGGCAGCAGTGCTAACCACTGCGCCACCGTACCGCCCCCAAAGTGACTTGCTTTTTAATCCCTGTAATCAAGATCACCACATCTTCACAACACTGTCTCCCATTGAGGATCTACTTGAGAACCTTAGCAGCTGAAAAGACCTGTTGAACTCAGGAGCAGAGACAGCCTGGGATCCCACTCCCAAACACTGTCCAGAACCCTGACGAAAAGTAGACTCTTGGGACGATGGATGTGATGACCCCTGCAGTCAAACAGCCCTGCATTACTCACTGCTGAGGTTCGCCCATGGAAAACAACGACAAAGGGTATCTGGGATTTGTACAGCTGTGCCCAGGAAAATATCAGCACCTTCAGGAAAGGCAAATAAACCAGACAAAAGCACAAGATAGGTGGCAGGTAAGAAGATTGGGCAGAATATAAAAGACAGCAAAGAATGACTAAAGGATTAATAAGGGGGGGGGGAAATAGTACTGGAGAAAGTTCACAAAGAATATAAAAACCAGATAGTTCATTTTGATATTTAAATGAGAGAGGTAACAAAGTGAGTGTTGGTCCAATAGAAAGTGAATCTGGGGTATTAATTATTGGAAATAAGGAGATGGCAGATGAATTGAACAGATATTTTGCATCAGTCTTCACTCCAGACAATACAAGTAACATCCCAGAAATAGCTGTACATCAGGAAATAGAAGGGAAGGATTCAAGCAAATTACAATCACCAGGGCTGACCAACCACCGGGTGCTGATGGACCTCAGCCTAGGGTCTTGAAGGAAGTGGTTAGTGATTTCCAAAATTATCTCAATTCGGGGAAGGTTCAATTAGATTGGAAAATAGCGAACGTAATTCCTTTATTCAAGAAGGGAGGGAGACAGAAAGCAGGAAACTACAGGCCAGTTATTTTAACACCCGTCATCGGGAAATTGTTAGAAGCCGTTATTAAAGATGTTATATCAGGGCACTGGAAAAAGAATCAAAGTGATCAGGCAGAGACAACGTGGTTTTGTGAAAGGGAAATCACCTTTACCCGATTTATTGGAGTTCTTTGAAGAAGCCATAGTGCTGTGGGTCAAGGGGAACCCGTGGATGTACGGCACTCAGATTTCCAGGCGGCATTTGATAGAATGCAACATTGAGCAGCACGGTGGCGCAGTGGTTAGCAATGCTGCCTATTGGGCTGAGGACCCGGGTTTGATCCCGGCCCTGGGTCACTGTCTGTGTGGAGTTTGCACATTCTCCCCGTGTCTGCGTGGGTTTCGCCCCCACAACCCAAAGATGTGCGGGTTAGGTGGATTGGCCACATTAAACTCGCCTTATTTGGAAAAAAATAATTGGGTACTCTAAATTTAAATTTTTTTAAAATAAGATGCAACATGAAACATCATTGCGAAAAATAAACACTCATGGTGTAAGGGTTAACGCATTGGCATGGACAGAAGATTGACCGGCTAACAGGGAACATAGAGTAGGTATGAATGAGTAATTTTCTGGTTGGCAAGATGAGTGGTGTGCCACAGGGATCAGTGCTGAGATCTCAACGGTTTCTAATTTATGTAAATGACTCGGATGAAAGGACACAACGATAGGCAGGAAAGTAAGTTGTGAAGAGGACAAATGGAGGCTACATGGGATATAGATAAGTTAAGAGTGGGTGGATCAAGATCTGGCAAAAGTAGTGTAATGTGGAAATAATGTGAAATTGTCCGTTTTGGCGGGAAGAATAGAAATAAGCATATTATCGAAATGGTGAAAGATCGCAGAGCTCTGAGATTCAGAGAAGTCAGAGTTTCCTAGTGCATGAATCACAAAAGATTAAGAAGCAGGTAGAGCAAGTAATTAGGAAAGCTAGTAAACTGTTATGGGTCTATTGAAAGGGAAATTGAACATAAAAGTAGGGAGGCTAGGGCAGCCCTGCTGCCTCACAGTGCCGAGGTCCCAGGTTCGATCCTGGCTTTGGGTCACTGTCCGTGCGGAGTTTGCACATTCCCCCGTGTTTGCGTGGGTTTCGCCCCCACAACCCAAAGATGTGCAGAGTAGGTGAATTGCCCACATTGTACAGGACACCATTGAAGCCACATCTGGAGTACTGTGTATAATATCGATCTACTTATTTAAAGAAGAGTATAAACACATCAGCAGTTCAGACTAATACCAGGAATAGGCAGGTTGTCATTTGAGGAAAGGTTGGAGGTTAGGTTGGAATCCACTGGAGTTTAGAAGAGAAAGAGGCGACTTGACTGACACCTTTAAGGTTCTATGGGGCATTGACAAGATGAATGTGGAGAGGATATTTCCTCTTGTGGGAGAGTCTAGAATCAGGAGTCACTGTTTAACAATTTAAGGCAGAGCTGAGGAAAAGAATCATAGAGTTTACAGTGCAGAAGGAGGCCATTCAGCCCATTGAGTCTGCACCGGCCCTTGGAAAGAGCACCCTACCCAAGCTCACAACATCACTCTATCCCCGTAACGCCACCCAACTTTTTTGGACACTAAGGGCAATTTATCATGGCCAATCCACCTAACCGGCACATCTTTTGACTGTGGGAGGAAACCGAAGCACCCGGAGGAAACCCACGCAGACACGGAGAGAACATGCAGACTCCACACAAACAGTGACCCAAGCCGGGAATCGAACTTGGGACCCTGGAGCTGTGAAGCAACTGTGCTAACCACTATGCGACCATGCTGCAGTCTTTGGAACTCTCTTCCTCAAAAGGCAGTGGAAGCAGAGTTTCTGAACGTTTTTTTTTAAATTTAGAGTACCCAATTAATTTTTTCCAATGAAGGTGCAATTTAGCGTGGCCAATCCACCTACCATGCACATTTCTTTTTATTAGGTTGTGGGTGCGAAACCCACGCAAACATGGAGAGAATGTGCAAACTCCACACGGACAGTGACCCAGAGCCAGGATCGAACCTGGGACCTCGATGCCATGAGGCAGCAGTGCGACCCACTGCGCCACCGTGCTGCCCTGTTTGGGAATATTTTTAAGGCAGAGCTAGGTAGGTTCTTGATAAACAAGGGATGAAAGGTTGTCGGGGGCAGGCAGGAGTTTACAATTATATCAGCCATGACAGAGCAGGCTCCGGGGGCCGAGTGGGCTACTCCTGCTCCTAATTCATATGTGCGTAAAAGAAGATTTGCCAGTGTGTAAGTTTACATGACTGGTCTTCAGTGACCATGCATATCAGCAGAGTGAGATTGTGAATATCAAGCACAATGGAAACTGGGGCCATAACATCCGGACTTGGTATATCGCCGTTCCTTCACTATCGCCGAGCAACATACCTGGAACTCCCTTCTTAATGACACTATAGGTATAGCAACATCACATGGACTGTAGCGTTTTAAACGGTTCATCGCCACCCTCTCACAGGCAGAGATGGGCAATGGCAGATTTGCCAGCAATGCTCAGATTCCACAAATGAATACAATCTTGCTGGGGCATTGCCTGTCCATGGCGCGTGCCAAAGAAAGGCTAGTCCAGTGCCTGTTTGCCTCGGAGTGCATTAATCCTCATGGACAAGTGTCACCCCCACTCTAATATCAATACCAGAGCTTTAGGGGGTTCAGTCACACATCCTCAGATTACCAATGGTGTCATTTACTTCACCTCAAAGCTGTTGGTTCCTGCCAACTGAAGGAATTACGATCTTCACCTCTGAGATCCCTCTGCTGCGAGCGGCCATGAAATTTCAAAACCAGGGGTTTGTTTCCCTTGGACTGAGACCTGACCGTGTGTCTGCTGATTGAATCTTACAACAAGATGGGGCAGCACGGTGGCACAGTGGTTAGCACTGGGACTACGGCGCTGCGGACCCGGGTTCGAATCCTGGCCATGGGTCACTGGCCGTGTGGAGTTTGCACATTTTCCCCGTGACAGCGTGGGTTTCACCCCCACAACCCAAAAGACGTGCAGGGTAGGTGGATTGGCCACGCTAAATTGCCCCTTAATTGGAAAAAAAATAATTGGGTACTTCTAAATTTTAAATAAAAACCTTATAGCAAGGTAAATGTGTGGCTATGAACTAAAGTGGGTGCTCCACTATAATCGTTACCTTCCGAATGATTTAATACATGAGTACCATTACATAGCAAGTTTAAAAAAGACTCCTCTCCTAAATTACAGCAAGCTACATTTACATAGCACCTTTAACATAATAAAAAGAGCTTCACAGCAACATTATCAATCAGAACTTTGACAGTGAGCTACATAAGGAGATATGAGAGCAGATGATTTTAAGGAGCGAGAGGTGGAGAGACAGAGGATTAGTGAGTGAATTCTGGAGTCAAGACACAGGGACGGCCGCCAATAATGGAGCAATGAAAACAGAGATATGCAAGATGCTGGGATTTCAGGAGTGCAGAGATCTGGCAGGATCGGAGGGCTGGAGCTCACAGTGATACGTTCCAACCCCAGCAGAAAGTGCTCCCTCCAAATACCACAAAGATCTGGAAAGGCAAGAACCTTCACGCCATCCACTAGGCGATTTCCGTACTCGAGGTGGGAAATATAATTTACAGAAACTGATCGTAGTAGAGGCAAGGACCCAAGTCCACCCACGTGCTCAAGTAATCGGCCCACCTTCTCTTTTGAGAATCTCCCTCAATCAACATCAGAAAGACAAATTCTCTGATCACTTTGCTGTTTGGGGAAGGGTTACAAGTGGCTGTCATGTTTCCTACATTACAATGACGGCTCTTCAAAAGGTACTACACCAGCTGCAGTGTTGAGGCACACGCTGTGGCCATGAAATGTGCTACACAAATGCAAGCCCTGGTTTTGTTTCTCAATTCAGTGACTTAGATGTCTCTCTTGCTGGAGATGCTGTTACACCTGCTCAGTTATTTCCAGGATTTGTTTTGTTTTATTGGTCCTTATAGAGGATGAGAAGGGAGATTTAATAATGGGAGATGAGGAAATGGCTGAGGAACTGAACAAGTTTTTTGGGTCGGCCTTCACAGTGGAAGACACAAATAACATGCCAGTGACTGATGGAAATGAGGCTACGACAGGCGAGGACCTTGAGATGATTATCATTAAAGAGGTAATGATGGGCAAGCTAATGGGGCTAAAGGTAGACAAGTCTCCTGGCCCTGATGGACTGCATCCCAGAGTGCTAAAGGAGAAGGCTAGGGAAATTGCAAATTCACTCGTGAAAATTTACCAAAATTCACTAGACTCTGGAGTGGTCCCGGTGGATTGGAAATTAGCAAACGTGACACCAGTGTTTAAAAAAGGAGGTAGGCAGAAAGCGGGTAATTATAGGCCAATTAGCTTAACTTCGGTAGTAGGGAAGATGCTGGAATCCATCATCAAGGAAGAAATAGCGAGGCATCTGGATGGAAATTGTCCCACTGGACAGATGCAGCATGGGTTCATAAAGGGCAGGTCATGCCCAACTAAGTTAGTGGAATTTTTTGAGAACGTTACCAGGGCGTAGACAATGGGGAGCCAACGGATGTGGTATATCTGGATTTCCAGAAAGCTTTTGACAAAGTGCCACACAAAAGATAATGATGCATAGCGTTAAGGGTAAAGTAGTAGCATGGATAGGGGATTGGTTAATTAATAGAAAGCAAAGAGTGGGGATTAATGGGTGTTTCTCTGGTTGGCAATCAGTAGCTAGTGGTGTCCCTCAGGGATCAGTGTTGGGCCCACAATTGTTCACAATTTACACAGATGATTTGGAGTTGGGGGCCAAGGGCAATGTGTCCAAGTTTGCAGACGACACTAAGATAAGTGGTAAAGCAAAAAGTGCAGAGGATACTGGAAGTCTGCAGAGGGATTTGGATAGGCTAAGTGAATGGGCTAAGGTCTGGCAGATGGAATATAATGTTGACAATTGAGAGGTTATCCATTTTGATAGGAATTACAGCAAAAGGGATTATTATTTAAATGATAAATTAAAACATGCTGCTATGCAGAGGGACCTGGGTGTCCTAGTGCATGAGTCACAGAAAGTTGGTTTACAGGTGCAACAGGTGATTAAAAAGGTGAATAGAGTTTTGGCCTTCATGCTAGAGGGATGGAGTTTAAGACGAGGGAGGTTATGCTGCAACTGTATAAGGTGTTAGTAAGGCCACACCTGAAGTATTGTGTTCAATTTTGGTCTCCTGACCCAAGAAAGGACGTACTGGCGCTGAAGGGTGTGCAGAGGAGATTCACTAGGTTAATCCCAGAGTTGAGGGGGTTGGATTACGAGGCGAGGTTGAGTAGACTGGGACTGTATTCGTTGGAATTTAGAAGGATGTGGGGGGATCTTATAGAAACATATAAAATTATGAAGGGAATAGATAGGATATATGCGGGAGGTTGTTTCCACTGGTGGGTGAAAGCAGAACTAGGGGGCATAGCCTTAAAATAAGGGGAAGTAGATTTAGGACTGAGCTTAGGAGGAACTTCTTCACCCAAAGGGTTGTGAATCTATGGAATTTCCTGCCCAGTGAAGCAGTTGAGGCTCCTTCGTTAAATGTTTTCAAGATAGAGCGTTTTTTGAAGAATAAAGGGTTATGGTGTTCGGGCCGGAAAGTGGAGCTGAGTCTACCAAAGATCAGCCATGATCTCATTGAATGGCAGAGCAAGCTCGAAGGGCCAGATGGCCTACTCTTGCTCCTAGTTCTTATGTTATTTCCAATGGTACTGGGGCAGGTGTGCAGTTTTTAAAATATATATAAATTTAGAGTACCCAATTATTTTATTTTCCAATTAATGTAGCGTGGCCAATCCACCTAATCTGCACATGTGCATACCTAACCAGTCTAGGGCAGTACGGTAGCACAGTGGTTAGCACAGTTGCTTCACAGCTCCAGAGTCGCAGCTTCGATTCCCGGCTTGGGTCACTGTCCGTGCGGAGTCTGCACGTTCTCCCCGTGTCTGCGTGTATTTCCTCCGGGTGCTCCGGTTTTCTTCCACAGTCCAAAGATGTGCAGGTTAGGTGAACTGGCTATGCTAAATTGCCCTTAGTGTCCAAAAAATGGTTAGCTGGGACTACGGGGATAGGGTGGAGGTGTGGGGATAGGGAGCAAGTATGGGCTTAGGTAGATGCTCTTTCCATGGGCCGATGCAGACTCGATGGGCTGAATGGGCTCTTTCTGCACTGTAAACTCTATGATCTTTGGGTTGTGGTGGTGCAACCCACGCAGACACGGGGAGAATGTGCAAACTCCACACCGATAGTGACCTGAGGCTGGGATTCGAACCCGGGTCCTTAGCGCCATAATCCCAGTGCTAACCACTGCGCCGCTTGCCGCCCAGGTATGCTGGTTTAACTGTTTTCCCACCTGCTTCCACCCCAGCGAGTGCACAGACTGCTGATTGGACAGAGATAATGTTATGGGCCAGGGTTTAGAGAACCCCAAAGTGTACCATGGTGTTCACCTGACCCACAACTTTTAATAGATTGTGGTCTGGGGAGCACACGGCCCACTCTACAGGTGTGGGACAGCAGAAATGGAAAACGTATTTTTTGAAGCAAAACCATGTTTATTGTATGAACTCAAGTTAACCTTTTTAAAACATAGTGAACATCTCAGCAACCATCAATTCAAATACAACCCCCAAAGAACACAACACTAAGTAATCCTTAAGCTGTCCCTTTAACATCCATACAACTTAAAAAAGAACTTTTAACAGAAGCACATCAGGTTAAAGTCACTACTGAGAGCAGTTATTAATTTTAAATCACCAAAGGCTCGATTTACAGTTTTAGGTTACAGAGAGAGAGACTAATACCCCTTCTGGCTATGACTGCAGCTATCCAGCTCTGAAAACAAAACTAAATCGCACCCTGCTGCAAACAGCCTAAAATGAAAGTAAAAAGCTGACAGACAGCCCAGCTCCACCCACACTCTAACATCAATTTTAAACACCCATTTCTTAAAGGTACATTTCTCAAACACCCATTTCTTAAAGGTACTCTCACATGATAATAGAAACGTAGAAAATGGGAGAAGGCCATTCATTATGATCGTGGCTGATCATCCAACTTAATGGCCTAATCCCGCTTTCCCCTCATTTCCATTGGTCCTCTTCGCCCCACGTGCTATCGCTAACTGTTTCTTGAAGACGTACAATGTTTTGGCCTCAAGTACATCCGCTGGTAACGAATTCCACGGGCCGATCACTCTCAGGGTGAAGGAATTTCTTCTCACCTCTGTCCCAACTTGTCTACCCCGTATCCTCAGACTGCGACCCCTGGTTCAGAACACACCCACCATCAGGAACATCCTTCCTGTATCTACCCTGTCTAGTCCGGTTTTATTTATTTTTAAAATAAATTGAGAGTACCCAATTCATTTTTTCTAATTAAGGGGCAATTTAGTGTGGCCAATCAACCTAGCCTGCACATCTTTGGGCTGTGGGGGCGAAACCCATGCAAACATGGGGAGAATGTGCAAACTCCACACGGCCAGTGACCTGGGACCTCGGCACCCTGATGCAGCAGTGCTAACCAATGCACCGCCGTGCTTCCCCCTAGTCCTGTTTTATAGGTTTCTATGAAATCCCCCCTCATTCTTCAGAACGCCAGCAAATACGGTCCTAACCGATTCAATCTCTTCTCATACACCAGTCCCACCATCCCAGGAATCAGTCTGGTATACCTTCGCTGCACTCCCTCTAGAGCAAGAACATCCTTCCTCAGAAAAGGAGACCAATACTGCACACAATATTCCAGGAGTGGTCTCACCAAGGCCCTGTATAATTGCAGCAAGACATCCCTGCTCCTGTACTTGAATCCTCTCACTATGAAGGTGGCGACTTGGGGCTTTTCACAGTAACTTCAGTGCAGTGTTAATGTAAGCCTACTTGTTGCACTAATAATTACTATCATACCATTTGCCTTCTTTACCACCTGCTGTACCTGCATGCTTACCTTCAGCGCCGTAGACAGCAGTGCTAACCACTGTGCCACATACCTCCCCCAAATCCCTTTTTCAATAGTGGTGTCACATTAGCTACCCTTAATCTGCAGGAACTGTTCCAGAATCTACAGAATCCTAGAACTTGACCACCAATGCATTCATTATTTCTAGAGCCACTTCCTCAAGTACTCTGGGATATAGATTATCAGGCCCTGGAGATTTATCAGCCTTCAAACCCATCAATTCCCCCAACACCATTTCTCTACTAATATCAATCTCCTTCAGTTCCTCCTTCTCACCAAACCCAACATTTCTGTTATCTGATTTGTGTCCTCATTTGTGAACACAGAATCAAAGTGTGTGTTTAGTTGCTCAGCCGTTTATTTGTCCTCTATTGTACAGTCCCCTGTTTTGGGGGGTCTTCACCAATCCTTTTCTCTTCACGTACCTATAGAAACTTCCAGTCAGTTCTTATGTTCCCTGCAAGCTTACTCTTGTACTCTATTTTCCTCTTCTTAATCAATCCCTTGGCCCTTATTTGCTGAACTGCTCCCAATCCTCAGACCTGTTGTTTTCCTTGGCCGATTCTTCCTTGGATTGAATACCATCTCTAAGATCAACCAACTGAATCAAACCTTGTGGTCTAGAATGGGTCTTGCCCTACTATGAAGCGAAATTTGCTTTGTTACTTACTCTGCCGTTCTGAGTCGATTTCTGTGTAGGTACAACTAACTTCCAGCTCATGGTGATAACATTTCAAACAAGGGGCAAGTATCAGTAGTTTCAGCTTTTCTAGCCATTGGTACCAGTAAAATTGAATTTTCAGCAGGAGCTTGCAAACCAAGTACATACAAAGTCTGCCACACTGGCAAAGACACAAGGTTGCTTTCCACATGCATTTGGGGAGCAACTGAGAGACTGTATCACTACACAGCAAGATTCACACAGAGGCAGGGAGCTGCAATGTCATAGATACATCCTGAGGGAAAAGGGACTAGCCCCCCAGAGATGTCGTACTCTTGTGACGCAAGCGAGCAGGAGCAGTGTGATGCACAGATCGTCACGGTAACATTTACAAAACAAACCAGCAAACCTCATCACTAGAGCGTACAGACTTCATAAAGCAGGTCCATGACACTGCAGAAGTTTAAACAGTGACTCCAATGCGTTAACTTTTCCTGTTCACTTAGCACAGGCCTGGTTACTGGAGAGTCAGCCTTTTCAGACCATTGTTTTGTAGGAACCGACACCCAGGGCCGTCCATATACACAATGGATTGGTCATTCAAATGTAACTTAGAGATTTCTGAATTGATGATTAATTGTTGATACATCTGAATAGTCTATCCCAATGCTCAGTTTCTATTACTAAGTGAAGGGGCTGTTTAGCACACTGAGCTAAATTGCTGGCTTTGAAAGCAGACCAAGGCAGCCAGCAGCACGGTTCAATTCCCGTAACAGCCTCCCCGAACAGGCGCCGGAATGTGGCGACTAGGGGCTTTTCACAGTAACTTCATTGAAGCCTACTTGTGACAATAAGCGATTTTCATTTCATTTCATGAATGCACAAGTCAGCAATTGTTGTCAAAACGTCACTGGTTCCAAATTGCCCCATATGTAACAGGCAGAAAAAACTGAAAACTGTGCCTGTGCAGTGTTCATGAACACACAACTAATACAACCTGGAATGTGTGACATTTCTCATTGGGTGTCAAGATCAACAGTAAAAAGTTGCATTTATACAGTCTATAAATGTGTCAGCAAGTTATCATTTACTCTACAGGCCTGTCTCTAACACATGATACAATGGAATTTTTTTTACGCAGAGGGTAGTGGGTGCCTGGAACTCGCTACCGGAGGAGGTAGTGGAAGCAGGGACGATAGGGACATTTAAGGGGCATCTTGACAAATATATGAATAGGATGGGAAGAGAAGGATACGGACCCAGGAAGTGTAGAAGATTGTAGTTTAGTCGGGCAGCATGGTCGGCACGGGCTTGGAGGGCCGAAGGGCCTGTGCTGTACATTTCTTTGTTCTTTGTTTGTTTCTTTGAATATGAAGGCAATGCAATTATTGGGTGTAATTGGGGTTTGGATTTGAGGTTTCCAATTTTCCCACTATTCGAAGGCCGGCTGAAGCAACACACTTCAATAAAAGGCCACTTCACTGCAGGTTCCTCCAGCTTCTAATCACGTCCCCTGGACTAATCCCTTTTTATAAAGAACCTTACACGAGTTGGAAATGGACACCCACCACAAGGACACAGCATTTCACGCCCCTCTACGACTCAAAATCTCCCCCAGCACAAGAGAGCAGAGCTGTTCCACACATACTGCCCAATGCGAGGCTACCCTGCTCTCGAAGGCTTAGTTCCATACTGCTTTTTAAACAAGAACTATCATTCATATCACACCTTTCCTAACCGTAGGAAACCCCAACACATTTACAGTCAATGAAGCACTTTTGAAACGTAGTCAGTCGGAAATTCAGCAACCAAATGTGTACACAGGAAGCCCCCGTTTTCTGCAAAGTGTTAACAATCTGATAAATCTTGGATTGGACTTGTTTTATTGTCACGTGTACCGAGGTATAGTGAAAAGTACTGTTCTGCGTACAGTCCAGACAGATCGTTCCATACATGAAAAACAAACAGGGCATACATAAATACACAATGTAAATACATAGACCCAGGCATCGGGTGAAGCATACAGGAGTGCAGGACTACTCCGTAGAGGTGTGTGAAGAGATCAGATTAGAATTTATAAGAGTCATTCAGGAGTCTGGCAACATATTATATTATATATATATATATATATATATATATATTGGCCAGAACACTGGCGGCAGGGTGGGGGTTGGGGAGAAAGAATCTCCAATTCACACTTTGTGATTCACATTCACACAATTCAGAATGATGACTTGTTTGCTGTAAACCCCAGGGAGCTTCGGTGTGTATGGGCAACAAACCAGGGCTAGGCGAGTGCCAGGATTGTATGTGTGTACTGCCAGCTTGACCAGCACAGAGTGCAGTAATCTCCAATTTACTTGCCCAGCCAGCAGTCTGCTGGGGCACCGATAAGTGGGAACAAACCCAGACCCTTGAGACAAGGTTTTAACCACCCCACTAATCCGGCATCTCTCCGGGTCTCTTGACCCCGACTTTCCAGCGTGCTTGTTGACATCGCGGGACGTCGCGGTTCCAGTATCACCTTACTGAATCTGGCATTGAGGGTTGGTCTCTGCAATTCCAGCACCCGACAAGCGTTAACCCACAGCAATTACAACCGCAACTTAACCCCTTTCCCTCCACTCGAAGAATGGGTTTGAAGCCTCCCTGGGCGAGTGCAACAGCAGGAGCTGCACAGCATACCATTGGAGGGTTCCCAACAGACATACATCTAAACAGCAAACATTGATCATCTTACTGAAGTGAAAGAAAAAACAAGAGCATTACACCAAAGTTTAAATACACCAAATAGTTAATAAATGAATAATAAAAGTATTCAACTGCTATATATAGAACTTAGCCAGTGGTAAGAGAAGAATCCAGACATATGGCAAACCAGTGATTCAAAGTTAATGAAAATACTCACTCTTCAATTTTTTACTTTCGTCACCTTGCGTTTTTTCCTCATTATCTTTTGACCTTTTCACTGACCTTTTCCCAGGCATTGTATTCTGAAAATCCTGTCAAGCAACAACAGAATTGAAGTGAAATACATATTCAGATTTAGCTACACCATGCTTCTGGTGCATTCCTGATCATCTCCTGTTAAAAAACTATCTGTCAGAACACCCACACACAGGCACCCCTCTTCAAAGTTCCCTTTTTAAAATAACCATAACAATATCAAAAAAGAATTGCTTCCCTATTTTGTGACTGTTCCATTAAGGTGTATTTTAATAACTCACTGATCTGTGATCAGAATCCAAGTTTAGTACTTGGATACAAGCGTCTTATGACTCGCAAGATATCAGCCTCAATCCAGATACAACAGTCGATATCTTAAAGCAGACATCGACTTACAGCTTTGCAAGAGGCCATGGAGCCCCGAGTGCCTCTGTAACTTCAGAAGCAGTCCCTCAACACTGCCGATTTTCCTGTAGCCCCGCAACTTTCTCCTGAGTTTCTATCCCGTTCCTTCCACTACTGAATCTGCCTCCACTCTCCTTCCAAGCTGCAGACCATCTTAACTGGCTGGGTAGAAGAGTATTAAAAATCATCTGCCCCCCCCCCCCCCAGTGCTTTTGTCACAACATCAAACATTGTTCTATTTACTAAATAACCGAGAAATCCTGATTATTCTCAGTGACGCCGTTGTGCAAGTTGGCCCTGAAGACAAACCAAAAAAGGAAACAATGTCATTCAAACTGCCCGCTCACAAAAAACAAATCTCTGGGCCTAAAATGTTAATTCCCAATCTCTCAGTAACTCTCGCTGGCCAACAAACCAGCTACGCCCAAAATTTGGAGAGGAAAAAAAAACCTCCTTCCTGAAAGTATAGTGAGACCGAATTAATAAATTAAAAAATATATGCAGCAAGTTCAGAGAGCCAAGCGACTATTCTGGACACTCCGCCAGCACAGGCCTAGGCAATGAGCAAAGGAGCCAGCCAACGTAGCCGGTGGCAGCAAAACAGGGAGCCCGGCTTTCGGTCGGAACCAGTCGAGACTCCCCAGGCCCGGGACCTCCCGCGCCCCGGGCAAACTTTTCTGACCCCGAAGAAAAGCAACTTTATTCACAAGGAAATTAAACTTTTAAACTCCCGACCCGTTAACGTACGGGTGAAGCAATTCAATGCACGGTGTGTGTGTGTGGGTGGGGGTGGGTAACGTATGCAGTCAGTCCCGGAGGAGAGAATTAAAACTGGGAACGTGGGTCTGGCCCATTGCACCCAAAAGAAATGATCCCGAAATGGTGGGGCCGGAATGTGGGCTTCGCGCTCCGAACGCCGCGCTTGCCGAACATTCGGAAAGAGAACACACAGACACCGGGTCAGCACGTTGGGACACGCGGCGTTCTAAATCGGAACGTTACGATACAAGGCATTTGGAACGTTGTGACACACGGCGTTCTAAATTGGAACGTTGGGACACAAGGCATTCGGAGCGCGAGGTGGTCGCCGTGCCGTCACAACACCCCCCCCCCCCCCAAAAAAAAATCAACTGATTTGCTCTTCCTATCATCACACGGAGCAATATATTTACCATTTCCTCTCACTGGCCTGCCTCCTCCCGCCGCCGCCACCTCTCTTACTCTCACTATTATTTTCCTCTACCCCTCTGCAACGCCACTGACAAGCGCAGGCGCATGCCCACAGCTGAGATCAGAGCCCGCGCAGTTTGGAATGGATGCGGAAGCAGGGGGAGTAATGGATTATTGACTGGAGCCGGTTGACTGGCTGGCCCCCTGGACAAAGGGGCCGCGTTGTCAAACAGCAGCTGCCGCCGTCGCCTTGTGCTCACGCCTGTCATTCCCCAACGCTGCACGAGTCATTTGTTCATGTTTTAGTGTTGTCGCATTCACCAAGGTTGCCCAAATGTCATCTCGACATCGTTGATTTTAATGTGAGGCCAGTCAAATGAACTTTTAATTAATTGGATTGGATTTGTTTGTTGTCAACGAGGTACAGTGAAAAGTATTTTTTTGCGTGCAGCTCAAACATATCTGAGAATCATAGAATTTTACAATGCAAGAGGCCATTCGGGCCATCGAGTCTGCATTGGCCCTTGAAAAGAGCACCCTACCCAAGCCCATGCCTCCACCCTATCCCCGTAACACTAAGGGGCAATTTATCATGGCCAATCCATCTAACCTGCGCTTCTTTGGATAGTGGGAGGAAACCAGAGCACGCGAAGGAAATCCACCCAGACACGGGTAGAAAGTGCAAATTCCACAGTCGCCCGAGGCCGGAATTGAACCTGGGACCCTGGCGCTGTGAGGAGCTGCTAACCACTGCTACCGTGCCATCCATACAATGTAGCAGGGCAACAAGGTACAAAGTGTAAATACATAGGCACAGACATCGGGAGAAACATACAGAATAATAATAATAATCGCTTATTGTCACAAGTAGGCTTCAATGAAGTTACTGTGAAAAGCCCCTTATCGCCACATTCCGGCGCCTGTACGGGGAGGCCGGTACGGGAATTGAACCCGTGCTGCTTGTTCTGCATTACAAGCCAGCTGTTTAGCCCATTGTGCTAAACCAGCCCCTAGAAGTGTAGTATTAGTCAGATCAGTCCATATGAGGGTTGTTTAGGAGTCTGGTAACAGCAGGGAAGAAGCTGTTTTTGAATCTATTCGTGTGAGTTCTCAGACTTTTGTATCTATGTCCTCCCCGATGGAAGAAGTTGGAAGAGTGAGTAAGCCGGGTGGAAGGGGTCTTTGATTATGCTGCCTGCATTCCCAAACCAGTGGGAGGTGCAGATAGAATCAATGGATGTGAGGCAGGTTTGTGTGATGGACTGGGCTGAGTTCACGACTCTGAAATTTCTTGCAGTCTTGGGCCGAACAGTTGCCATACCAGGCTGTGATGCAGCCAGATAGAATGCTTTCTATGGTGCACCTGTAAAAGTTGGTAAGAGTCAATGTGGACATGCCAAATTTCCTTAGTTTCCTGAGCAAGTACAGGTGTTGTTATGCTTCCTTGATCATAGTGTCGACGTGGGTGGACCAGGACAGATTGTTGGTGACGTACACACCTAGAAATTTGAAGCTGTCAACCATCTCCACCTCAGCACCATTGATGCAGACAGGGGTGTGTACAGTACTTTGCTTCCTGAAGTCAGCTTTTTAGTTTTGCTGACATTGAGGGATAGATTGTTGTCATTACACCACTCCACTCGGTTCTCTATCTCCCTCCTGTACTCTGACTCGTCGTTGTTCGAGATCCAACCCTGTCATCAGCAAACTTGTAGATGGAGTTGTAGCCAAATTTTGCCACAGTCTTGGGTGTATAGGGAGTGTAGTAGGGGGCTAAGCACACAGCCTTGCAGGGCCCTGGTATTGAGGACTATCGTGGAGGAGATGTTGTTGTTTATTCTTACAGATTGTGGTCGATGGGTCAGAAAGTCGAGGATCCAGTTGCAGAGTGAGGAGCCAAGTCCTAAGTTTTGGAGCTTTGATATGAGCTTTGATATTGCAGTGTTAATGTAAGCCTACTTGTGACACTAATAAAGAGTATTATTATTAAACGACACAAAATAGATTAATAGTCTGAGAGGCTGCAATTTCACTGGATTCTGCTACACACAATGCAGCATTACAATGTTCAGCACCCTTCACCCGCGACTCCTCATTCTGAAGCAGCTACACTAGTATGCAGCAAGACCTGGACAACATTCAGGCTTGGACTGAGAAGAGTCAAGTAATATTCATGTCACACAAGTGCTGGGCAATGACCATCTACCCTTGACTTTCAGTGGTATTCCCTATCTTGAATCCTCCACTATAAACATCCTGAGGGTTACAATGAACCAGAAACTGAACTGGAGGAACCATATAAATACAGTAGCTACAAGAGGTTGGGAATTATGCAGTGAGTAACTCACCTACTGACTCCCAGAAGCCTGTCCATCATTTAAAAAGGCTCAAGTCAGGAGTGTGATGGAAAACTCTCCTGTTGCCTGGATCAGTGCAGCTCCAACAGTCTAGAAGTTTGAACCAGCAGCCCATTTGAACACCACCACCTACAAGTTCCTGTCCAAGCCACTCAACATCCTGACTTAGAAATATATCGTTATTCCTTCACTGTCGATGGGTAAAAATCAGAGAACTACCTCCATAACTGCACTGTGTATGTACCTACACCCAAGAGGCTTCAGCGGTTCAAGAAGGCAGCTCACCACCATATTCTCAAGGGCAATTAGGTAAGGGACTAAAACCTGGCCTAGCCAGTGACACCCACATCCCGTAAAACTTTTAAAAATACATAAATAAATAAAATGGGTTCCATTCACAAGCTTCAATTCAGAATTTACAGAACACAATGTGTGATAGTTCCTGATCACTGAGGTTTCAGCCAAACCCTCCACATACCCATGACAGAAGACTCAATGAAACCCCTCTGCTCCCGTACCCCACATATACACTGTAATCAGCCTGTGTCCCCATTGCTCTCCCACAGACAGTCTGTCCCTCCTCTCTAATCACCATTGCTTTTTCCGCAACCCCATCTGGGGTCATGACCTAGGTTTTGGAGCTTTGATATGAACTTTAATATTGCAGTGTTAATGTAAACCTACTTGTGACACTAATAACCAGCTGCCCCTGGTTCAAGTCCTAAACCGTGAAAATCCCTCCCCAAACACTTCCCCAAAAGAGATTTATATTCTGAGAGGCTGCAATCTCATTGTGGACTTGGAACACTTAGAACAAAGAAAAGTACAGCACAGAAACAGGCCCTTCGGCCTTCCAAGCCTGTACCGACTATGCTGCCTGTCTGAGCTAAAACCCCTGACCCCTCCGGGGACCATATCCCTCTATTCCTATCCTATTCATGTATTTGTCAAGATGCCCCTTAAAAGTCAATATCATACCTGCTTCCACTATCTCCCCCGGCAGCAGGTTCCAGGCTCCCACCACTCTCTGTGTAAAAAAACGTGTCTTGTACATCCCCTTTAAACCTTGCCCCTCACCTTAAACCTATCACCCCTAGTAATTGACTCTTCCACCCTGGGAAAAAGCTTCTGACTATCCACTCTGTCCATGCCCCTCATAATCTTGTAGAATTCTATCAGGTCACCCCTGAACCTCCGTCGTTCCAGAGAGAACAAACCAAATTTCTCCAACCTCTCCTCATGGCTAATGCCCTCCATATCAGGCAACATACTGGTAAATCTTTTCTGTACCCTCTCCAAAGCCTCCACATCCTCTGGCAACCAGAATTGAACACTATACTCCAAGTGTTGCCTAACTAAGGTTCTATACAGCTGCAACATGACTTGCCAATTTTTAAACTCAATGCCCCGACGTATGCCTTCTTGACTACCTTCTCCACCTGTGTTGCCACTTTCAGTGACCTGTGAACCTGTTCACCCCAGATCCCTCTGCCTATCAATACTCTTTTTTTTTTAACAAACAATTTTATTGAGGTATTTTTTTGGCATTGTAAACAGTTACAGCTAACAGAAATTGCAAACATCAATATAAAACCATCAATATAAAACCACTACTTCAATCAAACCATACTGCACATGCCCGCTCCTCTCCCCTAGACACTACCTGCCTATTTATCACTCCTACTCTACCCTAATCTCCCCCCTCCCCCCCCCCCCTCCTCCTCTCCCCTGCCCCCCTGCTGACGTCCACTCTCCCGCGAAGAAGTCGATGAATGGTTGCCACCTTCGGGCGAACCCCAGTACAGATCCCCTCAAGGCGAATTTAATTTTTTCCATATCCAGAAAACTTGACATGTCCGAAAGCCATAGTTCGGTCTTCGGGGCTTTTGAGTCCCTCCATGCCAGCAGTATCCGCCGCTGGGCTATTAGGGAAGCAAAGGCCAGAACATCTGCCTCTTTCTCCCCCTGGACTCCCGGGTCTTCCGAAACCCCGAAAACTGCCACCCCTGGACTCATCAGCACCCTTATTTTCAGCACCCGGGACATGACCCCCGCAAATCCCTCCCAGTACCCCCTAAGCTTAGGACATGCCCAAAACATGTGAACATGGTTCGCTGGTCCTCCCGCGCATCTAGCGCACTTGTCCTCTACCCCAAAGAATTTGCTCATCCGAGCTACCGTCATATGGGCCCGGTGAACGACCTTAAATTGAATCAGGCCGAGCCTGGCACATGTTGCGGTTGAGTTTACCCTACTCCGAGCTTCCGCCCACAGCCTGTCCTCCATCTCCCCGCCGAGCTCCTCCTCCCATTTGAGTTTCAGTTCCTCCGTCTGTGACTCTTCCTCCTTCATTTTAAAAAAAATATATATATTTTACTCAAGATTTTTGGCCAAACATAACAGTACGTAGTGTTTCTTTTACACAACAATAAAGCAATATAAATAACAGTGGCCAGTTTTAAACAAGTAAATAAATAATATATAATCAAAAACAAAAACAAAACTGAATGGCAACTGCCTTGTCCAAAATAAATACTCTCCAAAAATACTGTCCAACAATCCAATATACAATTACCTATAACAACTACCGATACATATTATACATATACAATAACATCTCTGAGAGTCCGTTCGAATTCCTCCCCCTTCCCCGCCCCCCCCCCCCCCCACCCCCCACCCCCCTCCCCCCTGGGTTGCTGCTGTTGTCTACTTCTTTTCCATTCCCTCTATCTTTCTGTGAGGTAATCGACGAATGGTTGCCACTGCCTGGTGAACCCCTGAGCCGAACCCCTTAACACGAACTTAATCCGTTCTAACTTTATAAACCCTGCCATGTCGTTTATCCAGGTCTCCACACCCGGGGGTTTGGCTTCCTTCCACATTAACAATATCCTGCGCCGGGCTACTAGGGACGCAAAGGCCAAAACATCAGCCTCTCTCGCCTCCTGCACTCCCGGCTCTTCTGCAATCCCAGATATAGCCAACCCCCAGCTTGGTTCGACCAGGACCTCCACCACCTTCGAAAGCACCTTTGCCACCCCCACCCAGAACCCCTGTAGTGCCGGGCATGACCAGAACATGTGGGTGTGATTCGCTGGGCCTCTCGAGCATCTCGCACACCTATCCTCTACCCCCAAAAATTTACTAAGCCGTGCTCCAGTCATATGCGCCCTGTGTAACACCTTAATTGTATCAGGCTTAGCCTGGCACACGAGGACGATGAGTTTACCCTACGTAGGGCATCAGCCCACAGCCCCTCCTCAATCTCCTCCCCCAGTTCTTCCCATTTCCCTTCCAGCTCATCTACCATGATCTCCCCCTCGTCCCTCATCTCCCTGTATATGTCCGACACCTTACCCTCCCCCACCCATGTCTCTGAGATCACTCTATCCTGCACCTCCTGCGTCGGGAGCTGCGGGAATTCCCTCACCTGTTGCCTCGCAAAAGCCCTCAATTGCATGTACCGAAATGCATTCCGTTGGGGCAACCCATATTTTTCCGTCAGCGCTCCCAGACTCGCAAACGTCCCATCTACAAACAGATCTCTCAGTTGTAATACCCCAGCTCTTTGCCATGCTCCAAATCCCCCATCCATTCTCCCCGGAACAAACCTATGATTGTTTCTTATCGGGGACCGCACCGAAGCTCCCGTCCTTCCCCTATGCCGTCTCCACTGCCCCCAAATTTTCAATGTAGCCACCACCACCGGGCTTGTGGTGTATTTCTTTGGTGAGAACGGCAACGGTGCCGTTACCATTGCTTGTAGGCTAGTCCCCCTGCAGGATGCCCTCTCCAATCTCTTCCACGCCGCTCCCTCCCCTTCTCCCATCCACTTACACACCATTGAAACATTGGCGGCCCAGTAGTACTCACTTAGGCTCGGTAGTGCCAGCCCCCCCCCTGTCCCTACTACGCTGCAAGAATCCCCTCCTCACTCTCGGGGTCTTCCCAGCCCACACAAAACTCATAATATTCTTCTCGATTCTTTTGAAAAAAGCCTTCGTGATCACCACCGGGAGGCACTGAAACACAAAAAGGAATCTCGGGAGGACCACCATTTTAACCGCCTGCACCCTACCTGCCAATGACAGGGACACCATGTCCCATCTCTTAAAGTCCTCCTCCATCTGTTCCACCAACCGCGTTAAATTAAGCCTGTGTAATGTACCCCAATTCTTGGCTATCTGGATCCCCAAGTACCAGAAGTCCCTTGTTACCTTCCTCAACGGTAAATCCTCTATCTCTCTGCTCTGCTCCCCTGGATGCACCACAAACAACTCACTTTTCCCCATGTTCAGTTTATACCCTGAAAAATCCCCAAACTCCCCAAGTATCCGCATTATCTCTGGCATCCCCTCCGCCAGGTCCGCCACATATAGCAACAAATCATCCGCACACAAATAATCCCACTCCACTCTATCAAATGCTTTCTCGGCATCCATTGCCACCACTATCTCCGCTTCCCCCTCTGGTGGGGGCATCATCATTACCCCTAGCAGCCTCCGTATATTTGTATTCAGCTGTCTCCCCTTCACAAACCCAGTTTGGTCCTCATGAACCACCCCCGGGACACAATCCTCTATCCTCATTGCCATTACCTTGGCCAGAATCTTAGCGTCCACTTTCAGGAGGGAAATGGGCCTGTAGGACCCGCATTGCAGCGGGTCTTTTTCCTTCTTTAGAAGGAGCGATATCGTTGCCTCTGACATAGTCGGGGGCAGCTACCCCCTTTCCCTCGCCTCATTAAAGGTTCTCATCAGTAGCGGGGCCAGCAAGTCCATATATTTCCTATAGAATTCAACTGGGAATCCGTCTGGTCCCGGGGCTTTCCCCGCCTGCATGCTCCCAATCCCTTTCACCACTTCCTCCGTCTCAATCTGTGCTCCCAGTCCCACCCTCTCCTGCTCCTCCACCTTAGGAAATTCCAGCTGATCCAGAAAGCACATCATTCTCTCCTTCCCATCCGGGGGCTGAGCTTCATATAATCTTTCGTAAAATGCCTTGAACACTCCATTCACTCTCTCCGCTCCCCGCTCCATCTCTCCCTCCTCATCTCTCACCCCCCCTATCTCCCTCGCTGCTCCCCTTTTCCTCAGTTGGTGGGCCAGCAACCTGCTCGCCTTCTCCCCGTATTCGTACTGTACACCCTGTGCCTTCCTCCATTGTGCCTCTGCATTACCCGTAGTCAACAAGTCAAATTCTACATGTAGCCTTTGCCTTTCCCTGTACAGTCCCTCCTCCGGTGCCTCCGCATATTGTCTGTCCACCCTCAGAAGTTCTTTCAACAACCGCTCCCTTTCCCTACCCTCCTGCTTTCCTTTATGTGCCCTAATAGATATCAGCTCCCATCTAACCACTGCCTTCAGCGCCTCCCAGACCACTCCCACCTGTACCTCCCCATTATCATTGAGTTCCAAGTACCTTTCAATACACCCCCTCACCCTTAAACACCCCCCTCATCTGCCAATAATCCCATGTCCATTCTCCAGGGTGGACGCTGTTGTTTTTCTTCCCCTATCTCCAGGTCCACCCAATGTGGAGCATGATCCGAAATGGCTATAGCCGTGTACTCCGTCCCCGTCACCTTTGGGATCAGTGCCCTTCCCAAAACAAAAAAATCTATCCGTGAATAAACTTTGTGGACATAGGAGAAAAATGAAAACTCCTTACTCCTAGGTCTACTAAATCTCCAGGGGTCTACTCCTCCCATCTGCTCCATAAAGTCCTTAAGCACCCTAGCTGCAGCCGGCCTCCTTCCGGTCCTGGACCTCGATCTGTCCAGCCCTGGGTCCAGCACCGTATTAAAATCTCCACCCATTACCAACTTCCCCACTTCTAGGTCCGGGATTCGTCCTAGCATACGCCTCATAAAGTTGGCATCATCCCAGTTCGGGGCATACACGTTCACTAATACCACCGCCTCCCCTTGCAATTTGCCACTCACCATCACGTATCTGCCGCCACTATCCGCCACTATAGTCTTTGGCTCAAACATTACCCGCTTCCCCACTAGTATGGCCACCCCCCTGTTTTTTGCGTCTAGCCCCGAATGAAACACCTGCCCCACCCATCCTTTGCGTAGTCTGACCTGGTCTATCAGCTTCAGATGCGTCTCCTGAAGCATAACCACATCTGCCTTAAGTTTCTTTAGGTGTGCGAGTACCCGTGCCCTCTTAATCGGCTCGTTCAGCCCTCTCACATTCCACGTGATCAGCCGGGTTGGGGGGCTCTTTACCCCCCCCCCTTGACGACTAGCCATCTCCTTTTTCAATCCAGCTCCTCACCCGGTTCCCACGTAGCCGTATCTCCCCCAAGCGGCGCCCCCCCGCCCCGACCCCCCCCCACCCCCCCCATACCAGCTCCCCCTTCTCCCCAGCAGCAGCAACCCAGTTAACCCCCCCCCCCCGCTAGATCCCAAACTAGCGTAATTGCACCCCCCATGTTGCTCCCAGAAGTCAGCAAACTCTGGCCGACCTCGGCTTCCCCCCATGACCTCGGCTCACACTGTGCGAGGCCCCCTCCTTCCTGCTTCCCCGTTCCTGCCGTGATTACCATAGCGCGAGAACAAAGCCCGCGCTTCCCTTTTGGCCCCGCCCCCAATGGCCGGCACCCTCAGCTCCTCATCCTCCCTCCCCCCCTCCCCCACGACATGGGGAAGAGAGAAAAGTTACAGGGTCGCAGGATTAACAACTTGGGAAGTCATCTCTTCCCTCTTTTCCCCCCCTTCATCCCACATATTCACCCCCCCACTTTGTCCCAAACGTTCTTTTTATGGCCCGCTCACTCCAGTTTCTCCTCGACAATAAATGTCCACGCCTCATCTGCCGTTTCGAAGTAGTGGTGTTTCCCTTGATGTGTGACCCACAGTCTTGCCGGTTGCAGCATTCCAAATTTAATCTTCCGTTTGTGCAGCACCGCCTTGGCCCGATTAAAACTTGCCCTCCTTCTCGCCATCTCCGCACTCCAATCTTGATATACGCGGATCACCGCGTTCTCCCACCTACTGCTCCGAGTTTTCTTTGCCCATCTGAGGACCATCTCTCTGTCCTTATATCGGAGAAATCTCACCACTATGGCTCGAGGAATTTCTCCAGCCCTCGGTCTTCGCGCCATAACTCGATAGGCTCCCTCCACCTCCAGCGGACCCGTCGGGGCCTCCGATCCCATTAACGAGTGCAGCATCGTGCTCACATATGCCCCGAAGTCCGCCCCTTCTACACCTTCGGGAAGACCAAGAATCCTTAAATTCTTCCTCCTCGCTTTATTCTCCAGCACCTCCAGCCTTTGCACACACCTTTTGTATTGTGCCTCGTGCATCTCCGTTTTCACCACCAGGCCTTGTATGTCGTCCTCATTCTCAGCAGCCTTTGCCTTCACGACCCGAAGCTCCTGTTCCTGGGTCTTTTGCTCCTCCTTTAGCCCCTCAATCGCTGGTAATATCGGGGCCAACAGCTCCTTCTTCATCTCCTTTTTGAGTTCTTCCACGCAACGCCGCAGGAACTCTTGTTGGTCAGGGCCCCATATTAAACTGCCTCCTTCCGACGCCATCTTGCTTTGTGCCTGCCTTCCTGGCCGCTGCTCTAGAGGATCCACCGCAATCCGGCCACTTTCCTCTCTTTTTTCCATCCGTGTCCAGGGGGGATTCCCTTCTGGATTCCAGCACAGTGTTTTTTGCCGTTAGAATTGCCGTTGGGGCTCCTATCAAGAGCCCAAAAGTCCGTTCCACCGGGAGATGCCGAAACGTGCGACCTAGCTGGTCATCGCCGCACCCGGAAGTCCCGACTCTTCCCCCTTCATGAGCACCTTGGAGATATCTGAGACTCTACCCTCTCCTCCTTCTCCTCTAGAGACTATTCTGACCTGGATCCCTATTGGCGGGAGGCGTGGGAAGGATGGGACCTGTCTGCGTACAAAGTCCCGCATCTGTAAGTACCTAAAGTCATTTCCCCTTGCCTATCAATAATCTTAAGTGTTCTGCCATTTATTGTATATTTCCCATCTCTATTAGACTTCTCAAAATGCATTACCTCACATTTGTCCGGATTAAACTCCATCTGCCATTGCTCCGCCCAAGTCTCCAAACAATCTAAATCCTGCTGTATCCTTTGACGGTCCTCATTGCTATCTGCAATTCCATCATCCCTTTGTGTCGTCCACAAACTTACTAATCAGACCAGTTACATTTTGCTCCAAATCATTTATATATATTACAAACAGCAAAGGTCCCAGCGCTGGTCCCTGAGGAATGCCACTAGTCACAGCACTTGAAGATGTTCCTTAAAACCCAACGCATTAAAGAAGCATTTTGTCACCTTTCCTAGAAGTAGCTGAAGAGCACATACAGGAGATAAACCTAACCAGCATTCCCCATCCCTGTGACACCTGCTGAATATTCTGTGGTCACTGGAGAAGAGCAGGATCAAGATTTTACAAAATTAATTTAAGGGATGTGGGTTTCACTGGCGAGACCAGCATTTATTGCCCATCCATAGTTCATAGAATCACTACAGTGCAGGAGGCGGTCATTTGGCTCAAGTCTGTACCGACCCTCCAAAGAGCATCCTCCCGTGGCCAATCCCCCCATCCTAATCCCATAACCCCACCTTTCCGTTTGGACACTGAGGGGCAATTTAGCATGTCCAATCCATCTAACCTACACATCTTTGGGCTGTTGGAGAGGGGGGGGGGGGGGGGGGGAGACAAAGCAGAGAACCCGCAGGAAACCCGCAGACATGGGGAAGGCATGCAAACTCCATTAGCAGTCACCCACCCAAGATCAGAATTGTACCCGGGTCTCTGGCGCTGAGGCAGCAGTGTTAACTTGAGTATTTTCAGTCGCAGTGATTCAAAGGCGGTTGTCTTTCTCCCCTCACCCTGCACCTTTTATGTGCCTTCAATTTAACTATGCTGCCCTGCGGGCTCTCCCCTTCCTTTTTTTTCTCTCCTGCACCGGGTACACTCAAAGCATCTTTGAGCATTCAAAGTTGTCGTTGAGAAGGTGGTGATGAGCTGTATTCTTGAACCGCTGCAGTTCCTAAGCTGCAGGTACACCCAGAGTGCCATCAGGGTGGGAGTTTGAGGATTTTGACTCAGTGACAATGAAGCAATGGTAATGTATTTCCACGTCAGGATGGTGAGTGGCTTGGACTGAAATGTCCAGGTGGTGGGGTTCCCAGGTATCTGGTGCTCTTGTCCTTCGACATGGTAGTGGTCATGGGTTTGGAAGGTGCTACCTAAGGAGCCTTGGTGAGATCCTGCAGTGCACTTTGTAGATGGTACACACGGCTAACACTGTGTGTTCGTGGTGGATGGAGTGAATGTTTGTGGAAGGAATAGCAATCAAGCGGGCTGCTTTGTCCTGGACGATGTCAAGCTTGAATGTTGTTGGGGTGCACTCACCTAGGCAAATGGAGGGTATCCCATCACATTCCTGACCTATGATGTGGGCATTGGACTGGAGTGAGCTCAGTAGGAAGTCTTACAACACCAGGCTGAAGTCCAACAGGTTTGTTTCGAATCACTAGCTTTCGGAGCACTGCTCCTTCCTCAGGTGAATGAAGTGGTAGGTTCCAGAAACATATATATAGACAAAGTCAAAGATGCAAGATGATGTGGGCAGCACAGTAGATAGCACTGTGGCTTCTCAGCGCCAGGATCCCAGGTTTGATTGCCCGCTGGGTCACTGTCTGTGCGGAGTCTGCACGTTCTCCCCGTGTCTGCGTGGGTTTTCTCCAGGTGTTCTGGTTTCCTCCCACAGTCCAAAGACGTGCAGGTTAGGTGGATTGGCAGGAGGGGTTATTGGGTTACAGGTATAGGGTGGAAGTGAGGGCTAAGTGGGTCGGTGCAGACTCGATGGGCCTAATGGCCTCCTTCTGCAATGTATCTTCTATGATACTTTGAATGAGTCTTTGCAGGTAATTAAGTCTACAGGTCCAGCAGACCTGTGATTATCCCTCTCTCCAGTTGTTCCGTCTGGACCTGTAGACTTAATTATCTGCAAAGACTCACATTCAAAGTATCATATTGTATCTTTGACTTTGTCTATATGTTTCTGGAACCCACCTCTTCATTCACCTGAAGGAGCAGTGCTCCAAAAGCTCGTGATTCAAAACAAACCTGTTGGACTTTAGCCTGGTGTTGTAAGACTTCTTACTGCATTCCTGATATGCCTTGTAGACAGTGGACAGGCACTGGAGTCAGGTGAGTTATGTTGTACCTTTAAAACCTCTGATGCCTTCAACCAGTTTTACTCAGGTGCCCTCATTTGCGAGATGAACAAAGGACAAAACAGGTTCACAGTTTAATGCGATTTTATTCACAATTGTATTACTCAAGAAAATATGACTCAGATTCACAGCTGAGCTTTGGGTTTTACCCACACTTAGGAAAGGAGGCTGGCAGGCTACGATCACTCGATCTTGATGTATTTCCTGGATTTGAAACCCAGGGCCCTTTCTTCTTGCGATGGTGGTGCCTGGGCAACTCCCAGGTTATCGCTCAAGATCTGTTTGATGCTGCTTTCTTAAACATGATGTGGAGATGCCGGCGTTGGACTGGGGTGAGCACAGTACGAAGTCTTACAACACCAGGTTAAAGTCCAACAGGTTTGTTTCGATGTCACTAGCTTTCGGAGCGCTGCTCCTTCCTCAGGTGAATGAAGAGGTATGTTCCAGAAACACATATATAGACAAATTCAAAGTTACCAAACAATGCTCGGAATGTGAGCATTAGCAGGTGATTAAATCTTTACAGATCCAGAGATGGGGTAACCCCAGGTTAAAGAGGTGTGAATTGTACCAAGCCAGGACAGTTGGTAGGATTTCGCAGGCCAGATGGTGGGGGATGAATGTAATGCGACATGAATCCCAGGTCCCGGTTGAGGCCGCACTCACGTGTGCGGAACTTGGCTATAAGCTTCTGCTCGGCGATTCTGCGTTGTCGCGCGTCCTGAAGGCCGCCTTCAGGACGGGGACCAAATTCACACCCCAATACGCCAACACCTTCATGCACAAGTTTGAACAGGACCTACTCACCGCACAGGACCTTCAACCGACCAGATACATCGATGACATTTTTTTCCTTTGGACCCACGGCGAAGAATCACTGAAATGACTACACAATGATATTAATAAGTTCCATTCATCCATCAGACTCACCATGGACTACTCTCCAAAATCAGTTGCATTCTTGGACACACTCGTCTCCATCAAGGACGGTCACCTCAGCACTTCGCTTTACCGCAAAACCACGGATAACCTCACGATGCTCCACTTCTCCAGCTTCCACCCGAAACACATTAAAGAAGCCATCCCCTATGGACAAGCTCCCCGTATACACAGGATCTGCTCAGACGAGGAGGAGCGTAACAGACATCTACAGACGTTGAAAGATGCCCTCGTACGAACGGGACATAGCACTCCACTCATCGATCGACAGTTCCAACGCGCCACAGCGAAAAACCGCACCGACCTCCTCAGAAGACAAACATGGGACACAACTGACAGAATACCCTTCGTCGTCCAGTACTTCCCCGGAGCGGAGAAACTACGTCATCTTCTTCACAGCCTTCAACACGTCATTGATGACGATGAACATCTTGCCAAGGTCATCCCCACTACTTGCCTTCAAACATCCGCGCAACCTCAAACAAACCATTGTTTGCAGCAAACTACCCAGTCTTCAGAACAGTGACCACGACACCACACAACCCTGCCATGGCAATCTCTGCAAGACGTGCCAGATCATCGACATGGATACCACTATTACACGTGAGAACACCACTCACCAGGTACGCGGTACATACACGTGCGACTCGGCCAATGTTGTCTACCTCATACGCTGCAGGAAAGGATGTCCCGAAGCGTGGTACATTGGCGAGACCATGCAGACGCTGCGACAACGGATGAACGGACATCGCGTGACAATCACCAGGCAGGAATGTTCCCTTCCAGTCGGGGAACACTTCAGCAGTCAAGGGCATTCAGCCTCTGATCTCCGGGTAAGCGTTCTCCAAGGCGGCCTTCAGGACGCGCGACAACGCAGAATCGCCGAGCAGAAACTTATAGCCAAGTTCAGCACACATGAGTGCAGCCTCAACCGGGACCTGGGATTCATGTCGCATTACATTCATCCCCCACCATCTGGCCTGCGAATTCCTACCAACTGTCCTGGCTTGATACAATTCACACCTCTTTAACCTGGGGTTACCCCATCTCTGGATCTGTAAAGGTTTAATCACCTGCTAATGGTCGCATTCCAAGTATTGTCTGGCATCTTTGAATCTGTCTATATATATATTTCAGGAACATACCTCTTCATTCACCTGAGGAAGGGGCAGCGCTCCGAAAGCTAGTGACATCGAAACAAACCTGTTGGGCTTTCTTATCGGCTAAACTTGGATTGAGTCATATGTATACTCCCACCACTGGCCATTGTCCTAGCCAGACCCCAATTGGTTAATAGGAAAGACAAGATACTCCTGTTTATCGATGGTAGTTCAATCAAAACCCATTATCCTCTGAAACTCCTTGTCTGACCAGCCATCTGCTCATTAAGGAGTCCCATTGGCTTCTTTTGTCTGTTCTTCGTCCCGCTGCAAAGTTTTTTAAAAAAAAAATGTTTATTAAGAATTTTTAACAGAATTTTCAACCATATAAACAAACCCCCCCCCCCCCCCCCCCGTAACAAAAAAGAAGAAAAAACTCGCATAGCAAGACATAAACGACAAATCAATATGATACAGAACTTTGTATATTGGGTTCATCCCGTACATATCAGTTTTCCGGATCATTTGTTTTTCTTGCTCAGATGCCCCCCCTTCCCCTCCCCCCCCCCAGAAAGAGATGTCCCCCCCCCCGCCCCTGGGTTGCTGCTGCTGTCGACCAAACTCCATCTATCTAACGCTCCGCGATAGTCTAGGAACGGTTGCCACCGCCTGGAGAACCCCTGCACAGACCCTCTCAAGGCAAACTTTATCCTTTCCAACCTGAGAAACCCTGCCATCTCATTTATCCAGGCTTCCACACTGGGGGGCTTCGCATCTTTCCACACTAACAAGATCCTTCACCGGGCTACCAGGGACACAAAGGCCAGAATGCTGGCCTCTTTCGCCTCCTGCACTCCCGGCTCGTCTGCTACTCCAAATAGTGCTGGCCCCCAGCTTGGCTTGACCTGGACTTTCACCACCTTAGATACAGCTCTCGCAACTCCCCTCCAGAACCCATCCAGTGCCGGGCATGACCAAAACATATGGACATGGTTCGCCGGGCTTCCTGAGCACCTCCCACATCTGTCCTCCACCCCAAAGAACCTACTCAGCCTTGCCCCCGTCATATGCACTCTATGAACCACCTTAAATTGTATCAGGCTAAGCCTGGCACACGAGGAAGAGGAATTAACCCTACTTAGGGCATCAGCCCATAGCCCCTCCTCAATCTCCTCTTCCCATTTAACCTTCAGCTCCACTACCAAAGCCTCCCCCTCTTCTTTCATCTCCTGGTATATCGCCGACACCTTGCCCTCTCCGACCCATACGCCCAAAATCACCCTGTCTTGAATCCCCTGTGCCGGGAGCAGCGGGAATTCCCTCACCTGCCGCCTCACAAACGCCCTCACTTGCATGTACCTGAAGGCATTTCCCGGGGGTAGTCCAAATGTCTCCTCCAGCGCCCCTAAGCTCACAAACGTCCCATCGATGAACAGGTCCCCCATTCTTCGAATCCCTGCCCGATGCCAGCTCTGAAACCTCCCGTCCATCTTTCCTGGGACAAACCGATGGTTATCCCTGATCGGGGACCACACCGAGGCTCCCATCGCGCTCCTATGTCATCTCCAGTGCCCCCAGATCTTTAGCATTGCCGCCACCACCGGGCTCGTGGTGTACCTTGTCGGCGAGAGCAGCAGCGGTGCAGTCACCAGCACCCCCAAGCTCGTTCCTTTGCAGGACGCCATCTCCAACCTCTTCCACACCGCCCCCTCTCCCTCCATCAGCCACTTGAGATCATCGCCACGTTAGCTGCCCAGTAGTAGCCACCCAGATTCATACCGCTGCAAAGTTGATCACCTGTCTGGAAGTTTGTTACATATTCATCGACGTGGAGTGGGTAATCACAAAATCCATACAGCAAAAACAAGTTAATGCCTTGACTTGGGTGCTTTTGCAGAGGGCCAGTATCGATTCTAGCCAGGGTTTCATGAGTTTCTGTTGTGTGTGTATCTTCTCAGCCTGTTTGAAGTACCAGTTACTTGCCGCAGGATTCCTAACCTTTGACCTGCTCTTGTAGCCACAGTATTTAATGGGCAATCCAGATCAGTTTCTGGTCAATGGACTCCCCAGGACATGAACCCCAGCAGAGATGACAACATTAATTATCTCAGATGGCCAGTTCATCAAAATTCAGAAGTGAGAAAACTGCTGGTTAGAGTAATGAAAGCAGAAGCAAGCTCATCCAGAGTCAAATTAGCAAATCAATTAAAATACTGTGTATACTTTAAGTGGCCACCACTATTTAAAAAAAAAAATCAATTTCAATACCTTCAGGGCAAGTATGAAAACTGCAAAGGAAGGAGTAGCAGAATAAATTTGGGTGCCTTGCCAATTGAACCAAAACAGCTGCAATCATAATGTTCGATACACATTCAACAAATGCCATTTTTCCAGTCCGGATTTACCATTGTTTTGTTGTGACCTCATAACCCAATTTCAATTAGAATTTGATAAAAATCTGGAATTAGAACACCAAGACCATGAAACAAAGATTGTTAAAAAGAACCCCTTACAGGGGACAGCACAGTGGTTAGCATTGCTGCCTTACAGCCGGCAAGGACCCAGATTAAATTCCGGCTCTGCATCACTGTGTGGTTTGTACATTCTCCCCGTGCTTGCACAGGTTTTACCACCTCAACCCCAAGATTTGCAGAGTAGGTGGATTGGCCACGTTAAATTGCCCCCAAATTGGGGCAGCACTGCAGTTTCACATCACCGAGGTCCCAGGTTCGATCCCGGCTCTAGGTCACTGAGTAGAGTTTGCATTCTCCCTGTGTCTGCGTGGGTTTCGTCCCCACAACCCAAAGATGTGTAGGGTAGGTGGATTGGCCACGATAAATTGCCCCTTAACTGGAACAAATGAATTGAGTACTCAATGAAGGATGGACAACAATTGCTGGCCCAGCCAGCGACACTCACATCTCCAAGGTAATTCATTATTGGGTATTTGTGCCTAGGGATGGGCAACGCATACTATTTGGCCAGTGAAGCTCACAAGTGGCTCTCAAAAACACACTGCACTTTACAAGAAACAGCAAAGTACGCAAACTAACAGTATTTACTGGGCCTGTGGCCTGTATTCCACAGAATACAAAAAGGGTGATTTGATTGAGGTTTTTAGGATTTTGAAAAGACTTGACAGGGTAGAAAAAAATGGGATATTTTCCATGGCCAAAGGAGCACTGGCCAAATGGGCACAACTAAAATAGGAACGTCTTTTAGGAGAAATTAGGCAGCATGTCTTCAGAGGAAAGGGCAGAAGTTTTTTTTAAAAGCTAGGGCATCATGATTGGCGCAGGCTTGGAGGGGGCCTGTTCCTGTGCTGTATTTTTCTTTGCCTTCTGTGTTTGTCCCATATTTGACCCAGAGATGAGCTTCCAACCTCATTCACATCTTCATTATGGCCACTTTATTCACGTCAAAAATCAACCAACATTGTCCCTGCATCAGCTAATCAACCATCAAGCCCCTCATTTGATGCTTTGATTACCTTGAAAATTTGAGATTATTCCAAGTGTCACCCAAACTCAGAGGCAGGTCTGGCCATTTTAGAATCATAGAATCCCTGCAGTGCAGAAGGTCCATCAAGTATTCACTGACCCTCTGAAAGAGCACCCCAACCTAGGCCCAATCCCCCACCTTGTACATGCAATTTAGCATATCCAATCCACCTAACCTGCACATCTTTGGACTGCGAGAGGAAACCCACTCAAACACAGAGAACATACAAACTCCAGTCAACCAGTGCTGTGAGGCAGCAGTGTTAACCATGTGCCAACATGCCGCCCCATATACAAAAATAAGTTCTCCTTCCAGCTTGTCAAATCAAAGATGGTGGCCACACTGCATTGGCAACTGACGAGGCCGAGTATAGCATCTAGCAGCAGCCAATGCACGAAGCTAGCATCTGATTGGATGAGCTGGAAACAGAAGCATAGTCAGTATTGAAAGTTACGTGTGCGTGGGTTTCCTCCAGGTGCTCCGGTTTCCTCCCAGTCCAAAGATGTGCAGGTTAGGTGGATTGGCCATGCTAAATTGCCCTTAGTGTTGAGTGGGGTTACTGGGATAGGGTGGAGGTGTTGACCTTGGGTAGGGTGCTCTTTCCAAGACTCGATGGGCCGAATGGCCTCCTGCACTGTAAATTCTATGATAATCTATGATTAATCTAGGACAAAGGTTCGGCACAACATCGTGGGCCGAAGGGCCTGTTCTGTGCTGTATGTTCTATGTTACGGGCAGGATTGAGATTGAACACAAGCAGGTGGCAAAAGGTAGTAGAAAAGATAAACCGAAACACCATTGCAGTAGAATGTTTGCATTTTAACTTTATTTAAAGATGTAAAAACAATTAACAGGCACATTTATAACCAAGTATGAATAACAAATTTCAAAGCTGACTGCAACTCAAGACGCATATATGACTTTAATACCATTTCAAAAGGTACAATAGCCTGCACCATTGAACAAACACATCTGAATTCAAAGGGAGCTCATTGTATTAAGGTCGTCTTGTTGCACTGCAGTCAGAATTGCACTGCTGTCACCTGAAAGAAATCAGAAATCACATTAAATTGGCAAACCAGTCAAGGTCAAAATAATTGAGTCCATCTAAACAGTAACAACTTGAAGAATATACATATTCCTATAGAATAGGGGAACAAGGAGATTTATAGTGCGGGTAACTATCCTTTCAGCATCGTGGATTCTTAAGAGCCACATACAGGTTAAACCATTCCACCATTACTTTGCAGATCTCCGGTTACTGATCAGATTATTAGGGCCGAGATTGACAAAAACCTATGGTGTAGGCCATTGTGAAGGCTGGAATGGTTTATTTTTTCTTCAAAGTCAAGAGGTTGATTAAATGAGAATATGGAAAGTTTGCTGCACTGATGAAGTTAGATAAAGATTCTGAACTTTATACTCATTGTACCCTGCATGGTTCATCCCCTTAAGTCACTATCCACTGAGGTCTAGGAATATACAGGAAGCAACCTCGTTGGATGCCCATATTGGATGTTTTGTTTCGAAATAAGAAAAAATAAATCACCTCTTCCAAAGTCCCAGCACTCCTGGTTAGCTGCCTCTCCTAACATTCAGGATGGGTAGAATCCAGTTTTACTGCAGAAACAAACAGTTCAGAACAAATCAGACTAACCCACAACCATCACCGTTCCCAAACCCGTTTTTATAAAAATAATCATTTTTTCCATTGAAGGGGCAATTTAGCATGGCCAATTAGCCTACCCTGCACATCTTTTGGGTTGAGACCAACGCAAACACTGGGAGAATGTGCAAACTCCACACGGACAGTGACCCAGAGCCGGGATCAAACCTGGGAAAAACACCCTTCCATCATGTACTTTTTTCACAAGTAACTCAAACCTTCAAAACTGTCTTCCAGTTAGACTTGTACCCTGCATGGTTTATCTCCTCAGTCACGATACACACTGAGAAGGTCTAGGAATATACAGGGTGCCGTCCTCACCAGCTTAAAGCCGGGGACACACTTTCTCTCCAACGTCATGGAACGGGACTGTACGTCATAGACACAAAGGCCTACGCTCCCATACGCCACAAGGACAGAGCCAGACAAGAGCAACCTTGCTGGATGCCCACATTGGAGCATCACTCAGGAGAAGACAAGCCCACTGTGAAAAATCCCTAATGATTTGTCAGAAAACCAACTCTCATTTGTATTACAATTGGACTATAACATTCTCCCAAGTGCTCACCTTGATCAGTTCACATCCAATTATTCTCACCAAAATCAAACTTCCAAGTTAATCAACTCTCCATCTCAGCCATATTCAACAATCCAACAATCTTCTTTCCTGCAAGAAAAGATGAATACTCGGTATTAAAACGAGAGATCTTCAAGTCCACGCAACTGTCACGGCATGTGCAAATTTCCTCCGAAGCGCTAACAATCCTGCCCTCTGCAAGGATGGAGCCTTTGCTTCGGGCATTGCAAGACCAAAATCCCCAGCGAAATGACCCCAGGCATCATCAATTAGTTTGAAAGCATTTGCCTGTGGAACTCTTTGGGCAATATTAGTGGTTTTCTGAGGTGGAATCACAAACCAACTTCTATTCCCTGCAATATGGAAGGTATGGGGTCATTTGATTGAGGCTTTTAAGATTTTGGAAGGAATACAAGGTAGGGAGAGAAATTTCAGCTGCTGATGTTTTGGGGCAGTCGACAAAATCACAGCCTTAAAAAAGTCAAATGCGCCAGGCTTAGCCTGATTCAATTTAAGGTGCTACATAGAGCACACATAACGGGGGCAAGATTGAGCAGGTTCTTTGGAGTGGAGGACAAATGTGGGAGGTGTGGCGGGAGCCCGGCAAACCACGCACATATGTTTTGGGCGTGCCCGGCACTGGAAGGGTATTGGAAGGGAGTGACTTCGCAGGTGGTGAAGGCCCGGGTCAAACCAGGCTGGGGGTTAGCTCTATTTGGAGTTGCGGAAGAGCCGGGAGTGCAGGAGGCGAAAGAGGCCGATGTCGTGGCCTTTGCGTCCCTAGTAGCCCGGCGCAGGATCCGACTCATGTGGAAGGAGGCGAAACCCCCCGGACTGGAGGCCTGGGTAAATGATATGGCGGGGTTCATTAAACTGGAGCAGTTAAAGTTTGCCCTGAGAGGATCGGCTCAAGGGTTCACCAGGCGGTGGCAGCCATTTCTCGACTACCTAGGGGAACGTTAGAGGGAAGACAGATGATCAGCAGCAGCAACCCAGGAGGGGGGGGGGGGGGGGTTAGTTTAGTTTAGGTCAATAGACAATGGGGTTTTGTTACCTGTGTATTGTTAAACATTTCTGTTTTGTTATTGTTTCGTTTGCTTTGTAAGAGGGAAAAATTGTTGTTTGGAAAAAAAATTCAATAAAATATATATTTTTTAAAAAGTCAAATGCGGAGATGTTAGGGACAAAATCTTATGGTAGAGGAGGGCAGGGGTGTGGAGTTCCCACAAAAAGATGTCAGCTCAATTAATTTTAAAATCAGAAGTAGAGTAGCCTACCCCTGTTTCTATGCAAAAATTGGGCAGTGACAACATACATTCGTTACATTCTACAATCATCACCCAACTAACCAGTCTTCTCTTCCAGTTTCACATTAGTTCATGTTCCAAGCCACACTGGAGTTAACAGCATGAATCGCAGCAATCTCAGTGCCTCACAATCAATGAATTACTGCTTTGAAATTAGTGACTTATGCATCTGATCGTCACTGGAGTGACATGAAAGATATCTCCTGCAGACTAGGCTTTATGCTTAAAATTTTGCAGTGACCGACTCAAGGCACAAAGAGCCAAGACATCTATTTATGCATGCAACTGTAAAATCTCCCCTTGCCCACTTACTGAGCATACAGCCCAAAAGCCCAATTTCAAAACTTGTATCACAAGCAGATCCACAAACTTCACTCATCTTTCAATTCCTAAACCCAGCAGACCGACTCGAACACCTTAGGGATCACACTGCACGTTTAAAATATTCTGAATTGCTTTCAACAGAAAAGACATAACACTTGCAATATGTTGCTTCTAAAACCAGATGGATCTGAAAGATTTAGACACCAAAGTCAGACCAGCAAGGACTGAAAGCAAGCAGCAAGTCAATCAGGCACATTGAGCCAAAGAGAAAGGAAACAGTCCAATCCTTCGGCATCGGCCCAGCATACCGGTTCTGTACACCAGTGACCCAATTAATCTCACCTTCTCTGCCTTTCTCCAGAATTCCACAATTGCCTCCATCAAAATATTGAACCATTACACTTCACAATTCCTCCTTTTGCATTATAATTTGTAAATATTACATCTCCCCTTCCCTGCTGCAAGGTTAACCAACCTAGCTTATTTTCTCTCTCCGCGTATCAGGCGTTCTTCATGCGGTGCACCATTCTACTAAATACTCTTCACAACCTTTTCAAGGCCGTGACATTGTGGCGAGCTTGGCATTAACCGTGTTCTCTGCTCTACTATCTGGCTACATTTCCAGCCTTCAAACCTCCAGAACAGTCTTCCAGTTAGGCTTGTACCCTGCATGGTTTATCTCCTCAGTCACTATGCACACTGAGAAGGTCTAGGAATATACAGGGTGCTGTCCTCACCAACTTAAAGCCAGGGACACACTTTCTCTCCAACGTCATGGAACGGGACTGTACGTCATAGACACAAAGGCATACGCTCCCATATGCCACAAGGACAGAGCCAGACAAGAGCAACCTTGCCGGATGCCCACGTTGAGTTTTTGGTTTCTGAATGAGATTTTTAAAATTATTTTTTTTTAAATCACCTCTCCCAAAGTGCATCTGGTTCCAGCATTCCTGGTTTGCAGCCTCTCCCAACATTCCGGAGTAGAATCCAGTTTTACTGCAGAAAAAACAATTCAAAACAAATTAGATTGAACCATAACCACCGATCACTCCAGAGCTACATCACCCTGTTCCCAAACCCACCCACCTCCACAATGTTCCATCACGGTCTTTTTCACAAGTAACTGTACCCTGCATGGTTTATCTCCTCAGTCACTATACACACTGAGAAGGTCTAGGAATATACAGGGTGCCGTCCTCACCAGCTTAAAGCCGGGGACACACTTTCTCTCCAACGTCATGGAACGGGACTGTACGTCATAGACACAAAGGCCTATGCTCCCATACGCCACAAGGACAGAGCCAGACAAGAGCAACCTTGCCGGATGCCTACGTTGGGTTTTCGGTTTCAGAATGAGATTTTTTTTAAAATAAATCACCTCTCCCAAAGTGTATCTGATTCCAGCATTCCTGGTTTGCAGCCTCTCCCAACATTCCAGAGTAGAATCCAGTTTTACTGCAGAAAAAACAAATCAGATAAATCTGTAACCACCGATTACTCCAGAGCCACATCACCCTGTTCCCAAACCCATCCTCACCCCCTCAAATGCACAATCTTCCACCATGTATTTTTTCACAAGTAACTGTACCCTGCATGGTTTATCTCCTCAGTCACGATACACACTGAGAAGGTCTAGGAATATACAGGGTGCCGTCCTCACCAGCCTAAAGCCGGGGACACACTTTCTCTCCAACGTCATGGAATGGGACTGTACGTCATAGACACAAAGGCCTACGCTCCCATACGCCACAAGGACAGAGCCAGACAAGAGCAACCTTGCCGGATGCCCACGTTGGGTTTTTGGTTTCTGAATGAGATTTATTTTAAATTTAAAAATCACCTCTCCCAAAGTGTATCTGGTTCCAGCATTCCTGGTTTGCAGCCTCTCCCAACATTCCAGAGTAGAATCCAGTTTTACTGCAGAAAAAACAAATCAGATAAATCTGTAACCACCAATTACTCCAGAGCCACATCACCCTGTTCCCAAACCCATCCTCACCCCCTCAAACGCACAATCTTCCACCATGTACTTTTTCACAAGTAACTGTACCCTGCATGGTTTATCTCCTCAGTCACTAGACACACTGAGAAGGTCTAGGAATATACAGGGTGCCGTCCTCACCAGCCTAAAGCCGGGGACACACTTTCTCTCCAACGTCATGGAACGGAACTGTACGTCATAGACACAAAGGCCTACGCTCCCATATGCCACAAGGACAGAGCCAGACAAGAGCAACCTTGCCAGATGCCCACGTTGGGAGCATCTCAGGGGAAGACAAGCCCACCACATTATAGTTGCAAAGCATAATCGTTCATCAGAAAACTTGTTTATGTATCCAACCATTCTCAAACCATAATCTATCTTAATATATTCAGCACCATGCGATGGTCACTCCCGGGCCCCAGTAATCTACATCTGAACGTCTTGCAAACTGACATGATTCTACCTGAAAATATACCTGAGAATGCTTTTAAAACTAGTCATTCATGAAGAACATGTACAAATGTTGATGTACCCAAGTAAATTCTATGAACAAATTATTCCCAAGAGATCTATTATACATCAATCAGTACATTGGGTCCTTCATTGCATTGAGTGCTTGCAGCCTGGAAGCAGCAGCATCAGTCCACATTGGAACCAACACAGGTCCAACAGCACTAATTTTGCTCAGCTAATAGAAACCTCACCTTGAATGACAATCCTGTGACCATCCCCATAGGAACACAGGACTGAGGAGCAGGCCCTTCAAGCTTGCACCTCCATTCAGAAGATCATGGCTAGAGCAAGGATGGTATCAGTGGTACCCTGGGCAATTACACCTCAATTCTGGTCATCGCAATGCAGTATTTGCGAGCGCGCTGTGCACAAATTCACTGACATGTGGCAACAGACGTTTCTTCACAGCTGTAAAGCAGTCGGGAAGGTCTCAAAGTACGAATTTGAATCTTGCCATTCTTCAACAAAGAGCCTCTACATCAGATGAAAATAAACCATCAGATGAACAGCACCAACAGAGCAAAGTTATTTCCCTAAAAAGGCCATTCAGCTCATTTGTTACTAGCCCCTGCTGTGCACAAACTGTCTGCTATCATCCATACTGTCCTAACAGAGGCCACAAATCATTTTTTGCACAATTAGGCTCAACGACCAGCAATACAGTCAACAGCAAGACTGAACGGAGGTTTCAGCTGAGTGAGCAAACAACTGTGATCTCCCTACCCCACTTACCCTTAACAGTAAGCTCAGCCTTCTACCAGCACAAGAGTGACACGCCTCAATGGGTCAACTGGATAGATCTGGCCCACATGCACAGCTTCCTATCCTGTAACCAGATTACACACCTCAACTAAGTAGGTTGAAAGGAAAAAAAACACAGCAGCCTCCAACAAGTCAACACTCCACTACTGCAGCAGTTCACGGAGCATAAAATCTGCAGAGGTGTCTGCAGAAAACGGGCCATCTGCACCTCTAATACCCCACTGGGCAAGGACAGACACATTCAACAATATCATGGAATAGGATTACACAGACAAAACAAAGTGACTCCCATGTTAAATAAATTCCAGCTAAATTAGTGCAAGAAAGTAATAAATGAGCCAGAGAACGTAAAGTTACTGTTACAACCTGCAATACACGCTTGATAAAACCTGTGAAGGACCAGACAGAAACGGTAACTCCAGGGTTACTACCCATCAGCATGGCAGGCAAGTATCCCAGAAATGAATCTTAAAACATAACTATGGGGGGCAAGCTCTGGTTTAAGACGCTTTACAAAGAAATTTGACTCACAAAGTGACAGATGTGAAAGTAACAAGAAACAAAAGGGGCCGAGAGGTTGTGGCGACAATAACGAAATCCCATTCGTTCCCAACACGTGGTCCCCCTTCGCTCTCCACGTGGGGCACATCCGGACCTCCCGCTCCATCCGGGTCCCCTGCCCCCCATCCGGGCCTCCCGCTCCATCCGGGTCCCCTGCCCCCCATCCGGACCTCCCGCTCCATCCGGGTCCCCTGCCCCCCATCCGGGCCTCCCGCTCCATCCGGGTCCCCTGCCCCCCATCCGAGCCTCCCGCTCCATCCGAGTCCCCTGCCCCCCATCCGGGCCTCCCGCTCCATCCGGGTCCCCTGCCCCCCCCCCCCCCCCATCCGAGCCTCCCGCTTCAACCGGGCCTCCCGCTCCATCCGAGTCCCCTGCCCCCCATCCGGGCCTCCCGCTCCATCCGGGTCCCCTGTCCCCCCCCCCCCATCCGAGCCTCCCGCTCCATCCGGGTCCCCTGCTCCCCCCCCCCCCCCCATCCGAGCCTCCCGCTCCAACCGGGTCCCCTGCCACCATCCGGGTCCCCTGCCCCCCCCCCATCCGAGCCTCCCGCTCCAACCGGGTCCCCTGCCACCATCCGGGCCTCCCGCTCCATCCGAGCCTCCTGCTCCATCCGGTAACTCACACAAACCGTAACCGAGATCCCGAAAAAAATCAGCCCAGGTCTGACCCTCACCTCTCCCTGCAGCACATTTACCTCCTGCTCGCTGCAACTCCACTGGGCGAAAAGGCAGAGCTCCGCCTTGCTCGCCTTTTTATAGAGGGCGGTCGCCCAACGAGCTTTCCAACCAGCGAGAGCGACCCTCTCCCCCGCACAAATCCCCGCTCCTGTCTGTCACAGCGGCACCCGCAGGCTGGGAGTAGCACAACCACAAAAAGTGTTTGAAAGGGCAAGTAACAACTCAAGTCTTTTACCCTAAGACAGTGTTTTTCAAACTTTTTTCCGGGGACCCATTTTTACCAACCGGCCAACATTCCGGACCCAACTCGGCCGATCTTCGCGACTCGCCGCCGACCTGCCCGACCCACCATCTTCTCTTACCTTGTTTGTTGCTGACAGAAATGGTTTTGGGTCCCTTTGGCCCCTTTGGCCTCCGAACTTGAAAAAAAAAGGCTGCAACCATATAAACAAAAATGCGGCCACATTGCGCATGTGTGCCCGATTATCGGTGCACACGCGCATAGTTTGGTGCATGCGCAACGATGATCGGGCATGCATGCGCAGTGCCGCAAAATTTTTTAAAATCTGTTCCTGGCCATTTTGAAGGCCACTTGCAGCCGGCATTATTAAAAGCCGGCTGTTGTGCGTGGATTTGCGCAATCGGAGCACCGCGACAGATGGCTCCGCGACCCTCCCGACCCACGCGCGGGTCGCGCCCCGGGTCGCGCCCTAAGACACTTATTTTGACCAAGCTTTTTGTTCATCTGTCTTAATATTTCCATACATGGCTGAATGTCAAATTTTATTTGATATATATAAGAACGCAAAGGTCCCAGCAGGGGACCAGATGGAGCAGGAGCATCATGGTAGCACAGTGGTTAGCACAATTGCTTCACAGCTCCAAGGTCCCAGGTTCGATTCCCGGCTTGGCACTGTCTGTGCAGAGTCTGCACGTTCTCCCGGTGTCTGCATGGGTTTTCTCCGGTACTCCGGTTTCCTCCCAGTCCAAAGGGCCATGCTCAATTGCCCTTAGTGTCCCAAAAGGTTAGGTGGGGTTACTGCGCTGCCAGTGTGGAGTTAAGTGGGGTGATCTTTCCAAGGGCCGGTGCAGACTCGATGGGCCGTATGGCCTCCTGCACTACAAATTCTATAATTCCATGACTATGCATGCCAAAGTACTTTTGGTTATTCTTCCAGGGGATGTGGGTAGCGCTGTCAAGGCTAGCATTTGTTGCCCATTTCTAATAACCCTTGAACTGAATAGCTTACTCGGTCACGTCAGAGAACAATTAAGAGTTAAACACATTGCTGTGGATCTGGAGTCACATGTTGAGAATTGTCTTATCTGTGCGCAGAATAATCCGGACAGATATGCCAAAAAGGCTCAACTCAGCCACAGCCGACTCGTTAATGGCCCCTGGACTAACCTCCAGATTGAATTTATAGGACCATTGCCCCATTGCAGGAATGGCTATAAATATGTACTTGTGGTAATTGACACATTTACCAAATGGGTGGAAGCATTCCCAGCCCGCACAAACACTGCAAAAACCACAGCCAAGATTCTGACCCACCACATCTTTACAAGATGGGGACTCCCCCGCAGCATTGAATCAGACCAAGGTTCCCATTTTACGGGACGTGTCATGCAGAACGTCCTCACGATATTTGGCATCACCCAAAAATTCCACATAGCATACCACCCACAGTCGAGTGATATCGTGGAGCGCATGAATCGGACCCTAAAATCCACCCTCAGAAAAATGGTCCAGCAGAACACCACCACTTGGGACTCAGTCCTCCCTTTTGCACTGATGTTTTTGCGTAACACTATTTCTACCTCCACAGGTTACACCCCACACACCCTCATGACCGGACGCCCCATGAAAGGCACAGAATATTTGTTAGGTTTGGACTTGACCAGCCCCGAAGTGACAGCCCTCACACACGAGAAAGCCGTGGAGCAATTAGTTGCAAATGTTAAAATGGCTCAGCTAGCAGCCGCAGTAAAATTGGGCACCAGAAAGAAACAGAGCGAGGCTTGTTTCGACAAGACAGTGCATGCGACTGAGTATAGTATCGGACAGCAAGTGATGCTTTCTGTATATAACCCCAGCACATTCCTCTCACCAAAATACTCGGGTCCGTATTCCATTGCGGATAAAGTAAGCCCTTCCGTTTACAAAATAAAGTACCCCAATGGTAAGACTGCGTGGTTTCATATAAACCAGCTGCAGGCATATGGAACACAGTCGAACACCACGTCAGGCTCGACGCAGCACACCACACCCCGCCCACAGCCAACGTAACCCTACCATCCCCAACACGTCCAGTCCAGCCACGGACCCGACCTCGACTCCACCCCCGAAATATACACTCCGACCCGGAATGCCCACAGACTACAGCAGCAGAGACAGCGACTGTGACTCTGACGATAGCCACAGCACGCCTCCCTACTATCCCCATGCAACCAGACCCACACCCAGCGACTCCGACTACGATCCAAGTGATCCCTTCCTGAACAAACCCCACCACCGACCACCGAACCACACTGACGACCCCGATTTGTCCCCACACAACTAGACACCAATTATTGGCACCGTGACAACTCATACCGACTCGTCCGCAACGAAGAGAGCAACCCCAACTCACACCATGCAGCCCTTTCAGCCCTAATCCACTCCAGAGTTTGGCACCCGGGAGAAGATGAAGACCTTGGGTCTGACTCCCAAACCGCCTACCCCTTTGCGACCCTGTTCGCAACCGAGAACTGAGGTGTCCAGATGATGTTTTAAAGGAACCGCTTGGGAGAAGTGTTGTCCTTTCTGATGGAACCTGCAGAATGTTTTATGTTGTGTGAACGTTTGTTAAATGTTGTATGTCTGACAGGAGAATTTTTTCTCACTGCCCCACGCCTATTCGGCCAAAACCTCTGAGGGCTTGCCTACAGAGACTCACTGTGGCCAGACACTAGTTCAGAGGAACTAGCTTGTCTGCAGACAATTGTTCGGGTACCAGACACCCGCTCGTAACTGCCCTTCTGGTTTGAAGGATAGAACCACTACGGCAGCCCCACCACGATGACTACATTTTTGCCCCTTCTTGTCGGTTGCTCAGGCAGTGGAGAAACGGCTTGAGACCCGCCCTGCCTGGGAACCCCCCCCCCCCCTCTGGTCAACTACGCTCGGGTAGGAGAGATGCGGCATTGGTAGCCGTCCTACCCGGGGACTCCATCCAACTCTTACCCGTCGCGGCCCATACGCACCTCATTTTGGCATTTTTCAGTTCAAAAAGTTGTGTTTGTTTAGGTAACCTTTAGGTTGCCGGCCACCTGCTATTTACATCCTTGGATGCTAAATCAGCACTGGTTCATCATTGGGAAGTGTGTCTTCTCCTAAAATTAGTTTTTTTGAAAAAAAATGAGGGAGTCATACATAGTGACCAATTATAAAGGGAATAATTGGCACAAAAGGACAGACTAGCATACCAGATATTAAACAAAGATAGTTACAGACACTATGCTTGTTTCTACAGAACTCCAGAACCGGAGAAAACAAAGAAAGAAAAGGAAAGAGAACAGAACAGCCATGAGGACTTCCTTCATATGGATCAACATAATGTTTATGGACTTTTTGTTGCACGTGAACGCGAACCCCATGACTTCAAGACCCCCAGCCGTTAATGTTTCACTTTCCCGCAGTACCCACAGCCCAGTCACCAGCGACACTACATCATCTTGGTGTGCCAGGTTCATAACCTGGTACTCCCTGTCCTATGTGATTGAAACACTACTAGCATTGGCAATACTCTGCTGCATCGTGCAGACTATGCGTCTACGGAAATGGAGAAGGAGAGCCTACCGCGCTCGAACCCCGGTATATAGGATCAGATCCCCTATGTTCGGTTACGACCAGACCCCCCACCCCCGCGATCTATAATAAAGTACATTCACTTGCATTAATTGTTATTGTAAATAAAGAACTAAAGAACTTTTTCATGAGCAAATTGTATGATCCTGAGCTTGACTGCCAAGCCAGGAAAGACTGTATGAAATGCTATGATTTTGTTGTATGATTCAGGAAGGTAGGATAATGGAATGTTTAAGTGAGTGTAGCATATTAAGAATAAGTTAGAGGTTCCCAGTTTATTGTTTTGTAATGCATGTCCCTGTCTGACATAGCGCCCTTAGAATTGTTAGTTAAAATTTTTTGTCATAGCTATGGTCAGTGCAGAGGCCATGAAGGAAGTGCCCCCCCCCCAGTCAGGGAATGGAAAGCAACATAATGATGTGATCCTTCACGCATCGTGTTAGGATCACAAGGAGGGAATGTAGCCAGTTAAAATGGTTAACTCCCGATTTAGAATGGCTAACCCCGATTTAAAATGGCGAACGGAAAAGGCTGATGGGAAAATCAGCCAACAGGACTAAAGCAAGCAGCTGCAGGTAAACTGTGTATTCACCTCTGGGAAGGCCAGACAGGATCGATACCTGCAGCCAACAGCACAACAAAACACCAGCCATCTGAATACTAATGAGCAATCCCCGGGAACAATGTGCAACAATTTAGACACAAAGCCAACCCAGACTTTTCGGCGCCAACAGGAGCCTACACAAATGGAGGTGAACGATCACCCCAAGACCGCCCATCGATCAAGGAATTGCTCCAGCATTGGAGAATATCGAACCAAGTGATTGGGACAAAGTCAAATCACTTGGAACCAGGTACAGGGTCCACCCCGAAAGGCGGGAAGCTCCTGGGGACTATAAGTACAGAGTCCAAGTTCAAATCAATCCTTCTGCTACCTCTTCTGCACCCTCCTGCGACCCTTCTGCTAGCCTACTGCAACAGCCGCTCAAATCGTAAGTCTTACTTCAACGCTCACTATGAGATAGGCGCTCCTATCTATTGATCTGTACCAGCTTCGAATCCCGCAGGCTCAGAACCCAAATGAAAGGCCATTCGTTTCCTTGACCTGGTGGGCCATTTCCAAGTTAAGTATTGGCCTGTTAGTTGTAGGAAGTAGCTTAGACATAGAATTTATGCATGAGTATTGATTACTGTATATAATAAATGTGCGTTGATTTAACTCTTACAAAACGGTGTGTTGGATTATTGATCATTACTCGGACTTGAACCACGTGGCGGTATCAGAAAGATACCTGGTGACTCAAGAGCAAAGGTGATAGACCAGAGCAATTAAACGAAGGCAAAAGTTAGCAGCAACACCTTGTAATGGTTTGTTCTACCCATAGGGCGTGTGACCTGCTCTCTACTACTGCCGGTGGGAGGGCTCCCTCGTTTGTTTAGAAAAACTGGTCCTGGGATAGTGCGCTGACGCAGGAGGAGCTGGTCCATCCCACTGGACTCCGGGCCTGTTAACTGCCAGCTCCGGCTGAGGAGACACGCATGCACAGGATGGGCAGCAGTCTTGAAAGTTAGTCGCAGCCGGCATTTTTAAAAGCCGGTCGCAGCTGTAGGGCGTTCTTCCCGCAATCAGGAAAAGCTTGACCAATCACTCCGTGACAGAGTTTGAAAAACCCTGTTCTAGAATCACCTGAGCCTAGATTATTGGCGGCACGGTAGCACAGTGGTTAGCACTGTTGCTTCACTGCGCAAGGGACCCGGGTTCAATTCCCAGGTTGGGTCACTGCCTGTGTGGAGTCTACACATTCTCCCCATGTATGTGTGGGTTTCCTCCAGGTCTCCGGTTTCCTCTCCACAAGTCCCCAAAAATGTGCTTGTCAGGCGAATTGGACATTTTGAATTCTCCCTCCGTGTACCCGAACAAGCGGTGGAGTGTGGCGACTAGGGAATTTTCACAGTAATTTCATTGTGTTAATGTAAGCCTATTGTGACACTAATAAAGATTATTATTATTACTCCCTTCTGGAAACTGACTCCACCACCATACAGCAAAATCAATCAATGCCTTTCATCTGATTTCTAGCTGGACTTTACAATGCTAAATCATTGGAAGATTGAACAAGAATGGTCATGGCCCAGTTAGATTTTTTCAAATAAAGGATGAGTGGAGAAAGAAATGGGAAACCAGATTTCTGGGCTCTTCAGCATCGCTGATTTTAATCGCTCCATTACCGCCGGCAATGCCTTCAATTGCCAAGAGTATAAGTTTAGGAATTCCCCCTCTGCCTCTACCTCGCTGTCTTCCTTTTAAGATATTCCATTAAATCAACCTCTCCAACCAGGTTTTTGGTCATCTGACCCAAGATCGTTGTGGTTCAGTGTCATACTTTGTTTAATACTGCGTGATGCACTATCAATTATGATGACGAGAGTAGAATGTAATTGAGGCTTTATTACACAGAGATGTATGGCCTCCGACAGCAGGTTACGAAATGGCTGCTGTTTGGAGAGCACACACATTTATACTCCGCCTCCTGGGCGGAGCCAGCAGACAGGAATCTACCCCTGTACCTGTAGTACAGGGGCCTTACCGTAATACCCATATATACAATATAATACAACAGTGGTGACTACCACATTCACCCCCTGTTAAAAATGAGTCCAGCTGGGGGGGGTGGAAAACTATATACATACAGATTGGTTTTAAAATTACAGAGAAGGTTACAAATTTAGACGATCGGGCGCCTTGATCTGTTGCTGAGAGCGCCGCAGTGCTGGTGGCGACTCAGGCATCGGCTTGGTCTTCAGTGACTCCGGGAGCGTGTCAAAATCCTCTTCATCCCCAGGTGGGAATAAGGGGAAAATGGATTGTCCTGGGGCGGGGGCTGCGGTGGGTGCGCCGGGGGAGGTGAGGGTGTGGGACCCAGCTGGTGCCAGATCCCTGAGGGAGACTGTGTCTTGGCAGTCGTCGGGGTACGCTACATAGGTGTACTGCGGGTTCGCATGGAGTAGCTGTACTCTCTCAACCAACATGTCCGCCTTGTGGAGCCACACGTGCTTCTGGAGGAGAGCGGGTCCTGGAACTGCCAGCCACGTTGGGAGCGAAACCAATGGGTTTCCTGGGGAAGGCAAAGAGACGTTCATGGGGGGTTTTGTTGGTCGCGGGGCACAGGAGCGACCGAATGGAGTGAAGTGCGCCGGGGAGGACCTCCTGCCAGCGGGAGGCCAGGAGATTTCTGGATCGTAGGGCCAGCTGGACGGCCCTCCAGACGGTCCCATTCTCCCACTCCACCTGCCCGTTTCCCCGTGGTTGTAGCTGGTCGTCCTGCTCGAGGCAATGCCCCTGTTGGGCAGGTACTGGCGCAGCTCCTCGCTCATAAATGAGGATCCACGGTCGCTGTGGACATAGGCGGGGAAATTGAACAGAGCGAAGATGGTGTTGAGGGCTTTGATGACGGTGGCAGATGTCATATCGGGGCATGGGACTGCGAAGGGGAATCGGGAATACTTGTTGACCACATTAAGAAAGTACGTGTTGCGGTTGGTGGAGGGGAGGGGCCCTTTGAAGTCCACGCTGATACGTTCAAAGGGGCAGGAGGCCTTCACCAGGTGCGCACGGTCTGGCCGGTAGAAGTGCGGTTTACACTCCGCGCAGACCTGGCAGTCTCTGGTGATCGCCCTCACTTCCTCGATGGAGTGGGGCAGATTGCGGGCCTTAATGAAGTGGTAAAAGTGGGTGACTCCCGGGTGTCAGAGATCGTCGTGCAGTATCCGGAGTTGGTCCACTTGTGCGCTGGCACATGTACCTCGGGACAGGGCATCGGGGGGCTTGTTGAGCTTACCGGGGCGGTACAAAATCTCGTAATTGTAGGTGGACAGCTCGATCCTCCACCTCAAGATTGTATCTTTTTGATCTTACCTCGCTGTGTGTTGTTAAACATGAAGGCAACCGACCGTTGGTCAGTGAGGAGAGTGAATCTCCTGTCGGCCAGGTAATGCCTCCAATGTCGCAGTTTCAACGATCGCTTGGGCCTTCTTATCGACAGAGGAGTGCCGAATTTCGGAGGCATAGAGGGTGCGGGAAAAGAATGCCACAGGCCTGTCTGCCTGGTTGAGGGTGGCGGCCAGAGCGACGTCTGATGCATCGCTCTCGACTTGGAAGGGGAGCGTCTCGTCGACCGCGTGCATCGCGGCCTTGGCGATGTCGGCCTTGATACGGTTGAAGGCCTGGTGAGCCTCGGCCGTTAGTGGGAAAGCGGTGGATTGAATGAGTGGGCGGGCCTTGTCCCATAGTTTGGGACCCACTGGGCGTATTACAAAAAGAACCCCAGGCATCATTTGAGGGCCTTGGGGCAGTGGGGGAGGGGGAGTTCCATGAGGGGGCGCATGCGGTCGGGGTCAGGCCCTAGAACTCCGTTCTCAACCACATAGCCGAGGATGGCTAATCGGTTCATGCTGAACACACACTTCTCCTTGTTGTAAGTTAGGTTAAGGAGTGTGACGGTGTGGAGAAATTTGGAAAGGTTAGCATCGTGGTCCTGCTGGTCGTGGCTGCAGATGGTGACATTGTCCAGGTACGGGAAAGTGGCCTGCAGCCCGTACCGGTCAACCGTTCGGTCCATCTCCCATTGGAAGATCGAGACCCCGTTGGTGTCGCCGAAGGGAACCCTAAGGAAATGGTAACGGCGGCCGTCCGCCTCGAACGCAGTGTATGGGCGGTCCGCCTTACGAATGAGGAGCTGGTGGTAGGCAGATTTCAGATCCACTGTCGAGAAGACCCGGTACTGTGCAATCTGATTGACCATATCAGATATGCGTGGGAGGCGATATGCATCGAGCTGCGTGTACCAATTGATGGTCTGGCTGTTGTCAACGACCATCCTGTTTTTCTCCCCGGTTTTCACCACTACCACGTGGGCTCGCCAGGGGCTGTTGCTGGCCTCGATGATACCTTCCCGCAGCAGCCGCTGGACCTCAGACCTGATGAAGGTCCTGTCCTGGGCGCTGTACCATTGATGTACCATCAGTGACGACAGACGAGAGTCGGAAGAGTAAACTGTGGCTTTAATCAGGTAAAAGACACCTGCTGGCAGCCGTCCCAGAATGAGGGCAGGGCTGGAGGTTAGCTACCTTTATACTTGAGCTCGAGGGGCGGAGCCAGCAGGGACAAACCCAGACACGTAACAAACAGTAAGAACAGTAAATACAATAAGTAAGAACAGTATGTACAATTTAATACAGTGGTTCACCACATTCACTCCCTGTTTAAAAATAAAGAGTCCGGCGGGGGTGAAGTGGACGGGTTGAATTAGAGATCGAGTCTGTCGGGGGCTTTGACCTTCCGCTGTGATCGCCTCAGTCCCGGCTGTGGTGAGGACACTGGTGTGGAATGAAGTGTTGAGGCCTGCGTATCCTGGAGCGTGTCGTCTTCCGGATAAGTAGCAACGGAGGGAGACGGTGTAGAGTCGTGAGAAGCAACGGAGGGAGACAGTGTAGAGTCGGGGGTAGTGGTTATGGTCGCTGTGGAACCTGCGGGTGCCAAGTCCCGAAGGGAGACTGTGTCCTCCCGCCCGTCATGGTGTGTCACGTAGGCATATTGGGGGTTAACATGGAGGAGAAGGACACGTTCGACCAAGGGATCCGACTTGTGACTCCTCGCATGCTTCCGGAGGAGGACGGGCCCTGGAACCGTCAGCCAGGACGGGAGCGAGACCCCTGAGGTGGACTTCCTGGGGAAGACAAACATTCTCTCTTGAGGTATCGCATTGGTGGCGGTACACAGGAGCGACCGGATGGAGTGGAGGGAATCGGGAAGGACCTCCTGCCAGCGGGAGACTGGGAGACTTCTAGACCGTAGGGCAAGAAGGACAGCCTTCCAGACCGTTGCGTTCTCCCTCTCCACCTGTCTGTTTCCCCAGATGTTATAGCTGGTAGTCCTGCTTGAGGCGATGCCCTTGCTAAGCAGGAACTGACGCAGCTCATCACTCTTAAAGGAGGAACCCCGATCGCTATGGATGTAAGAGGGGAAACCGAACAAGGTGAAGAGGCCGTGCAAGGCCTTGATGACTGTGGCAGAGGTCATGTCAGGGCACGGGATGGCGAAAGGGAAACCTGAGTACTCATCAATGATGTTGAGAAAGTATACATTACGGTCAGTGGAGGGGAGGGGCCCTTTGATGCTGAGGCACTCAAACGGGCGGGAGGCCTTTACCAGGTGTGCTCTATCCGGCCGATAGAAGTGCAGTTTGCACTCCGCGCAGACCTGGCAGTCCCCGGTCATGGTCCTGACCTCCTCGATGGAGTAAGGCAGGTTGCGAGCCTTGTTAAAATGAAAAAAACGGGTGACCCCCGGGTGACAGAGGTCATTGTGGAGGGCCCGAAGTTTTGACGACCACCACTTGGGCTCTCCACGGGCTAGTACTGACTTCCATGATCCCTTCCAGGAGTCGCTGGACCTCTGACCTGATAAAGGCTTGTCCCGAGCACTGTATCATCTGCTCCTAGTGGCAATGGGCTTACAGTCCGGGGTGAGGTTAGCAAAGAGTGGGGGTGGGGTGACCTTAAGGATCGAGAGGCTACAGATGGTGAGAGGGGGCAGGGGTCCATCGAACTCCAAGGTAAGACTTTTGAGGTGGCATTGGAAATCTAGACCTAGTAGTAGGGCAGCGCAGAGTTGGGGGAGGACATAGAGCTTGAAATGTTTGTACTCGACGCCCCGAACTGTAAGGGTTGCAACACAGTACCCACGGAATGTGATTCGGAAGCCAGGGAGATTTTCTGGGTCGCGGGTAAAATTGGGAGGGAGCAGCGCCTTACCTTATCTGGGTGAATGAAACTCTCCGTGCTCCCAGAGTCGAAGAGGCAGGTCATCTCGTGGCCATTGATCCGGACGGCCATCATGGATTTAGTGAAGTGATGACGTTGAGATTGGTCGAGGTTGATGGAGGCGGGCTTCGGAAGGTGGGTGGGCTGATCGAGGGTAGCGGAGGCCAGAGTGCGATCTGGTGAGCAGGGGTTCCGGGAGGCGGAGCGGTGATTCCAAGATGGTGGCCCCCACGGGTCGCACGTGGCCGATGGCGTCGAAGATGGCGGCCCCCACGAATCGCCTGTGGCGGGTGGTGTTGAAGATGGTGGCCAAGGCTTCCGGGTGTGGCGATGACCAGCTGAGTCGCACGTTTCGGCAGCTCCCGGTGAAACGGACTTTTGGGCTCTTGATAGGAGCCCCAACGGCAATTTTGACGGCTAAAAACACTGTGCAGTAAACCAGAAGGGAATCCCCCATGGATACGGATGAAAAAAGGAGAAAGTGGCCGGATTGTAGTGGATCCTTTAGAACAGCGGCAAGGAAGGCAAGCAAAAACCAAGATGGCGTCGGAAGGTGGCAGTTTAACATGGGGCCCTGAACAACAAGAGTTCTTGAAATGCTGTGTGGAAGAGCTCAAAAAGGAAATGAAGAAAGAGCTGTTGGCCCCGATACTACAGGCGATCGAAGGGCTAAAGGAGGAACAAAAGACCCAGGAGCGGGAGCTTCGGGTCGTGAAGGCAAAGGCAGCCGAGAATGAGGACGACATACAGGGCCTGGTGGTGAAGATGGAGATGCATGAGGCACATCAGAAACGATGTGTGGAAAGGTTGGAGGCACTGGAGAACAACGCAAGGAGGAACAACCTGAGGATTCTTGGTCTTCCTGAAGGTACGGAGGGAGCGGACGTCGGGGCATATGTGAGCACGATGCTGCACTCGTTAATGGGAGCGGAGGCCCCGGCGGGTCCGTTGGAGGCGGAGGGAGCATACCGAGTGATGGCGCGAGGACCGAGAGCAGGAGAAATTCCCAGAGCCATAGTGGTGAGATTCCTCCGTTTTAAGGATAGAGAAATGGTCCTTAGATGGGCAAAGAAAACTCGGAGCAGTAAATGGGAGAACGCGGTGATCCGCGTTTATCAAGACTGGAGTGCGGAGGTGGCGAGAAGGAGGGCGAGCTTTAATCGGGCCAAGGCGGTGCTTCATAAAAAGAAGATAAAATTTGGAATGCTGCAACCGGCAAGACTGTGGGTCACATATCGAGGGAGGCACCACTACTTTGAGACGGCGGATGAAGCGTGGACTTTTATTGTGGAAGAAAAACTGGAATGAGCGGGTTATTAAAAAGAACGTTTGAACAAAGTGGTGGGGCGAATGTGGGGGGCGAAGAGGGGGGTTAAAAAGGGGGGAAAGAGGAGTTTTATGCACTAATCCTGCGATGTGGTAACTTTTCTCTCTTCCACAGGTGGTGATGGGGGGAGGAGGGGAGGTGGAGGAGATGGGGCGTTGGCCATTGGGGGCGGGGCCAAGGGAGAAGCGCGGGCTTGGTTCCCGCGCTATGATAATCATGGCGGGAATAGAGAAGCAGGAAGGAGGGGGCGTCGCACGGTGCGAGCCGAGGTCACGGGAGGAAGCCAAGGTCGGCCAGAGTTTGCTGACTTCTGGGCGCAACATGGGGGGAGTAATTACGCTAGCGGGGGATCTAGCGGGGGAGGGTGGAGGGGGAAATTACTGGGTTGCTGCTGCTGGGGAGAGGGGGGAGCTGGTATGGGAGGGGATGGGCGGGGGGGCACCGCCTGGGGGAGATACAGCTGCGTGGGAACCGGGTGAGGAGCTGGAAAAAGGGGATGGCTAATCGACAAGGTGGGGGGGGTAGGAAGCCCCCCAACCCGGCTGATCACGTGGAACATGAGAGGGCTGAACGGGCCGATAAAGAGGGCACGGGTACTCGCACACCTTAAGAAACTTAAGGCAGATGTGGTTATGTTACAGGAAACGCACCTGAAACTGATAGACCAGGTTAGGCTACGCAAAGGATGGGTGGGGCAGGTGTTCCATTCGGGGCTAGATGCGAAAAACAGGGGGGTGGCTATATTAGTGGGGAAGCGGGTAATGTTCGAGGCAAAGACTATAGTGGCGGATAACGAGGGCAGATACGTGATGGTGAGTGGCAAACTACAGGGGGAGACGGTGGTTTTGGTAAACGTATATGCCCCGAACTGGGATGATGCCAATTTTATGAGGCGGATGCTAGGACGCATTCCGGACCTAGAGATGGGAAAGCTGATAATGGGGGGAGATTTTAATATGGTGTTGGAACCAGGGCTGGATAGGTCGAAGTCCAGGACTGGAAGGAGGCCGGCAGCAGCCAAGGTACTTAAAGATTTTATGGAGCAGATGGGAGGTGTAGGCCCGTGGAGATTTAGCAGACCTAGGAGTAAGGAGTTCTCGTTTTTCTCCTATGTCCATAAAGTCTACTCGCGAATAGACTTTTTTGTGCTGGGAAGGGCGTTGATCCCGAAGCTGAGGGGAACGGAGTATACGGCTATAGCCATTTCGGATCACGCTCCACACTGGGTAGACTTGGAGATAGGGGAGGAAACTGGAGGGCGCCCACCCTGGAGAATGGACATGGGACTAATGGCAGATGAGGGGGTGTGTCTAAGGGTGAGGGGGTGCATTGAAAAGTACTTGGAACTCAATGATAATGGGGAGGTCCAGGTGGGAGTGGTCTGGGAGGCGCTGAAGGCGGTGGTTAGAGGGGAGCTGATATCAATAAGGGCACATAAAGGGAAGCAGGAGAGTAAGGAACGGGAGCGGTTGCTGCAAGAACTTTTGAGGGTGGACAGACAATATGCGGAAGCACCGGAGGAGGGACTGTACAGGGAAAGGCAAAGGCTACATGTAGAATTTGACTTGCTGACTACGGGCACTGCAGAGGCACAATGGAGGAAGGCACAGGGTGTACAGTACGAATATGGGGAGAAGGCGAGCAGGTTGCTGGCACACCAATTGAGGAAAAGGGGAGCAGCGAGGGAAATAGGGGGAGTGAGGGATGAGGAAGGAGAGATGGAGCGGGGAGCGGAGAGAGTGAATGGAGTGTTCAAGACATTTTATAAAAAATTATATGAAGCTCAACCCCCGGATGGGAGGGAGAGAATGATGGGCTTTTTGGATCGGCTGGAATTTCCCAAGGTGGAAGAGCAGGAAAGGGTGGGACTGGGAGCACAGATCGAGGTAGAAGAAGTGGTGAAAGGAATTAGGAGCATGCAGGCGGGAAAGGCCCCGGGAATCCTTTTCTATAGAAAATATGTGGACTTGCTCGCCCCGGTATTGACAAGGACCTTTAATGAGGCAAAGGAAAGGGGACAACTGCCCCCGACTATGTCTGAAGCAACGATATCGCTTCTCTTAAAGAAGGAAAAGGACCCGCTACAATGCGGGTCCTATAGACCTATTTCCCTCCTAAATGTAGAAGCCAAGATCCTGGCCAAGGTAATGGCAATAAGAATAGAGGAATGTGCCTCGGGGGTGGTCCACGAGGACCAAACTGGGTTTGTGAAGGGGAGACAGCTGAACACGAATATACGGAGGCTGTTAGGGGTAATGATGATGCCCCCACCAGAGGGGGAAACGGAGATAGTAGTGGCGATGGATGCCGAGAAAGCATTTGATAGAGTGGAGTGGGATTATTTGTGGGAGGTGTTGAGGAGAGTTGGTTTTGGAGAGGGGTATGTTAGATGGGTGCAGCTGTTGTATAGGGCCCCGATGGCGAGCGTGGTCATGAATGGACGGGGATCTGCATATTTTCGGCTCCATAGAGGGACAAGGCAGGGATGCCCTCTGTCCCCATTATTGTTTGCACTGGCGATTGAGCCCCTGGCGATAGAGTTGAGGGGTTCCAAGAAGTGGAGGGGAGTACTTAGAGGAGGAGAAGAACACCGGGTATCTTTGTATGCGGACGATTTGTTACTATATGTGGCAGACCCGGCGGAGGGGATGCCAGAAATAATGCGGATACTTGGGGAGTTTGGGGATTTTTCAGGGTATAAATTGAATATGGGGAAAAGTGAGTTGTTTGTGGTGCATCCAGGGGAGCAGAGTAGAGAAATAGAGGACCTACCGTTGAGGAAGGTAACAAGGGACTTTCGTTACCTGGGGATTCAGATAGCCAAGAATTGGGGCACATTGCATAGGTTAAATTTAACGCGGTTGGTGGAACAAATGGAGGAGGATTTCAAGAGATGGGATATGGTATCCCTGTCACTGGCAGGGAGGGTGCAGGTGGTTAAGATGGTGGTCCTCCCGAGATTCCTCTTTGTGTTTCAGTGCCTCCCGGTGGTGATCACGAAGGCTTTTTTAAAAAGGATTGAAAAGAGCATCATGGGTTTTGTGTGGGCCGGGAAGACCCCGAGAGTGAGGAAGGGATTCTTACAGCGTAGCAGGGATAGGGGGGGGGGCTGGCACTACCGAGCCTAAGTGAGTATTATTGGGCCGCTAATATTTCAATGGTGAGTAAGTGGATGGGAGAGGAGGGGGGAGCGGTGTGGAAGAGGTTAGAGAGGGCGTCCTGTAGGGGGACTAGCCTACAGGCTATGGTGACAGCCCCATTGCCGTTCTCACCGAGGAACTACACCACAAGCCCGGTGGTGGTGGGTACACTGAAGATTTGGGGACAGTGGAGACGGCATAGGGGAAAGACTGGAGCCTTGGGGGGATCCCCGATAAGTAACAACCATAGGTTTGCCCCGGGGGGAATGGATGGGGGATATGGAATGTGGCAAAGAGCAGGAATAACGCAACTGAAAGATCTGTTTGTGGATGGGAAGTTCGCGAGTCTGGGAGCGCTGACCGAGAAATATGGGTTGCCCCAAGGGAATGCATTCAGGTATATGCAACTGAGGGCTTTTGCGAGGCAACAGGTGAGGGAATTCCCGCAGCTCCCGACACAAGAGGTGCAGGACAGAGTGATCTCAAAGACATGGGTGGGGGATGGTAAGGTGTCAGATATATATAGGGAAATGAGGGACGAAGGGGAGACTATGGTAGATGAACTAAAAGGGAAATGGGAAGAAGAGCTGGGGGAGGAGATCGAGGAGGGGCTGTGGGCAGATGCCCTAAGCAGAGTAAACTCATCGTCCTCGTGTGCCAGGCTAAGCCTGATTCAGTTTAAGGTATTACACAGGGCGCATATGACTGGAGCACGGCTCAGTAAATTTTTTGGGGTGGAGGATAGGTGTGCGAGGTGCTCCAGAAGCCCAGCGAATCATACCCACATGTTTGGTCATGCCCGGCACTACAGGGGTTTTGGATGGGGGTGACAAAGGTGCTTTCAAAAGTAGTGGGGGTCCGGGTCGAACCAAGCTGGGGGTTGGCTATATTTGGGGTTGCACAAGAGCCGGGAGTGCAAGAGGCGAGAGAGGCCGATGTTTTGGCCTTTGCGTCCCTAGTAGCCCGGCGCAGGATATTGCTAATGTGGAAAGAAGCCAAGCCCCCGGGGGTGGAGACCTGGATAAATGACATGGCAGGGTTTATAAAGCTGGAGCGGATTAAGTTTGTTCTAAGGGGGTCGGCTCAAGGGTTCACCAGGCGGTGGCAACCGTTCGTCGAATACCTCGCAGAAAGATAGATGGAATGGAAAAAAGAAGGCAGCAGCAGCCCAGGATCGGGGGGGGGGAGGAGGAACCAGAAGGACTCTCAGGGTTGTTAATATATACTGTATAATATGTATAGGTCGTTGCTACAGATAATTATATATTGGACTGTTAAATTATATTTTTGGAGAGTGTTACTTGTGATAAGGCAGTTGCCAATTAGGGTTAGTTTTCATTTTTGTTATTTATTAATTATTCATTTTCTGTTTATAAAATAGGTCATTGTTATTTGTGTTGTTATAATATTGTGTAAAGGATGCACAATGTACTGTGATGGTTGACCAAAAATTTTCAACAAAATATTTTTTTAAAAAAAGATGGCGGCCAAGATGGGGGCCCCCATGGGTCGTGGCAGATGATGTGGAAGATGGGGGCGATCCCCGCGGGCTACACGCAGCTCTGCTGGGTTTAGAAACAGGTCGGGCCTGGCAGACTTTAGAGAAGTGGCCCTTCTTTCCGCACCCGTTGCAGATCGCGCTCCTCGTTGGGCAGCGTTCTCTGGGGTGCTTACCCTGGCCACAGAAGTAACATTTCGGGCCTCCGGAGTTGGCAGGTTGTTGCGCGGCACAGACTTGCAGCGCCCCTGGGTCGGGTGAAGGCGGCGTCCACGAGGCTGCCGCGTGGTCGGAGGTGTAGGCATCCATGTTATGCAAGGCCACCTCCAATGAGTCCGAGAGTTGTAGTGTCTTGGAGGTCGAGTGTACCCCCTTCTAGTAGGCGTTGGCGGATGTAATTATATTTTATGCCTGCGACATAGGCGTCCCGAATCAGCAATTCGATGTGCTTGACAGCCGATACCACCTTACAACTGCAGTTCCGGCCGAGTACCCACAAGGCGCGCAGAAATTCAGCTTGCGATTCTCCGGGGCGCTGTCGCCTTGTGGCAAGGAGATGCCTTGCGTACACCTCGTTGACTTCCTTAACATACTGTCCTTTCAACAGCTTTATCGCATCCTCGTACGAGGTAGCATCTCTGATAAGTAGGAAAACTTGCGGGCTCACCCGGGAGTTGAGGACTCGCAGCTTTTGGGCCTCAGCGACGGCGGCGGTGGAGGAATCAATGTAAGATTCGAAGCAGCTTAGCCAGTGTTCAAATGTGGCAGTGGCGTCGGCTGCTTGGGGGGTCCAGCTCCAGGCGATCAGGCTTGAGCAATGGATCTATCTTAAAATTTTAGCTGATTAAATTGATGTACCATCAATGACGACAGACGAGAGTCGGAAGAGTAAACTGTGGCTTTAATCAGCTAAAAGGTACGTGCTGGCAGCCGGTCCCAGAATGAGGGCAGGGCTGGAGGTTAGCTACCTTTATACTTGAGCCAGGGGGGCAGAGCCAGCGGGGACAAACCCAGACATGTAACAAACAGTAAGAACAGGAAGTACAATAATTAAGAACAGTATAAGACCATAAGACATAGGAGCGGAAGTAAGGCCATTCGGCCCATCGAGTCCACTCCACCATTCAATCATGGCTGATTTCAACTCCATTTAACCGCTCTCTCTCCATAGCCCTTAATTCCTCGAGAAATCAAGAATTTATCAACTTCTGTCTTAAAGACACTCAACGTCCCGGCCTCCACCGCCCTCTGCGGCATTGAATTCCACAGACCCACCACTCTCTGGCTGAAGAAATTTCTCCTCATCTCTGTAAATGTACAATATAATACAATGGTTCACCACAGTACAGTCTGCTCCTGGTGGCGACAGGTTTGCAATCCGGGGTGAGGTTTGCAAACAGGGAAGGCGGGGTCGACCTTAAGGGTTGCGAGGCCGCAAACAGTAAGGGGTGGTAGGGGCCTGCCAAATTTCAGGGATAGGCTCTGGAGGTTGCACTGGAAGTCCAGGCCAAGTAGCAAGGCAGCGCAGAGGTTGGGGAGGACTTAGAGCCGGAAGCCACTGAACTCTACGCCCTGGACGGTGAGGGTGGCAATGCAGTACCCCCGGATCACCACGGAGTGGGATCCGGAGGCCAGGGAGATTCTTTGGTTAGCGGGGTGTACCGCGAGGGAGCAGCGCCTTACCGTATCGGGGTGGATGAAGCTCTCAGTGCTCCCGGAGTCCAGAAGGCAGGATATCTCGTGCCTGTCGACCTTCACCTTTGTCGAAGCGGTCGCGAGGTTGTGCGGTCGGGACTGGTCGATCAAGACCGAGGCGAGACGCGGCTGGTTGGCGGCGGTTGCAGGCGATGAGCGGCCGGATGAGGTGCCCGATGGGCAGGGGTCCTGAGGCAGGTAAGATGGTGGTGCAAACGGGCCACACGTGTCCTGGGGCAGGCAAGATGGCGGCGCCCTTGGGCCGCACATGTCCTGGGGCAGGCAAGATGGCGGTGCCCATTCGTTCAGAGGCAAGCAAGATGGCGGCGCCCACGGGCAGCACGTGTTGTGAATGGAGCAAGATGGCGGCACCCACGGGCCGCACGTAGTCTGAGGAGAGGAAGATGGCGGCGCCCACTGGCCGCAAGTGGGGGTGCCGGGGCAATAGCGGCGATTGAGCGTGCCTGGCACACTGCAGCGAAATGTCCCTTCTTGCCACAGGCCTTGCAGAGCGCGCTCCGCACCGGGCAGCGCTGCCGGGGATGTTTTGTCTGTCTGCATAAGTAGCACTTGGTTCCCCCGGGGTTGGTTGGCTGCCATGTGCCGCAGGCGTGGGGTTGGCTGAGGGCGGTTGCTGATGGGGTCCACGATGGGATGGCCGCTGGCGGGGTCCACGATGCACGGGGGGAGGGGTGGGCCGTGCGGTCGGGGGCATATGCCTGTACGTTGCGTGAGGCAACCGTGAGCGAGAGCACTAGTTTCTTGGTCGCTGCGAGGTCAAGCGTGGCCCCTTCTAAGAGGCGCTGGCGGATGTAGTCAGACCCTATGCCCGTAACGAACGCATCTCTCATTAGCAGGTTTGAATGTTCAGTGGCCAAAATGGCCTGGCAATCACAGTCTCTCACCAGGGCGAGCAGGGCACGCCAGGAATCTTCCACAAACTCACCAGGAAGTTGGTGCCGCATGGACAGGAGGTCCCTGGTGTAGATCTTGTTGGTCTGCTGAGTGTAATTCTCCTTCAGTAGTGCCATGGCCTCTGCCCTGGACGAGGGGAAAAACGTTGGAGCTCAGCCGCGTGTACAGAATCTGGAGCTTCTGTGCTTCTGAGACTGGGTCTGGCGCAGACCCGATGTATGCTTCAAAGCAAGCTAGCCAATATTGGAAGTCCTTTTGGGCGTTGTCTGCTTGAGGATGCAGCTGCAGGCGATCCGACTTGATGCGGAGATCCATCTCTGAAACCTCGGTGTAATAAATTGATGCACTATCAATTACGACGAGACGAGAGTAGAATGTAATCGTGGCTTTATTATACAGATGTGTGGCCTCCTACAGCAGATTACGAAATGGCTGCTGTTCGGAGAGCACACACATTTATACTCCGCCTCCTGGGTGGAGCCAGCAGGCAGGGATCTACCCACGTACCTGTGGTACAGGAGCCGTACCGTAATACCCATATAGACAATATAATACAACAGTGGTGACTACCACACTGCGCACGTGGGATGTTTCACCACATTAAATGTTTTCTGTAGTCTGATAGCAACATACAACAAAGGAAGTTAAGTAAACAACCAACATTTAGAACCTTTAGCTTGGTAAATTGTCAAATATTAAAATAATCTTCCAGCTAATGGATCCCGCCATTTTCTCAAACTTCAAATCACAATTTTTACTTGAATTCCTCAAACCTCTTCTTTTTAACCATGCCTTCACCTCCCCCCCCCCCCCCCCCCCTCACCACCTCTCTCTCCCCTCTCCCCCCCCATCCCACCCAATTCCTTAATTTCCTATTCATGACACTTCTCTTCGCAGCTGATGTAAAGCTCTGAAACACCCTCCAATGAAACATTACCCAAATGTAAAATTGCTTTCAGGTGGAGCAGAGACCAACAACAGTGCTGGTGGTTCCTAACACACAGCCAGCTGCAGCCTGAAGTAAAGCTGGCGTTTGGCATAAGGAGGTGCTAAAAACCTGATCTTCACAGATGCCCACTTGAACAATGCTGGCAAGTTTATATTTGGCCTGGAGCAGACTGTGTTGCTAGGAGCTACTGCCACCATTAGTGCTATAACTTGCATTTAGAAAGCATTTTTCATGACACCCCAAAGAGCTTCACAGCCTATTAACTTAAGTGCTGTCATTTCATAACAGCAATAAAAAGACACATTCATACAGCACCTTTCATGATCTCAGCACGTCTCAAAATACTTTACAGCCAATGAAGTACTTTTGAAGGGGTAATCGCATTGTGGTCATGACTGGGAGTTAAATATCCGAGGGTATCAAACTATTCGGAAGGACAGAGTGGATGGTAAGGGAGGTGGTGTAGCTCTGTTATTTAAGGATGATATTCGGGCAACAGTAAGGGATGACATCGGTGCTATGGAGGATAAGGTTGAATCCATTTGGGTGGAAATCAGGAATAGAAAGGCGAAAAAGTCACTGATAGGAGTAGTCTATAGGCCACCAAATAGTAACATTATGGTGGGGCAGGCAATAAACAAAGAAATAACTGATGCATGTAGAAATGGTACAGCAGTTATCATGGGGGATTTTAATCTACATGTCGATTGGTTTAACCAGGTCGGTCAAGGCAGCCTTGAGGAGGAATTTATAGAATGTATCCGCGATAGTTTCCTAGAACAGTATGTAATGGAACCTACGAGGGAACAAGCGGTCCTAGATCTGGTCCTGTGTAATGAGACAGGATTGATTCAGGATCTCATAGTTAGGGATCCTCTCGGAAGGAGCGATCACAATATGGTGGAATTTAAAATACAGATGGAGGGTGAGAAGGTAAAATCAAGCACTAGTGTTTTGTGCTTAAACAAAGGAGATTACAACGGGATGAGAGAAGAACTAGCTAAGGTAGACTGGGAGCAAAGACGTTATGGTGAAACAGTTGAGGAACAGTGGAGAACTTTCCAAGCGATTTTTCACAGTGCTCAGCAAAGGTTTACACCAACAAAAAGGAAGGACGGTAGAAAGAGGGAAAATCGACCGTGGATATCTAAGGAAATAAGGGAGAGTATCAAATTGAAGGAAAGCGTATACAAAGTAGCAAAGATTAGTGGGAGACTAGAGGACTGGGAAATCTTTAGTGGGCAACAGAAAGCTACTAAAAAAGCTATAAAGAAGAGTAAGATGGATTATGAGAGTAAACTTGCTCAGAATATAAAAACATAGTAAAAGTTTCTACAAATATTTAAAACAAAAAAGAGTGGCTAAGGTAAATATTGGTCCTTTAGAGGATGAGAAGGGAGAATTAATAATGGGAGATGAGGAAATGGCTGAGGAACTGAACAAGCTTTTTGGGTCGGTCGTTCACAGTGGAAGACACAAATAACATGCCAGTGACTGATGGAAATGAGGCTATGACAGGTGAGGACCTTGAGAGGGTTATCACCAAGGAGGTAGTGATGGGCAAGCTAATGGGGCTAAAGGTAGACAAGTCTCCTGGCCCTGATGGAATGCATCCCAGAGTGCTAAAAGAGATGGCTAGGGAAAATGCAAATGCACTAGTGATAATTTACCAAAATTCACTAGACTCTGGGGTTGTCCCGGCAGATTGGAAATTAGCAAACGTGACACCACTGTTTAAAAAAGGAGGTAGGCAGAAAGCGGGTAATTATAGGCAGTGAGCTTAACTTCGGTAGTAGGGAAGATGCTGGAATCTATCATCAAGGAAGAAATAGCGAGGCATCTGGATGGATATTGTCCCATTGGGCAGACACAGCAGGGGTTCATAAAGGGCAGGTCGTGCCTGACTAATTTAGTGGAATTTTTTGAGGACATTACCAATGCGGTAGATAACGGGGTGCCAATGGATGTGGTTTATTGGATTTCCAGAAAGCCTTTGACAAGGTGCCACACAAAAGGTTGCTGCATAAGATAAAGATGCATGGCATTAAGGGGAAAGTAGTAGCATGGATAGAGGATTGGTTAATTAATAGAAAGCAAAGAGTGGGGATTAATGGGTGTTTCTCTGGTTGGCAATCAGTAGCTAATGGTGTCCCTCAGGGATCAGTGTTGGGCCCACAACTGTTCACAATTTACATAGATGATTTGGAGTTGGGGACCAAGGGCAATGTGTCCAAGTTTGCAGACGACACTAAGATATGTGGTAAAACAAAAAGTGCAGAGGATACTGGAAGTCTGCAGAGAGATTTGGATAGGCTAAGTGAATGGGCTAGGGTCTGGCAGATGGAATACAATGTTGACAAATGTGAGGTTATCCATTTTGGTAGGAATAACAGCAAAAGGGATTATTATTTAAATGATAAAATATTAAAACGTGTATGCTATGCAGAGAGACCTGGGTGTGCTAGTGCATGAGTCGCAAAAAGTTGTTTTACAGGTGCAACAGGTGATTAAGAAGGCAAATGGAATGTTGTCCTTCATTGCTAGAGGGATGGAGTTTAAGACTAGGAAGGTTATGCTGCAATTGTATAAGGTGTTAGTGAGGCCACACCTAGAGTATTGTGTTCAGTTTTGGTCTCCTTACTTGAGTAAGGACGTACTAGCACTGGAGGGTGTGCAGAGGAGATTCACTAGGTTAATCCCAGAGTTGAAGGGGTTGGATTACGAGGAGAGGTTGAGTAGACTGGGACTGTACTCGTTGGAATTTAGAAGGATGAGGGGGGATCTTATAGAAGCATATAAAATTATGAAGGGAATAGATAGGATAGAAGCGGGCAGGTTGTTTCCACTGGTGGGTGAAAGCAGAACTAGGGGGCATAGCCTTTAAATAAGGGGAAGTAGATTTAGGACTGAGTTTAGGAGGAACTTCTTCACCCAAAGGGTTGTGAATCTATGGAATTCCTTGCCCAGTGAAGCAGTAGAGGCTCCTTTATTAAATGTTTTAAGATAAAGATAGTTTTTTGAAGAATAAAGGGATTAAGGGTTAAGGTGTTCGGGCCGGACAGTGGAGCTGAGTCCACAAACGATCAGCCATGATCTCATTGAATGGTGGAGCAGGCTCAAGGGGCCAGATGGCCTACTCCTGCTTCTAGTTCTTATGTTCTTATGTAATGTAGGAAACACAGGAGCCAATTTCAATACAGAAAGCTCCCAAAGATCACATTGTGATAAAGGACCAGATAATCTGTTGGTTTAGCGATAAATATTCACCAGGACAACCATGATCTTTTTCATGCACCTGGAAGGATATGCGAGGCTTTGGTGTAATAACTCAACTCAAATCAATTACTTTTGAAGCATAGCCCAAATTTTTATTTTGTTTAATAAATTTAAGAGCACCCAATGTAGCAATCTGGGATGGCCACTTACAACAAGAAACATGGACGTTCGCAAAGCCTAAAGGGAAATATGGACAATGTAAGATTCAGGCAGGCACAGAGCCTGCACGTATATTCGTGAGCAGAGAATCCAGACAGCATCGAAACCCTCAACCAATTAGCATTTTAATGGCCCATCTCCGTAAGACAAAAGACCGATACTCAGGTAACCGATACAAGTCCAGACACATCGGCACCACTCCCTTTACTCAGGAAGCATAAACAGCAAGGTCAATGACCGCTTAGGACATGCCCAGCCATCAAGCACCCACCCCTTTATTGGCTCAGATCGAAGGCAGTGATCGAGAACTGCCCAATTAATTGGGTCCAAACCTAAGGTCCGCCCAAAGAGCGCGAAATCCCCCAAGGATAAAGAGAGACACTGCCATGTGTTCGATCTCTTTTGTACCTGGCGCTCGGGCAACGTCCATCTCCAATTGCAGCACCACGATCAGAAGCAAGTCCAAGTTCAATGCCCGCTTTCAGACGGATGAACCCAGCTGAACAGCAGTTACTTCTCCAGACCCAGTAGATCCAGATTCGAACAAAGGCCACTGTTCCTCTGACCTGAAGTTGAAGGGTGCCTGAAGTTAAGTACAGGTTGTCATATTTGTTAGGTGTAGTTTAGCTCGTAGTGTTTATGTTGCATTAATAAGTTAATCTTGCGTGTAAATAAAGTATTATTGAACTTGAACTAACTGGTTGTTGGGTCTTTGATCGATATCCATTTGAACCTTGTGGTGGTATCATTTGATACCTGGCGACTCTGAAAGCAATATAATATCGATAACCCATGCTACAGCTGCCCAATGGGATAATTTCCATCCAGATGCCTCGCTATTTCTTCCTTGATGATAGATTCCAGCTTTTAAATGGTGAGAAACTGTTCCCACTCATGAGAGCATTAAGAACTAGAGAAAAACATTTTTACCCAGTGTGGTTGGAGTCTGGACTGAACTTTGTGAGAGGGTAATGGAGACAGGTTCAATCGAGGTATTCAAAAGGGAATTGGATTGCCATCTGAAAAGATTGAATGTGCAAGCTTACGGGGATAAAGCAGGGGAGTGGGACTAGGCAGAATGCTCTTTCACAGAGCCAGTACAGATGGGCCAAATGGCCTCTTTCTGCACTGCAAAGATTGTATGATCTCCCCTAACAACAGGGATGCTGCAAACTTTCCCTCACATTTAGCTGAGTAAGTTTTGTTAATGTTTCTGCCTGTTTATGAGCCCTTCAGGATTGGCCTGGAGTCTCCAAGAATTGAACATCAATCCACAGGATACTTTTGTGAACACAAGCGGTAGAAAAAAATATTTTTGTCCACTTTCTTGCTTTGGACATTTTTGTTATTTAGTTATGATAGTGCACAGGGGGGAAAGGTTGGTGGTCAAAAATGATCCAATTGGGTAAGCGAGTCTCCTCACTTTCCAAATGCTATGAGTAGGTGTCGTTTTGTAACCTGCCTCTACATTCCAGGAGCTTGACAAAGGGATGGAAATGCCAGGTAATTATTTCTCAAGGAAACTGAATACACATCAATAGATGTATTCAACAATAGAAAAGAAAAAATGGGTGTTGCAGCTTAACGTTGATGTCTCTACTAATTCAACAGAGACAATGATTTATACTGACCATAATCCCTTAAAGTTTCTACAGAAGTTTAAAGATCGGAATGCAAGACTATTTAGATGGAGGTTACTGCTACAACCATTTAACTTACATAAATTATACATGTAGCAGAAAGAGAGAACCTAATTGCAGATCACAACTTTGAAAACTGTGAAGAATGGAACATCTAACCTTCATAATGTTCTGGAAAATGAAGCCATTTTTAAATACTGTTGGTTCATTTTTTAAGGGGGGAGGTGTGATGAATATAAGAAATTGTTATACTTTATGGCTTTTATTTTTGCAGCATTAAGACCTAGGTGATGACAGTATGTCTGCTCGAGCTATAATTAAAAGTTAGGTAATCATGAGCGGCACGGCACGGTGGCACTGCTACCTCACGGGCCCCAAGGACCCGGGTTCGATCCAGCCCGAGGTCACTATCCGTGTGGAGTTTGCACATTCTCCCTGTGTCTGCGTGGGTCTCACCCCCACAACCCAAAAAAGATGTGCAGGGTAGGTAATTGGCCATGCTACATTGCCCCTTAATTGGAAAAAAGGGGTAATCAGTGATTTTTGCAGGGGACGTGTTTTGCTAATAGATATTAAAAGCCATTTTACCTGTTTGCAGATAGAGAGCTAATGTAATGCAACAGTTTGAGCCTGGCTAAACAAATCAAGGCACATCTTGTAACGAGACAAAAGAATGCTGTGTGCTTCGAGTGCAGCTGGTCTAACTAATGGGAGGGACCAGGTCTGTCTGACAAAGGGTATTGCTTCCAGGGCTCTAAGGTGAGGCAAAAAGTTTCAGCATGGTCCTGAAAAAAAGTGTTCTCTCTCCAAGGACTCTGCATCAAGATAAACAAGTAAAACGTGGTTAACTTTATACATAAGTAGCATTTGAAATATATGAATTGCTTAATCGGAATGTAGAAGTTTCAGGAAGCAAGTTATGATGTTGTACCTGTTAGCTGTAAAGCTATTTCTTTGTTGCTAATGTGCTTAATTTTGTGTTCAAATTAAAGTTTATTTTGAACATAAAAGCAGTTTACTGGTCTGTGTTAACACTCCTGTGATGCAGTAACAGTTCCTCAGTTTTACCAAAAGGTGTGCATGCAGAAAACATCTGCTGTCACAAGAGAACTCAACATCCAAGGCTGTGTTTATGATTGATTTGCTTTTATGAACTGCCTTACATTTTACAAATATATGAATAGCTTCACACACAAATGTTTGTGCACAAGTTTGTTCATTTATTTTTTTATTCTGCATAGGCAAATAACCACATGCCACTATCTCTGCTAATGACACTGCACTGATAATCTGGAAACCCAATTTTAAGGCTCTGGGGAATAAAGTGCTGGAAAACTCAGCAGGTCCATCAGCATCTGTGGAGAGAAAAACAGTTCACATTTCAAGTCAATTATGACTCTTTTTCAGCGTTCCATTCTCATGTTGTTGGAGCTGCACTCATCCAGGCAAGTGGGGAGAATTCCGTCACACTCATGTCTTGTACATGTGGACAAATTTTGGGGTGTCAGCATGCACGAAGGCAGGGAGATTCGAGTACAACAGTAAGGATACAGGGCTTTGGTAAGACTACAAGTGTCGTGTGTGCTGTTTTGGTCTCAATATTTTAAGGATATACTTACATTTGAGACAGTACAGCACAGGTTCACTAGATTGATCCTTGTGATAAGGTTGTCCTATGATGAGAGGCTGACGAAATTGGGCCAATGTTCTGATGTTTAGAAAAACAGGCGATCTGATTGAAGCCTAGAATATTCTCAAGGGGCTTGACAAAGTAGACATAGAGAGGTGGTTTCCACTGGCTGGGAAATCTAGAACACCAAGGCACAGTCACAGGATAATCATTTAGGACTAAAGTGCGGAGAAAGTTCTGCAATCAAAGGTTGTGATCCCTGTGCAGCTGGATCCTCGATTTCCTGCCCCACAAACCGCAATTTGTAAAGATAAACAATGACAACTCCTCCACGATAGTCCACAATACCAGGCAGGGCCCTGCAAGGCTGTGTACTTGGCCCTCTACTAGACTCACTATGCATACATAATTGTGGCAAAATTCAGCTCCAACTCCCATCTACAAGTTTGCTGATGACACGACTGTCGTGGGTCGGATCTCAAACAACGATCAGTCAGAGTACAGGAGAGAAACAGAGAACCTAGTGGCGTTGTGTAATCACAACAATCTCTGGCTCAATGTTAGCAAAACTAAGGAGCTGATCACTGACTTCAGGAAACAAAGTGTCGTCCACACCCTTCTCTGCATCAATAGTGCCGAGGTGGAGATGGTTGCCAGCTTCAAATTCCTAAGTACAAACATCACCAAAAATCTGTCTGGTCCACCCACATCGATGCTACGACCAATAAAGCACAACAGCGTCTATACGTGCTCAAGAAATTTGGCATGTCCATATTGACTCTTAACCATTTCTATAGATGTACGATAGAAAGCATCCTATCCGGCTGCATTACAGCTTTGTATGGCAACTGCTCGGCCCAAGACCATAAGAAACTAGAGAGTCGTGAACACAGCCCAGTCCATCCCTTGAGCCCAACTCTCATCTACTGACTCCCGCAGCATTCGTAAAGTTGGCAGTATAATCAAAGACCTCGAGCAGAAGATACAAAAGTTTGAGAACACGCACAAATAGATTCAAAAACAGTTTCTTCCCCACTGTTATCACTCATAACTGGCCCTCCTCTTATGAACTGAACTGATCTTATGGACTGCAAAATTTTCTATGTATCTTCTCTACAGTTGTAGCACTATAGACTGTATTCTTCACCCGCCATGTTTATGTATTTTCATTATGTACCTTCATGTATTTATCGTATGTCCTATGTTTTCAGGTATGGAGTAATCTACCTTGACTGTCTGCAGAACAATAATTTTCACTGTACCTTGGTACACGTGACAATAAATCTAAGTTGCTGGAAGTCTCTGCTCGAGATGGTCATGGGCGCTCCATTGTTAAATTGATTAAAGCTCAGATGGACAAAGTTTTGGTCTCTTGGAGAATCACGGGCCTTGTGGAATGAATGGGAAAGTGAAGCTCAAGATCAGCCATTTGAAATGTATGGCAGCACAGGCTCGAGGCGCTATTTGGTCTTCTGCTCACGGTAGCACAGTGGTTAGCACTGTTGTTTCACAGTGCCAGGGACCCAGGTTTGATTCCCAGCTTGGGTCACTGTCCGTGCGGAGTCTGCACGTTCCCCTTGTGTCGGAGTGGGTTTCCTCCGGACACTCCGGTTGCCTCCCACAAGTCCCAAAAGAAGTGCTTGTTCGGTGAATTGGGCATTCTGAATTCTTCCCTCTGTATACCTGAACAGGCGCTGGAGTGTGGCGACTAGGGGATTTTCGCAGTAACATCGTTGTAAGCCTACTTGTGAAACTAATAAAGAATATTTTGTTCTTGTGACATTGATCTCTGATCAGGTGTGCTGTCTGTGAAAGGTCTACCAGTGGTGCCAGCTTATGAGTGCAGTGATAAGGTCCGAGAAACATTTCTGTCAATCCTCAGTTTACTCAAATTTTCCCTGAAGCACAAATATCACCAGTGGCAACTTGCTTAGAATGAAATAGTTTTACAGCATTGAAGGAAGCTATTCAGCCAGTGAAGGTCTCTGCCACTTAGAATCCCTACAGTGAAGAAGGGAGCCAGTTGGCCCATCAAGTCTGCCTCACCCCTGCAAAAGGCACCCCCAACTAGGCCCATCCCTCCGCAACCACACCAAGCCTTTGGACGCCAAAGGGCAATTTAGCATGGCCAATCCACCTAATCTAACTTGTACACCTCTGGACTGTGGGGGGAAACTGGAGCACCGGGAGGAAACTCTTTCTGATGAAACATTAAACCAATTATTAAGTTTGCCCTCTCAGGTGAATGTAAAAATTCCCATAGCACAATTCCAAAGAGAAGTATGGGGGTTCTTCCCAGTGTCCTGGACATTACTTCCTCCTCCAGCAACATCACCACTGCTATTTGTGGCAACCTTGTTCTACGCAATTAGCTGCTTAATTTTTTGCATTTCAATGTGACTATACTTCATGAGTACTTAGTTGGCTGTGAAGTTCCTTGGGACGCCCTGAGGTTGTGAAAGGCTCTATAAAAATGGAAGTTCACTCCATTTTATTATTTTATGTCAAACATTTTGGAATGCTGGCTGCTTCCATAATGGTCAGTCACCTCGACATGCACAACTGCTCTCTTAACGTGAAGTATTTCAATCTAAATAGTGTGTCAAAGAAA